>NW_027468663.1:52048203-52105703 GCF_046254945.1 Alosa pseudoharengus | reverse complement strand
CAAAATGAGTAAGACATGTTCATTCACATTGGCAAAAGGCTTTGTGTACTTCCAGTGCATCTCCTCTCCAACAGCACTATGTTTACAACTATCTCAACACCGCCCCCTTGTGGCCATGATACAGGACATGCAATTTTAGTCAAATCTCACCGTTGTGCTGCGCCCCGTTTTCCCAGTGGGAGAAGCTGCACATGTCCACCGGGGAGCGCAGGAAGATCTTCTGTGCCGTGACCTTTCACGTCATCGCTGTAGCGTGTGTGGTGTGGTCACTTTATGTGCTCATCGATCGCACCACAGAGGAGATGAAGATGGGCAAAAACCCTGGTAAGCTTGGACGCATGCTAAGACTCAGGCTTAGAATGTAGAGTGTATATTGTATTTCTAAGGTCTGTCAATATTGTAGACATTAGAAGCACATATAGGGGTTGTCTTTATGAATTAATTTAAGACAGGCTTTGAAACGCTACATAATAGAAGCTGTAGAAGTCATCAGCATATCAAACACTGACAATTATAACTATGTGATTGTGTGCAGGCTTAAAGGGGAACTTGGCAACTATTTCAACGTAATAAACCCGTTTTAGAAATCATTTGGATGGTTAAATGACCTGTTCCGGTGAAAATGGTGACTTTCCCCGCTGCGCCTAGCGTCCCCAGGCGGAAAACCAACCTTGCAACATTGAGACTACCGTCCCGGAAAGAGAAGTGAGAAACAAGAAACTCGTTTTAAATCGTGTTTCTTACCTTGTAACATCCACATAGTTCTGCCAAACTTATGCTAAACGTTCGCTAGCTTGTAAACAAATCCATGTGCTTTATCATTACCTTTTCCCACAGTTTGAAATAGCATAATGCACAATTTCTCCAGCAGAGGGGGAAATCCTGCCAAGTTTCCCTTTAAATGGATGTGAGTGTATGTGTCTGAGTAGGCTTTGTTTGCAAGGCTGACTCCATGGCTTGTGGTGTGTGTATTCTCTCAATCTTTTCACACAACACAGCGGTGGTGCGTCTCTCTCCTTTCAATGCCTCAGGCATGCTGGAGTGGCCCTTCTGGACCAAGCTGGTCGTGGTGGCCCTTGGGTTCACGGGCGGCCTCATCTTCATGTACATCCAGTGCAAAGTCTACCTGCAGCTCTGGAGGCGCCTCAAGGCCTTTAACCGCATCATTTTCGTCAAGAACTGCCCGGACACGGTCAGGAGCACCGATGAGACCAAAGCGTCCGGCACCACCCAGACCAACGGGAGGCACGAGCCAGTCGAGGTGTGCCCTCCGCCTTCCCAGGCCCCCACTACCGCTCCCATCCATGCGGGCAGTGCAGGCGTGGCTCCTGTGTGATGGACGGGTCGATAAGCCAATCACGGGGGAGATGCCAGCACGAGGCGGTGACATATCTGAACCCTCCGTATGACTGATGGGTGAGAGGTTAAGAGGTCAGACGGGTGCTCTCAAATGAAAACAAAGCCAAGGCTGGTGGTCTACAGAACTAGTGTGAGATGGGGAGGAGAGGGAGAGAAAGAAGCAATACCCAAACAGAGCAGGGAAATGTCCAGTATTATGAGAGAGACCAGACTCATTTGGACAGCGATTGAGATGGTTTTAAGTTTCAGACGAGCCTAATCTAACGGACTTCCCAGAAGATAATAAGATGCTCCATTAGACACATGTTTTCTTCCCTTCCATTTTGCATTGGGTCTGGATATAACTTATATAGACACGTGCCCTCTAAATCCATGTTAACCTCTAAGATCATTATTTGATATTATTGACCATTCTTGACTGAGCATTTGAAGGCCTTTGATTTCCTGTGGTGGGCAGAATTCTGTTGCTTTCTTTCTCTCCCTCAGCAGGTCTGTGAATTCCTACTAACTTACTGTTACTGAAGGAGTGATCCTTACTGCTTCTGAGACCATACATAACAAACAATAAGAGTACTATACAGTCACAGAATTTATACATTGTTTTAGTGAAGTACACAAAAGACCTCAAATGAAGCAAATCTAGCAGGACATCCAGGTCCTTCTTTAGTGGAATGTATTTATTTTCTTAAAAGTCTCCACTACGAAAATACAAAAAATAATAGTAGTGACCATGAGATTCTTTTTTCATGTGCAATATACATGTTTCTGTGGTTAGTCTTCATATATTCACACAATGCTAACATACTCATATGCAGCTCAAATGGGACTGATGAAACTATGTCTCAGATGACTGTGGAACAGACTGGAGAGATGAGCTGCTTTAAACAATCTACTGTTCAGAGATCCTGTAATCATAACATTTAATCAATATCTTAATATCTTGCCTAATCTTTGGCCTGCTTTTTCCCCTCAATTGTGGCTAAAACAGTTACACTTTTTTACAAATATTAATGCAACTTCCATTTTACTTTAAATTTTTAATTGTCACTGTTCAGGTTCAGAAAAAACAAGACAAAAAGAATCAAAGAAATCATGGTTTTACAATGTATGAACTACAATGCTGCAACAAACATGAATTGGGGCCATATAGAAACGAGGCAAATTAGATCATGTTTGGCAGTAAATTGTGTACTGCCCAGTCCACCCAAATGAGGGGTTCAGGTAAAACATGCAACATTGGTGAAATAAAATGGTCAGAGTACAGAAACGGTTGTGCCTGTGTTTTTTGAGAGTAACTGGAGAGAGATGGTATCAGGGTTCCTACGCAGTATGGAAAACCTGGAAAAGTATGGAATTTGATTTTAGTAATTTCCAGGTGTAGATAAGTATGGAAAAAAGAAACAAGGGTATGGAGAAATATTTGTGTTTCCAGACTATTGCATTTGCAGTACTAATCACTTCACTCAGGTCATAATGAACCATTCCTACTGTTGTGTAGCTTAACTATCAGTCCCCATCATCAAGATACAACTATGATACAACTAAAAATGACCCAGCTAAATGGACGAATATTAAGTGTCATTTTTTAATTCACTTCAGTTGTCCATACCTTTGTTTTCCCCGAGTTATCCCAAACCAGAAGTGGCCGCAATGTCGAGAATATGGTCAGAAAAATCTACCGAGAAGTTTGGAAATTTGAGTATGGAAAAAGTATGGAATTTTGAAATGCAAAATGTGTAGGAACCCTGTGGTATGTATTCAGTTGATGATGAGATGGTACGGGTTCAGTTATTCATGGTTGCCACCATTTCAAACAAGTCTCCAACCAGGAGACAGATCCACAAAGAAATTCTCTGTGGTGCACAGAGTTAGCATGGCTTTTTACACACACACACACGCAATCACCTTTTTTCATTTCCTGTCCATGTAAGCATACACAGAATCATAAATCTTCATCTTCAAAGTCAACATCAGATGCAGGCTGATCATCGTGTTCCCCAATGTCCTCTTCTTCCTCTGTGAGTTTGTGCTGCTGATTCTCCTGACTCAGTCCTCGAGCAGAGAGCTTCCTCATCTTAATATTAGGCAGCTTCTTCAGGTCTCCATCCCACTCTCTGGGTACACCAACATATATGTACACACATGCACACAGATAAAAGGTTTATGCTCGGCAGCTCATGGGATGCTTCTGTACTGTTTTTGCAAATTTTGCTGTATAAAACGTTGTACTGATTACTGACTATGCAGTGTTCTGTTCATGATGAAACGGATGCATTGTTTTAGCTACATAAACCTAAACAAAGAATTTAGTACATAAACACTTTAGTATAAAATGTAAAAAAATGTGTGAAATGTACACACCTGAAAACTTTAAGGTGCTTGGAGTTCATGACATCTGGAATTTCTATTAAAATAAAAGACACAAAAACAATTAAAGAACTGCACAGTGTCAAACATACCTGCACATGTAATACACTGAAGGTTATGTGTCTATCTGAGGCTGTGGATCTGTTCAAGGCAGCTCTGCAGAAAAATAATGCTGCTGAAGAGTACTACAAATCCTTAACCATTCGTTATGACAACATGAAAAATCCATCATCATCATCATCTATTTTCTTCTTTCAGTGAGCTGCATCACATCACTTCTTTCAGTGAGCTGCATCGCATCTCAAATAAAGGGGGGCCATAAATGGTAGATACAGAGGGGGGAATCAGCAGTCGAGGTGAATGGTCAGACCAACGCATGTTCCCTTACCAAAACCATTCCCCTCATACTGTGCTCGCTCGCGCTCCATCGTCTGTTTGATGACAGCCTCTCTAGCCCCATGCAGTCGTCCCTGGCGACCCTTGATACTGTTCGCCAATTCAATCTGCTCCAGCTCCGCATCAAACCGGTGAAGATATCTGAGTAAATGGCAGGGATTATAAATCATTATTGCTGTAAGGTAAGGCTCAGAATCCTGACAAGCAGACCTGACAAACTTTCTTAACCTTTCAATTATGTTGCAGGTGTCTTGTTTGGAATATTCTTTCTTCTCGGAGTCCAGTTGATTCTGAAAGAACAAGAGCTTTTCTCCTGTAGGAGATATGAATTTATTTAAATGAATTTACTTGACAATAAATGTGAGTGAGATGACATTAGATGTACAGGGGATGTGTCAGCACATTCAATTTAGCCCCATCTTGTCATGAGATGCAGTAACAACAGAACTCAACTGAAATGAGGTGGAAACATGCGTTTTCTTTTCTGCACGTCAGATGTATGTATGTTTTAACGTTGAGATGAAATACAATACAAATATCTGATCTTGGCACATTCCCCACACATCCCTCAGAAAGAACTTAATGGGCCCTATTTTGGCGATCTAAAACGCATGGTCACTGGCGAATAGCTTCAGTCCACATTCGGGGTGGTTTTGTTATAAAACGGGCGCTTGGTGTAAAAAGGTGGTTCTTATGTTTCTTACTCAGTCATGGGTGCGTTTTTTTCCCTTTAACAGCAAGCTGGACAACTTCAAACAGCGTGTCAATATTTTAATAGTCAGCGGCGCATTTGAAGGAATCTGCTTGCAAGCGAGACCGCATGGAACAGAATTCCACTTAACCATGCTTTACTAAAACCAAGCAGAAGAATATAGCCTACAAGCATCTGAACTCGTCTATTATTATTATTTGAACTCATAGGCAAAGTGAAACTAACTTCACCGTGGTGTCATAGTCAACAACAAAACAGTTATACACAATTAATTACTTTCACTATTGACTGACAATACCATCAAAAACATAGCCTAAAGCAACACTTACCCCAATAATGTTCAAATGACTGAATAAAAAGGACTCCTTTATCCTGCAGAGGAGTTGCTACTTACATCTTGTGACAGTGCGTCTTCAGCTGTGCTTTATATGCTTCTTTCCAGGGTTTTTTTGGTCAGTGGAGTAATGCTTTTTAAATGGTGATAGAGATTTTTAGATAATGCGCCAGACCACACCTTAGGTCGTTAATTGCCAAACCCTTGGGCACATTGTTTAATAAGAGAAATTTGAGTGTAAGATAGGAATAAGTCGTGATAAGAATAGGCCTACTCTCCGTGGTGCATTTCTGATCGCCAAAACAGGGCCCAATTTAATGTAACAGATATCAAACATTTGACATTGCCAATGCAACGCTTAGGGGACTATCAATTCTTCCACTGTGTTGCTTTAATTGGCATCAGCTCCATGTTTAATTCATAGACGGTGTAAGAGAAAGTTTGCCAATGTTGGCGAAATATAAGTAAAACAATAGCATAGAAGGGCTTCTGTGTTCCTTGACAACACACACACACACACAGATTGGTAGGTTACAGTAAAGAAGAGGAAGGAGGTGACATGAACGTCAACTGAATCTGAAATCAGGTCACCCAGCTCACTCATCACTTACGAATTAGGTTAAGTCTTTGCGCTTTTTCGCTCTTCTGTCTGAAACAAACAAACAAAAAACCGACAATGAATACTCTTGAGTGACATTAACAAGTCCAAATCTGGTGCAGACGTGTATTTCGAATACATTGTTTTGAACAACGTTACCTTTCCTTCTTATCCTGTTTTATGACCGCTCTGGCCATGTACGCAGCTTTCCGACTATACGGATGAACAACTTTCTTCTCCAAAGGCCCCTTTCCCTTTGCCGCCTTCGGCTGAACACATTTGATTAATTGTATGTTAGAATGACAACTAAATAGTTAGTCCTTTATTTAAATAATATGAATGAACTTACCATTTTTGCAGTTAATTTATGTAGTGAACGCACACGTGCCCTCAGATCATCGACAGGGCAAGTGGTCCAACTTTGTTTTCGTTCCCCGCTGACTGCCAGCCTCAGCTACTTTCGTTCCGGAATAGAGGCGAGGAGCAGCATTCACGAACACATGTGGATGCATGTACTATGTTTAAATCTACAAAATACATACATTTACCCATCAAATGTTGGATTTCCGTCAAGTCTAAACGTAGCATTATAGCCCCCTGAATGTTGGTCGGTTAAGCATGCGTATAGCTGGCATACAGACTATGTGATCTGATCTGAGACAAACGTTGAAGGAATATTAACGTTAGCCATTTAGTTTCGCTTAGTTTAGATAGTTAATTAATTAAAGAGAGATGCGGGTGAGAAAGAAAGGGATGTAGGGTGTGTCTACACGCGTCTGTGATTGTTTTCTCGACGGGTGAGTGTTTGGATGTCGTACCCTGCTCTATGTGAAAGTCTTCCACAAGCAGAGGGAGCTACTGCTTTCTCCTCACGCCTCCTTTCGCCACCGGGGAGCCGTCTTTGCGCACATATCCTTGTTTTTGCATTTCAATCACTGAAGGAAAAATAACAAGTAACCTAGCTCGGTGCTGCACCAAACACCTGACAGACAAGCTTTAGGTACAATCTGATCGGAGAACAGAGACTGTCAAGTATTTTTAACCCAGAGAAAGAAGCGGCTAGCTGTGTTTTAACCGAAGGCTTCGTGTATGCCGCTGTGCGACTGTCTGTGCGGTTGGTAAAGCGACTATATGTGATGGACCGGAGCCCGTTTCATCGCCACGGCATTACGGATCAGGTATTCAGTTTGTAGGAAAAGCGATGGAATGGTGGTGCAAGCCAATGCGTTCAGTGTCCACGGCCTGAAGAGAAACAATACAATGGAGATTCATCCAATGTAAGTCTCTCTCTCTCTCTCTCTCTCTCTCTCTCTCTCTCTCTCGCTCTCTCTCTTTCTCTCTGTGTGTCTCTCTCTTTCTGTTTCTCTCTGTGTCTCTCCACCTCTGCCCCCCCCACACATATACGCACACTTATCAG
Source organism: Alosa pseudoharengus (assembly GCF_046254945.1). NCBI lineage: Eukaryota > Metazoa > Chordata > Actinopteri > Clupeiformes > Clupeidae > Alosa > Alosa pseudoharengus. The sequence continues at coordinate 52,098,520 of NW_027468663.1, read as the reverse complement.
GCCAATTATAAGATTGTTCATGTTATGGATATGTGTATGGGATAATGTGACACACTTGTGCGATGCTAATTTACGTGGGTGTAGATGGGATGCAGTGTGTGGGTGGAGGTGGGGGAACTGTATATCCATGACCACATCTTACAAGCTGTCTCACTGACAACCATCGGAAATACTCCTGAATGTGGGCGCTGTGTAACTGAACGCTATAAGCAATTAACACACTGTCGCATTCACAAAGCCAGCCTAAATTCTAGCCATTTCCAAGACAGGCATAGGCCATAATTAGTTGTTGTTATTCGATAGAAGAAGGATAAAATATTTCTAAACCCCGGTAGCTTTATTTTGAATGTCCATTAGCCAGGCAATGGTCTAAACTAAAGGGTTTAAAGAATAGCCTACATGCAGCCATATGCCTCATGGAACTCTTAACTTGATTAAGCAACCCAATGGAAACAAAGAGGCTACTAAACAAAAACATACATCTCACACATCCATCCCTTCTCTGCTCATTCCACATGACCCCCAAAAAACTTAAGGGGTTATGACCAACATTGCTATGAGAACACCAAGGGTGAAAGTTATTGATTGCAATGATAAACCATTCTTAAACTAGTTTATCACAAAGTAAACCTGTGCACCACAGGTTGGGGTGCTGCTTTGACAGTTTTTGAAATCCACACTATATTTTCAGTCAGAAATGTCAGTAGTGTATGTAGGCTACAAGTTTGTCAACTGATGTGTATGTTTCACAGATGCACCAAGCTATGTGCACACAAACCCCAGGAGCTGAAGGATGACCTCTCAGAGAAACAGTGCCCTATCACCATAAACCCACGCCACATGAAAAAAGCCTTTCGTGTTATGAATGAACTTCGCAGGTACACAACCCCCCACCACTGACTCGCATATAAAGAAACACAAACACAAAAGTTACACATGAAAATGACCCACAAAATGCCATGCTTTTACTTTTCATATTTCCCATGTAAATTAACCAGCAATTATAGTATATGTAGAAACTTTCAGATTGAGATAATCGCCATTTCTTATAACTGTTCTATTAATAAAATGTTAATGAAGTTATTATCCTGTTGTCATTATTTTACTTTTGCAAACTCTTTCACATTCTATCTGCAAGTTTGACAGTATTCTGTAGCAAATGTGTTGGGTTTTAGCCTTATAATCTTGTGATTGGGCTAGCATCAACTGCACAACAGGCTTCCTGCTTTTTCACCAAGTTGATTTTTGCATGAAGTAGAAGCATGCTTCAGAATATTGGACTAATCAAGGTATGTACATTGGTTAAGATGTAAAATATAGTTTACTTTTTCTTTATTGTTCCTTGTATTCAACAAAAATGTCCATATTACTAAAGCCAAAGGAACCCCTTGTCTTTGCATGTCCCCCACCCATACATCAGACAATTTTCCAGTATCCTTGATCCAAACACTCCAAACTATGTCATAGTTTTAAAACTTTTTTAAGTCATTCACAATTCAGTGTCTGCAGACCTTTGCTAATTTTACCCTGTTAGTATGTCACAGTTCCAACCATGGGTTATCATTGCACTCTCTGCCCAAGGCCAGCATCCCAGAATCACCTAATAAGTGCCACATACGACACTGATATTTGGCTTGTGGTATTTGAGGAAGGAGCTGATGACCTGTTTGTCATAGTGCAGGGTCTAGCTTAGCCTATTTCTCCTCTGACACATGGACGCACCTGCGTCCCACTGCTTCTGTTCTAGTCCTGTGGAGATGCAGTTTCTTGCCCAGTCTCTTGGTAGTCTCCTTTATAAAATAGCTTTTGTTTCTGCAACAATAGACTGAGAGGTTTCTGGAGTAACCTGTTTTTTGGCCTTTTTTTTTAACCAAGAATTTAAGGAATTCTAGTAATGTGTAAGCCTAGGACAAGCTAACATGAACAGAACAGATCAGTAGTACTAAAGGTATTGCTCCTGGAAATGGCATTTGGAGTTCAAACTAAACAATTAATTATAAATCAGTGATTTTAGTAATATTGGCCATTTGGTTACACAAGCAATATCTTTGCTCTGTAAATCTGTTAACCATTTTCCACCATGATGGTAAATAAAAATATGTACACAAGACATGTGATGAGTGGGCGATGGTAAACATTAACATTGGAGTGCTTTATTGGTCTCCTCCAGAAATACTGCCAGTGTGATCTGTCTGTCAGTTCTAACCCCCACCCCCCTCTGTGGTTGTTGTCTCCTACTTCTAGTCAGAACCTCCTGTGTGATGTGGTGATAGTGGCTGAGGACGTGGAAATCTCCGCTCACAGGGTGGTGCTGGCTGCTGGGAGTCCATACTTCCATGCCATGTTCACAGGTCAGACACCGCTGTCCTCTGCTCGGACCACACCGTGGCCACACTATGACTTACGTATGCGCGCGTGCTCCAGGGTTGTGCTTGTGTGTTTCAGGAGAGATGAGCGAGAGCAGGCAGAAGCGTGTGCGCATTAAGGAGATGGATGGCTGGACGTTGGGCATGCTCATAGACTATGTTTACACCGCAGAGATCCAGGTCACAGAGGAGAATGTACAGGTGCACCATCACGCATGACACACGCAGACAGTTTGCAAACTCTCCTGTGTGTTTCTTTTCCCGGTAGTGTTGCCTAGTGAGCTGTGTTTCTTTTCCCGGTAGTGTTGCCATAGTGAGCTGTGTTCACTTGCTGTTAGTGTTGCCATAGTGAGCTGTGTTCACTTGCTGTTCCTTCTGTGCTGTTGCCTGGTAGTGTTGCCATAGTGAGCTGTGTTCACTTGCTGTTCCTCCTGTGCAGGTGCTGTTGCCGGCTGCTGGCCTGCTGCAGTTGTCTGATGTGAAGAAAGCGTGCGGTGAGTTCCTGAGCTCACAGCTCCACCCGACCAACTGCCTGGGCATTAGGGCCTTCGCTGATCTACACGCCTGCACCGATCTGCTCACACAGGCCAACACATACGCCGGTAGGTGTGTGTGTGTGTGTGTGTGAGTGTGTGTGTGTGTGTGTGTGTGTCACACAGAATGGGAAAAGGAAAGACAAAGGGAACATAAGGAAGAAAGTGGACATATGCAATTCTATATGTGTAAGCAGAGGTGTTTCTTAACTGGTGGGTCGCGGAACCGTTCTGGGTGGGTCGTGGAGCTTGTGGTTAAAATAAATAAATAAATCGCCCATTTAAAAAGCTACCTTATCAGATCTAATATTGGACCTTTATTTTAATAGACTTTATTTGTATGTCAGTCAACGCAAGTAGGCTACGACCCTAAATATTTGAAGTAGGATATGGATTCACTTAAATTGAGACAAAATGGGACAGAAACCCGAGTGTGTGGTGTTCACTGACTTGCTGGCACATGAGGGAAAATGCCCCATAACAAAGCCCCCCTGTCACCCATGTAGCTCACTATATTCGCTTGATATCGGTAAAAAAATACATGGGTCGCGACTTAATGAACATGGGAAATTGTGGGTCCCAAAGCCAGTCCTGTTAAGAACCACTGCCATAGACTGTTTTTCAGAGTGTGTCAGAGTGAAGGCGAGAGAGACTCTGTGTGTATAGTACCGGTAATAGGTATGAATGTGTTTCTTCTATTGGCCGTGACCTGTGAGTTTTGACCTTCTTTTCTTTTCTTACTCTAGTAGAGGCAGTTATCCCCCAGAGTTTCCATAGCAACAACCAATTCTTCCATGTTTTCATTTTTCTGCTTCTCCTGTGTTTAGTCTTGTTGACAGAAGCTAAACAGAAACAAACTTATTGTTTTGTGGATCTAAGTCTTCCATTCCCCACTCTTTCTTCAGTAAAACCAGTCAAGCCCAATACCTGACTTTTGAAATCTGTCTTCCTGTGCCTACAGAACAGCATTTCTCTGAGGTAGTTCACTGTGAGGAGTTTCTTAACCTGGGGATGGACCAGGTGTGCAGTCTCATCGCCAGCGACAAACTCACCATTCCCTCTGAGGAGAAGGTACCAGCATTCACCATGCACTGCTCACATCAACAGCTCACATGCACTGCTCACATCAACAGCTCACATGCAGGCCAACCATGCACTGCTCACATCAACAGCTCACATGCACTGCTCACATCAACAGCTCACATGCACTGCTCACATCAACAGCTCACCATGCACTGCTCACATCAACAGCTCACATGCACTGCTCACATCAACAGCTCACCATGCACTGCTCACATCAACAGCTCACATGCACTGCTCACATCAACAGCTCACCATGCACTGCTCACATCAACAGCTCACCATGCACTGCTCACATCAACAGCTCACATGCACTGCTCACATCAACAGCTCACATGCACTGCTCACATCAACAGCTCACATGCAGGCCAACCATGCACTGCTCACATCAACAGCTCATATGCACTGCTCACATCAACTGCTCACCATGCACTGCTCACATCAACAGCTCACATGCACTGCTCACATCAACAGCTCACATGCACTGCTCACATCAACAGCTCACATGCACTGCTCACATCAACAGCTCACATGCACTGCTCACATCAACAGCTCACCATGCACTGCTCACATCAACAGCTCACATGCAGGCCAACCATGCACTGCTCACATCAACAGCTCACATGCACTGCTCACATCAACAGCTCACATGCACTGCTCACATCAACAGCTCACATGCAGGCCAACCATGACAGGCTTGCATGAGTCACATGTTTTTGATATTTGGTATCTGAGCCCTGTCAGGCTTGTCTGCTTTTGGTTTTTGGAACTTGTCTGTGCATGTGCAAGGTGTATTGTTTGTGCGATGTAGCTGTCATTGGTTCTGCAATGAAACACATATGGACAGCAGCTCCAACTGTCCTGGGTGTATATGCAAGTTCTGGGGTACATTGAGCATGCACATATTGGCGGCTCTTGACCTCTCATAATCCAGACTGGTCAGAACTGTTGTTACAGTAACACAGTAATTTAATTGTTGTCAAGGCAACAGCCAGGTTACTATCGCTGTGAAGGACTTGGGAAAGTGTTGCTATGACAACCGGCAGCCCGTTTTTTTAGGTAGTGTTAAGAATTGTCTCTGTAGCATGACTGCGTGTGTTTGTTGATCTTTTTTCTTCGCAGACATTTTTGTTTGTGTATCTTGTTTGTGTGCGAGTTGATGACATTTTTGAGCCATTATATTAAATTGGATTTTAATGTTCCTGTTCTTATAACTCTGATACATTAAATGCTGATTCATACACAAATTGAAGAATCTCTCTCTCTCTCTCTCGCTACCTCTCTCTCGCTCTCGCTGTGTGTGTGTGTGAATATAGGTGTTTGAGGCTGTCATAGCTTGGGTGACTCACGATAAGGATGTTAGGCAGGAGCACATGGCTCATCTAATGGAACATGTTCGGCTGCCACTGCTCTCTAAAGAGTACCTGGTGCAGGTAAGTTTTGGGCATAAATCCAACAAGAAACATCAGTGATTAGACATATTCTACAGCTCTTCTGTCTGCAATATTATTGTCTGTGGAATTATCAGCCCAATTCATTGAAAATTGGAAAAACTTTACATGCATAATCTGCCAAAATTGTTTTAATAAAGCAAAAGGCCTATTATAATCTGAATTATCACAGACATGACTTTCTATCAGTGCATCCACATTACACCACAGCCATATGAGGTGGCCCCAAAGTGGCCAAATACGTATGTGTGTAGCGTCTTAAAGGCCCCACATAAACCCTTGTGTGCATTTGTGTTTGGACTGCATTGCAGAGAGTGGAGGAGGAGAGCCTTGTTAAGAACAGCAGCGCATGTAAAGACTACCTGATTGAGGCCATGAAGTACCACCTGTTGCCAGCAGACCAGAGATCCATGATGAAGACCATTAGAACTCGCATGAGGACACCGGTCAGCTACCCCAAGGTGTGTCTGAGTGCACTGCTGCATCTCTGGGTTCCTATGATGGGACTATGTTGTGTTCTCTAGATGAATATATCTGTGTTTGTGTGTGTGTGTGTGTGTTGGGTTTTATAGGTGATGGTGGTGGTAGGGGGCCAGGCTCCTAAAGCCATTCGCAGTGTGGAGTGTTATGACTTTGAAGAGGATCGCTGGTACCAGGTGGCTGAGCTTCCATCCAGAAGATGTCGAGCAGGTGAACAACACATGGACACACACACACACACACACACACACACAAACAGATTTGGAAGGGAACTAAGTCAATTCTGAAATGGCTATCCACAGGCAAGACTGCACTCCCTCATCTCAAATGTCTTTCTTTTCTCTCGCTCTCTCTCTCTCACCGTGTGTGTGTGTGTGTGTGTGTGTGTGTGTGTGTGTGTGTGTGTGTGTGTAGGGGTGGTGTATATGGGGGGCATGGTGTATGCTGTGGGGGGCTTTAATGGCTCTCTGCGGGTGCGCACCGTGGACTCGTATGACCCAGTGAAGGATGAGTGGTGCTGTGTCAGCAGCATGCAGGACCGCCGCTCAACACTAGGGGCAGCAGTGCTCAACGGCCTACTGTATGCTGTTGGGGGGTTTGATGGAAGCACAGGTACACAAATTATGTAAATAATATAATACACATTCATAGCCATAGGAGCTGAGAAGGCGTTTAGAGTCTAAATGATGTACTTTACTCTAACTAAGTCTAACTAAGACTTTAAAAGGTCTTAAGACATTTCTTTTTAGCAAAGCTTTTGGTCCCCTTTAGATGTTTTTTTAAAACCTTTTCTTTTTTTCTTTTTCCTTAAACTGCTCACCTTTTTTGTGTGTTTTTAACCTGTAGCACTTTGAGATCTTCTGTATGATGAAAAGTGCATTATAAATAAAATGTATTATTATTTATTATTATTACTCACACATTCAGCATTCCCAGCATTTATAGAGAGAAAGACTGTGGTGACAAGTGCTGCTGCTGATGGTGGCGGTGCTGATGGTTTATGGTGCTGCCTTCCACAGGTTTGGCCACTGTTGAGGCCTATAATGCTAAAGCCAATGAGTGGTTCCACATCCAGCCCATGAACACACGCAGGAGCAGTGTTGGCGTGGGAGTCGTTGGAGGTATGAGTGTACACACACACATACACACACACACACACACACACACACAGTGGTCTTCACACACACAGTGGTCTTCTTATCAGCGCCATGGACAAACCACAGATAGCGAACGCTGTGATACCCAAGTGTTCGTGGTATTTATCAAACTTTCACTTCATCGGGTAATCTGCGCCTTTCTCCGCCCCCTACCGCAATTTACGTAAGTCCACAACTGAACGGCATAGCCTACATACAAGCGCAGTTGAATGAAGTTAACTGATGACAATATTAAAAAGAATCAAACGTTTAGCAATCATGAAATAATACAATACATGATAAGATGTCAACAAGCAGGGAGATAATGACCGTCAGTAGTTCTACTCAAACTACCGTATTTTCCGGACTATAAGTCGCACTTTTTTTCATAGTTTGGCTGGTCCTGCGACTTATAGTCAGGTGCGACTTATATATGAAAAAAAATATATAATTGAACATGTTTTTACATGTTAATTTATATTAACTGACATGAACCCTACATGAAACATTATCGTTTACAGCCTTGAGAGAGCGCTCTCAAATGCACAAGTCGTGAAACACATGTGCATACTTAAATCCTCAAATTACTGCCGGGATTCTATTTATAGCTGGGCCTCAGATTCGGACAAATAAAAGCCAGTATAATTTTGTTTCAATTTAACTCATAAAATAGCTCTTCTTAATAATTTATATTGTTGGTTGGTTTAATATTGTTGCCAACAAAGTCATTGTCCTACACCATGAGTCTCCAACACATTGCTCTCAAGCTACCAGTAGCACGCAGCCCCAGGTTAACCTACATTTTAACACAATTGTTGCTGCCAGGCATCAGCCTACAAATTTTATAAAAATTAAATCATGCATAATTTAAAAAAGAACTAAATTTAGGCTCTTAGACCTCTTTGGCTATACGGAATAAGGTTTCCCTTGCAGCACAGCACACGTTCCATGAATGAATGAATGAATGAAAGCGGATGCCTTATCTCGCAATAAGCGGATGGACATCCCGACACTCTTTCATACATGAAATTTAATAGTGACCCAATGCCATTGATAGCCTACCGGTATGCTGCTCCAAACGAAAAGTATAGGCCTATGTCTCACAGTAAAACGCAAGAAATGAAGGCCTATAGCTGACTCGAAGGCTACAAGCCATGGTCCAAATAAAGGTGCTGTGCTTTGCCCAGCCATAAATTCAGGATTCACGATAGTCTGTCCCCTAAACATTCCTCACCCGTTATCTGGACATGCATGAAAACATTTGAAAACAAAACTCACTGCCATGTAATATTTGATCGCTGTTTTGCTACTAATTATCTTTCACGTGAATACGCACAGAAAGTGAAAGTAGGCCTATGCGCTCCGTGTCTCTAGCTGTCTGTTCACGTCCGCAATCGATTATAACGTTCCTCAAATGGAGAACACATCCATGTTCTCTCGCGTTATATTATAGGCTGTCATGCTTCTGTGTTTGCGGTTCCTGATCGCTAAACGTTTGTTTTCCTTTCCTGTCGATAGCGGTTGATGTAGAAGCACGTAATAGGCTATAATAATTTGACTTTAGCGGTGACAAATCCTGATGAGAGAGAGAGAGAGAGCAAAGAGAGAGAGGCACCCCCAAAGTGGTCCGCTTTCAGGCCGCTCCATTATTAGATTAACGTCAGACAGCGCTGTAAAATGTGTGGGAATTTCTCGCATTATAATGGCTAGCGTTGCGGGACTTTTATTAGTATGCTCAATACTTAGTAATAATGTATGCGCAATCCCGCGCTGAAATTTAGGCCCTGGTTTTAAATGCACATCTTTTTTTCTCTCGCTCTCTCGGCGAGCATTTGTTCTGCTGCCAGCTTGTGCCAATACGCTATATCGTCCAAAATGCTTGATTGCATTGCATTCTCCACATTTTTAGCTAAAATTTCATGTACCACATCAGCATTTTTGTTCAGTGAATCTTTTGTAAATTGCTTTACAATAGCGTCGGGCACTTGTCAGCTGCCTTCGGCTTGCCTCTTGCCACTATTCACTCCTTCGTCTTCAAGATTCCCTGTAGAATTCTCAATATTTTTGGCCTCAATGTGTTCAGTTACATAGTCTGTCTGTTCTTAGTCTTGGATTTTGTGAAATACATTTCTAAATATCACCTGCTTGCTGCAGCTTCGATCTGCACGTCCTTTTAAAACCGCATATTTTTCTCTCTCGAGCATTTAATCTGCTTGTCTCTCCACATCGTCCAAAATGCTTGATTGCATTGCATTCTCCACATTTTTAGCTAAATTTTCATGTACCATATAAGCATTTTTGTTCAGTGAATCTTTTGTAAATTGCTTTACAATTACCGTCGGGCCTATTGCCTGGCTTGCCTCAGCTTCGGTCACGTCCTTTTAAAACCGTCTTTTTCTCTATCGTGAGCATTTAATCTGCTGCCAGCTTGTGACTCCACATCGCCCAAAATGCTTGATTGCATTGCATTCTCCACATTTTTAGCAAAATTTTGTATCATATCAGCATTTTTGTTCAGTGAATCTTTTGTAAATTGCTTTACAATTACCGTAGGGCCTGGCCTATCGCCTGGCTTGCTTCAGTCACGTCTAAAACTGCATCTTTTTCTCTCTTGTGAGCATTTAATCTGCTGCCAGCCTGTGACTCCACATCGCCCAAAATGCTTGATTGCATTGTATTCTCCACATTTTAGATACATTTTGGTGTACCACATGGTATTTTCTTTCAGTAAATCTTTTACCTTCCTGCCCTCCTCTTGGCTGCCTTCACTCCTTCGTCTTCATTAACATTAATCTTTTTGGCCTCAATAATCCAGTTACATAGTCTCTGTTTTTGGTTTTGGATTTTGTGAAATACATTTCTAAATAAATGCGACTTATAGTCCGGTGCGACTTATATATGTTTTTTTCCTGTTCATGACACATTTTTTGACTAATGCGACTTATACTCAGGAGCGACTTATAGTCCGGAAAATACGGTACTTGTGCATGTAGGCTATGGAAGATTGGTCAAATCTAGCAAGTAGGAAAGTTTAAGTGGATGACGTGAAAGTGAAATTAAGACATTCAAAAGGCCAACGAAAGTTAAGGTTGGTTTTGATATAGTACAAAGACGCAAAACTGGTGGTCTAAATAGCGATTCTGTTCTTATTGACGCATTTAGCCGCAATTAACACCTGCTTTTACTAGGCGGAAATATTTAGGAGCAGAATAGATGTGCGCTTTCGCGGGCAGTTTTTGTACATACTGCGGAATACATAATTAGACGCTCTTTACGCTTCCCCTCCCATCTCTTTACGCTAAACTCCCACTTTCCCCTTGACCCTCCCATGAATGCATATGCATGACACGGAAAAGCGCAATTTGTCATCTCCTGCAACAGGCAGTCTGCGCTTTTACCTCAGTGCGGCCTGTTTGTACATACCTTGCCATGACTTTTATGCGGACATTACGAAACAAATACGCCTAAAGTGGGTGCAAAAGCGTTAGTACATCTGGGGCCGTATTCACAAGGCCTTTTATCTTACCACTAGGAGTACTCCTAAATCGCACTAAAAGATTTTAGCTAGGAGTTTTCTCTTAAAAGTTATTCACAAATAGCCTAGAAATCTAGACGCGCCCCAGGCTGCCAGGGCTAGTCTAGCAACTCTCCGTTGGCTTGTGAGCTCCAGAAATCGAAAAACTTAATCAGGACATTGAAATCGTGTACAGAGTCGTTTGGTGGGCTTAACATAATGATTGATGGCAGAGTTGCAACGGTTTGGCTTGAATTCCCTGCTACTTGAAAACAAATATCCTATTGCGTCCTATTGCGTGCAGAGGGAATTTGAAAGACAACTGATTATCCCGCCCCTCGGACTGAGCACTGCGAACGGTGAGTGTCCAGACCCTACATTTTAATGTGGGTCTGGCTCGCCAGGCTAATTCACAAAGCCTTTCAGACCTAACCTGACTCTCGCCAGATGAATTTCGTTCCGCTTAGCTCCGCCTAGCTCCACTCACATCCATCTGGGATCGGTTCCGTTGAGAGTGATTTCAGCACGAGATTGTATGGTAGAGCCAATCAGGAGGCAGGGCGGGAGTTTCATAGATGTGACATAGCGTAGAAGCGACTGTGAGACTGTTCTCAGTGTCACGGGTTGGCTTCGATGTGAGTGGTTGAAGTAGCACGTCAATATATGACGGACAAGTGGCTTATCCAATCTTATGCATGGATTTTTTAATAAGGCCCAGCCTTCTGATGGATCGGTCCCAGATGGTTGAGTGGAGTTAGGCGGAACGAAATTCATCTGGCGAGAGTCAGGTTATTTCAGACCTACTCTTAGTAAGGAAAAATGACAACTCCTAAACTAAGAGTGAGTCTTCGTTGCTATGGATGACATCATTACTCATGCACGAGCTTGACTGAAGTGACCACCTTGATTGGCTGATGATTGTAACGCGGAAATGATTCCAAACACCTCCCTTACGATGATGATTGACAGGTGACAGGTCTGAGAATAGGTGCACTACACAAGTAGTGCGAAGGACGGAAGATGATGAATGAACTGAACTGAATAAAAAGGCCTAGCCTAAATGAATAAAACAAATAGCCTATAGCCTAATGAAACATGCGGATTGATGCAGTATCTTTGCAACATTATTAAATTAACCTGTCACCATAGCCTATGCCTACATTTGCAAAGAGAACATTTCAATTTGATTTACAATGAAACGTTACATTTAATTTAAATGTTGACAATGAGTAGTTTTGGTTGTTGTTGGTGGCGTTATTGCATCCCTTTTATGCCTACAATGCAAAATCCCTCGCGATTGGAAGCTCCTAGCTGCATACGCATTTCAAAACATCGCAACGTGAAATGCCACAAAAAGGGTTTGTGAATAGGTCTTAGTTAGTTAGGAGTCCTCTCGACTTCTTTTTAGCTGTCCCAGACTTAGGTGCTACTTTAAGGTCTAAAATGCTTTGTGAATTACTTTTAGTGAAAAAAATTAGGAGTCCTAATGTTAGGAGTGACACGCCCATTATTTTTAGGAGTTGCTCCTAAATTCGCTAGTTAGGAGCTACTTTAAGCCTTAAAATTCTTTGTGAATACGGCCCCTGGTCCATAGTGTTCTTAGATTTGTTTTTATTTTATTTGTATTGCGTTTTGCTGTGATGGCGATGGTCGCCTACGTGTAGTATTTACCCGCTTCACCACACAACACCTCCCTTCGCATCTCTCATCGCAATGGACTGAATGATATTTTTCATCCGGTCAGATGCAACCAATTGGACTAGTTTAACATGGATTTTTTTTCTCAGTTTATTTTCTTTTATTTTATTTTTTATGTTTTACTTTTTATTATTTGTTAATTGTTTGTTGTCTGTCTTGTATGTCTTGTTGTCACGGGTACGCTGGCGACTACGTAGCTCCGTCCGCCATCTTTTGTCCTGTGTGTCAATGTCTTGTCAATGTCTTGTATGTATATGCGCTTTGGGTTATGCATGAAAAATGTGCTATATAAATAAAATACTTACTTACTTTTTTTATCAAAAAGTACCAAACAGATCTTGTAGGCCTTGTACTTTAATGTTTTCCATGACTCGTATGTCCATGTTTCTATTAGGTGCACACTAGGGATGTCCGATATTGGCTTTTTTGCCGATATCCGATATGCCGATATTGTCCAACTCTCAAATTTCGATTCCGATATCAGCCGATACCGATGTCGATATGTGGTTTATTTTTCCTCAAAACTAATTTAGGTAACATCACATATCTCCTGTTGTGGAATTAACACAACATGCTTAATGTTATTGTGATGCCCCACTGGATGCATTCTTGAATGCAACAAGGCTTTCCAAATGTTAACATTGTCTGTGCAAAATAAGAAAAATACTTCAACTTAATTTAGGGAAAAAGTGCCATGTTTATTTTTTATTTTTTAATTGTCTCAAACAACAGTTTGGATTACACTCTCCCTGAGATAATCTTGACAATGCCCACAACAAATAGGGCAAATTTGACTTCTTCACAAATGATAAAACATTGTACCTGAACAACTATGTGCAACATAGCAGAATATAAAGCCAACTAAAATAACAGGCATGGTGTATGACAGGCTACCCTTTTTCTGTGTTAAATGAGCCTGCATTTGTAGGATGCTTCATGAACTGTTTCTTTAACTAAAACTCAATCACCTTAATTGAATGAATGCACAAATATGAGTCAATTACAATGTGGCAAGCAACTATACTGCACAATTTTGAAAACATTTGTTTGAGCTACAAAAAATACTTCAGGCTTGAGGTGAAGTACATAACGGGCCATACCCACAATCAGGCCACATGTCAGGGCACCAAGGCCAAAGTTAACTATACAGTAGTAGGCTATAAAAATGATCAAAGTTGTATTCACTGCAGTAGACCTGCATCACTGTATACAAAAAAATGACATATTACATATAACTGTAAATCATCTGATCATCTAATATTTTCAGATATCTAGGCTATATTTAACATTTATTTTATATTTGGCCTGTTATGAAATCATGTATTGAACAATTTAAGCACAGCTCAGCTTTAAGAAACTCAAATAGCCTATGCATGCTTAGCATTTTGTGATCATTAAGGCTACTTTCACAAACTCTTACAGTCAGCTGTCCTCTGATTTACCGATATCTAGGCGACATTTGTAATATTTGTTTTGTATTTGGCCCGTTATGAAATAATGTGGAACAATTTAAACACTGTGTAAAACTTAAATCCCAAATTTGGAGACATCCATGTATGTTGAAATTTACTGCAAATTCAAAACGGGATTAGTCTGGAACGGCTAACTGTACAGGGGACTGTTACACCTTTCTGTTCGGTAAGGTCTGCTGTTTATTCTGATATATGGTTTGTCATATGTTAAACGAAGGGTTCTGAAGTATTCCACCGAGATGAATGGGTAGGGAGATGGACGCAAAACCTTCAGTAGAATTTATGATTGAATGATATTATTTACTTTTCTCGCGAACCGTTCACCACAGCAATTAGCGGCTAACATCGTTTAAAAGCTGAGAAAAAGCTCTTTCATGTGATACTTGTGATGTCTGTGTGATGAGTAGGCTACTTCGCGAGTAGTTCAACTGAGAAGAATGGGTTAATTTGGACGCACTTTCTTGCGCTGTCACTTTCTCCACTGCGTAATTTGGCCATAGGCTAAATATATGTCGCTATTAGTAGGACGCAAAGCAGAATATTTAAAGAAGGGGGCACCAAGGCCACCGTGGCCTGTAAACCTCTGATTTTCAAAGGGGCGTCACGGCCAACTCAAGGGGCTACGACGGCCATGGCCAATTCCAAACCACAGACATAATGTTGAAACAGAGCGAGCAAGTTTGTTACTGCAGCCATCCACGCTTGTTTGTATGCTTCAAGACGCAGCTTGATGAGGTCATCATCTGTGCGCCGGTAAACGCTTCAGGAGCGCATAGGCACTATTTGGGTGTAACGCAAGCATTATTTTATCGGTTTTAAGGCAAAAAAAATCCGATAACGATATTAACAGATATTACATTTTTATGCTAATATCGGGCCGATAATATCGGTGGGCCGGTATTATCTGACATCTCTAGTGCACACCAGTTGTGAGAGTGTGCTGTTTTGTGTCTGGTCCAGGGAGGGATTTAAATACCAAGTGTTTGTCCGTCCCTGTCAAAGAGTTGTGACTTGCAGCTGACAGCAGTTCTTATTTTGGTAGTTGGTGTTCTCCACCATGCATCTGCATGGGCCTACACTGTGTGTTTGTGTCATTTCATTCCAGCTTGTTTTAATGCTGCTGTAAAATAAGTATATATATTATATATATATATATATATATATATATGCCACCTCTGCTACTTTTACCATTGCCACCTTCAATGTCTGTCCACCTGTCTATTTATTTATGTTTTATACTTGTATGTGCAAACGTTGTGTTTTGGCAGGAATCCTGTATGCTATTGGAGGTTATGATGGAGCAACGCGCCAATGCCTGAGTACTGTAGAGGCCTACAACCCAAACACTAATGAGTGGACATACATGGCAGAGATGGGCACTCGCCGCAGTGGCGCAGGTAGCACTCTCTGTCTCCCTGTCTGTCTCTCTCTGTCTGTCTCCCTGTCTGTCTCTCTCTGTCTCCCTGTCTGTCTCTCTCTCTCTGTCTCCCTGTCTATCTCTCTCTGTCTGTCTCCCTGTCTGTCTCTCTCTCTGTCTCCCTGTCTGTCTCTCTCTGTCTGTCTCCCTGTCTGTCTCTCTCTGTCTCCCTGTCTGTCTCTCTCTCTCTGTCTCCCTGTCTATCTCTCTCTGTCTGTCTCCCTGTCTGTCTCTCTCTGTCTCCCTGTCTGTCTCTCTCTGTCTCCCTGTCTGTCTCTCTCTCTCTGTCTCCCTGTCTGTCTCTCTCTCTCTGTCTCCATGTCTGTCTCTCTCTGTATCCCTGTCTATCTCTCGCTGTCTGTCTCCCTGTCTGTCTCTCTCTGTCTGTCTCCCTGTCTGTCTCTCTCTCTCTGTCTCCCTGTCTATCTCTCTCTGTCTGTCTCCCTGTCTGTCTCTCTCTGTCTCCCTGTCTGTCTCTCTCTCTCTGTCTCCATGTCCTCCATGTCTGTCTCTCTCTGTCTCCCTGTCTATCTCTCTGTCTGTCTGTCTTTTTTCTCTCCAGTTCAATGGAACATTGTGCCCACGGGCGTGCCAATTAAAAAATAGGTTTGGTCAGGCACATGATCCAAAAATTGCTATCTTAACCCCACTAAAAATCACTACATCACTGACCAAGAAAAACCTTACGATATGTAAGCAGCCCTTAGCAACAAGTCCCGGGAAATGACTCATCTGCAGGAGGAATATCTTTGTATTTTTGTATTCAGTCATTCAAACATTATTGGGGAAAGTTCATCAAAAAATAATTGGAAAAAATCCAGGTCCAGGCACTCAGTGGGATGCAATTATTGGGGAAAGTGTTGCTTTTTTCCATTGCAACCCCTTGTCAGTCAATAATGAAAGTAAATAACTACACATAAACCTGTTTTGTCATTGCATATGAGACCACGGTTGTTATTTTGGATGAGTTCAAATAAGAGGCGAGTGCAGGAGCATGTAAGCTATACTCTGCTAGTCACACGTTTTAGTGGAGCAAGGTTTAGTGTGAAAGTAATTGTGGTGAATAATAACTTAATATTAACTTTGACTGGCAAAACTTAAGGAAAGCTCAGGAATCAGGTTTTAATCTGTTACAAGCAGAGGGTAAAAATGGTCTATGATCTATGTAGGCCATGGCCTCTGCTGGATCAACCTCTCTTCTTCCGTACTCCATCTTCTAGTTCTAGTTCTTCTTCTAACAAACAATGCAAGTTAGTCACTTTTGTATGGGTTAAACAAAGAAAGGATTTGGCGGCAAAACAAGCACACGTGATTGGTTCTCCAGATGGCATCAGACACGCCTACACACACCTACTTCACACCTATGCATTCTTATCTGAATCAGCATGAGGAGAGATATCCTATACATCAGAAATATCACTTACAGAACGTTCCAAACATTCTTACAATTAAATCATTACAATCCTTGTACTGAGACTATTACAATGATACCAAACATGAGTACATTTACATTTCATGACATATGAATTCAGTATATAGCAAGGTAACATCCTTTGTCTTGTGGATCTGATAGCCCTTGGAACCAGTACATTAGCATTTCATTGGGGGAGGGGAGGGTGTCTGTGTTTAACTCATTGAATGCCAAGCTGTTTTTGGGAGCTTTGTCCTAGAGTGCCAGCAATCTAGACCATTGTTGATGATTTTTGTACCGCCACAGCATATTCTGTTTTATAGATATGAACACATACAATGGCTCGATTAAAAGGTGAGACTTTAAGCTCTCGGTGGGTGCAAACCGTGTATTTCTACACGCCTCTGTTCCTGAGAAATCCCAAGCTAAACAGTGGCTAGTTTTCATCAAAATCCCTGTTTTTTTTTCTAGAAATGGAGATATAACGTCTTTCAGGAAATATGAAGTGTTGCCTGTTACTTACTTGTGTAAACTTTCCAGGAAGGGATCAGCGAGACCTGGCGAGACTGCCGCCTAGTGATAGACCCATGAAAATGGCCTGGTTTTGACCTGACGTGCATGCGTCACTGATTCGACCCAAAGCGGCAACTGAGTTATGATAAAATGTCCAGATAAAATGTCCAGATTGTGCGTTTTCATGAGTTTTCAATCATCATATATTTCATTTCCATTCATCACAGAGTTCCCAAAATTACATATAAGGTGTGTTAGAGTGTCTAGTTTCGTAATTTAAAAAAAAAGCTAAAAACGTAATATTACGTTTTTGGCACTCAACGCATGGGAAGGAAAAACGTAATATTACGTTATTGGCACTCAATGAGTTAATACCAAGAGGGGCCACATGGCTAACTAAAACTAATAATTTTAACCCTAAAATCATTGCTATTAATTCTGGTGTTGCATACAGGCAGATTCCTTCAGATGCACTGACTGTTAAAATACCAGCACGCTGTTTGATGTTGCACTCCTTGCTCTTAAAGGGAATGACAGATGTCACTCTCATTGAATGTTACGCCCAAAACACACCCATAACTCACCCATAACTGATTAAGAAACTTAAGAACAACCCTTTTGAACAATGCCTGGCAAGCTTTTTACGCCATCAAGATACTGGACTGGATTTTGGACTATTTAAACTTCAGACCGTGCGTTTCAGATCGTTAAAATAGGGCCCATATTCACAAACTCCCAAGACAGATCTGCTGTCTCTCTCACTTTATTTAAACAAACACAGAACAGCACACATGAGCGGTGTGTCTGCATACATGAGCGGTGTGTCTGCATACATGAGCAGTGTGTCTGCATACATGAGCGGTGTGTCTGCATACATGAGCAGTGTGTCTGCACACATGAGCGGTGTGTCTGCACACATGAGCAGTGTGTCTGCATACATGAGCGGTGTGTCTGCACACATGAGCGGTGTGTCTGCACACATGAGCGGTGTGTCTGCACACATGAGCGGTGTGTCTGCACACATGAGCGGTGTGTCTGCATACATGAGCGGTGTGTCTGCACACATGAGCAGTGTGTCTGCATACTGTATATGAATGTCAGAACAGCACACATGAGCGGTGTGTCTGCATACATGAGCAGTGTGTCTGCTTATATGAGCAGTGTGTCTGCATACATGAGCAGTGTGTCTGCATACATGAGCAGTGTGTCTGCATACATGAGCGGTGTGTCTGCATACTGTATATGAATGTCAGAACAGCATACATGAGCGGTGTGTCTGCATACATGAGCGGTGTGTCTGCATACTGCATATGAGTGTGTGTGTGTGTGTGTGTGTGTATGTGTGCGCAGGTGTGGGCGTGTTGAAGGGTTTACTGTATGCAGTTGGTGGACATGACGGGCCACTGGTGCGTAAGAGCTGTGAGGTGTATGACCCTGCCAACAACACCTGGAAACAGGTGGCAGACATGAACATGTGCCGCAGGAACGCAGGTAAGATACACACACTTGTGACACACACACAGTGGCTTAGACATACACACACACACAGTGGCTTAGACATACACACTTACAGTGGCTTAGACATACACACACACAGTGGCTTAGACATACACACACACACAGTGGCTTAGACATACACACTTACAGTGGCTTAGACATACACACTTACAGTGGCTTAGACATACACACTTACAGTGGCTTAGACATACACACACACAGTGGCTTAGACATACACACTTACAGTGGCTTAGACATACACACACACAGTGGCTTAGACATACACACACACAGTGGCTTAGACATACACACACACACAGTGACTTAGAGTTTCTTAACCAGATATTGTACCAGTTCAGTTCACTTGCTACTTGGCTCAATGAAAGTGTACGGTGTGTCTTTCTAATCTCTTGACTGTGTGTGTGTTCAGGAGTGTGTGCTGTGAATAATGTGCTGTACGTGGTGGGCGGAGATGATGGCTCGTGTAACCTGGCCTCTGTGGAGTTCTACAACCCCAGCACTGACAAATGGACCCTGCTGCCCACAGGCATGAGCACTGGGCGCAGCTATGCAGGTGAGAGAGGGACAGACTTATACCATATAGACAGCCAGGGGAAGGTGGGATTAAGAATTTTTGTTCAGATTAAAATACTTATCACATATCTATATCCCCCGTGTGTGTGTGTGTGTGTGTGTGTGTGTGTGTGTGTGTGTGTGTGTGTGTGTGTTGTGTGTTGTGTGTTGTGTGTTGTGTGTTGTGTGTTGTGTGTTGTGTGTGCGTGTGCGTGTGCGTGTGCTGTTTGTGCTTTAGGTGTGTCGGTGATCGATAAGCCCTTGTGAAGTAGCTGACGTGTGCTGCTGGTACTGTACTCACTCAGTTTGGCTGAGGTTCACTTGGGGGCTGTAACTTCCTCTGGGAGCTGCTTCAACAGAAGGCTGTGCAGAGATGACTTCTCTCTCTCTCTCTCTCTCTCTCTCTCTCTCTCTCTCTCTTCCCTCCCTCCATCCCTCCCGTCTCTCTCCTTCTGTCTTATTCTTTTTCTGCTTCAACATATCCCCATGTTCTAATGTTTTTTTTACCTTGTCATTAATCCTGTTTCTATTCTTCTCACCTTTTTCTTTATTTATTTCCAATTACTATCTGTTATGCTATGTCTTTCATTTCTCTCTTAAACTTGCTACTTCTCTTTGTTCTGTTCTCTCTATTCTCTCTCTCTCTCTTTGTTCTGTTCTCTCTATTCTCTCTCTCTCTGTTCTGTTCTCTCTATTCTCTCTCTCTGTTCTGGGAGTGTTGATGAGGATTATTGCACTTAGCAGGAGGAGCACTAAAGAAGGAGTTCTGACAGGACAGGACTCTGTTGGTTGTTGAACATTTTCCTAATTGCAGATGAACTGTCACCTGAGCACTATGAGCCTCAAGACCGTAGAGACCCTAGTCTGTGGTCTTTGGTCATCTTTTTTGTGCAAGATCGATGGACG
Organism: Alosa pseudoharengus; assembly: GCF_046254945.1. Taxonomy (NCBI): domain Eukaryota; kingdom Metazoa; phylum Chordata; class Actinopteri; order Clupeiformes; family Clupeidae; genus Alosa; species Alosa pseudoharengus. The sequence continues at coordinate 52,078,473 of NW_027468663.1, read as the reverse complement.
TGAAGGTCATTTTACTCAACGCTGATATATGATGCGTGTGTAATATAACGTGTAATCGAGCCGGATAACATTTGCACCAGTCAGATTCTGTATTTAACTGACACAACCGTTAAATAGGCAGGACACCACTGGACACTGATGTATACATGATGTAACATTTCTGTGTTGCTGTTGTGTTTGCCTCTGATTAAAAATATAACCACTAGTGAAGGGGAATGAAACGGGCCAGCACATTTCCAGAGTTCGTTTGCCAAACATGACTGTCCTAGCAGGCCATAATGCAGAATGTCCTAGCCTATGCTCTGTTAGCTGTTTATGAGTATGTCCCCCCCCCCTCCCTGCGCCTGTGCTGACGCTCCATTGGTGTTTTAAAAATGCAAATGTGTTTGGCGCATGCGGTAACTATGGGATACCTCCAGTTGTCCTGGATAGGAGATGCATCTGCATGGTCCTACACTGTGTGTTTGTGTAATTTCATTCCTACTTGTTTTAATGCTGCTGTAAAATCAGTGAAATTATGAATGTGATGTGAAGTATATGCCACCTCTGCTAAAAATGACCAAACTTCTATTAATGTCTTTCTTTCTTTATTGCCCTATTTCTTTCTTGTCTATTTATCTATTATTTGTATTTTTTATGATAATTGGTATGATAATATAACTTGCAATTGTATGTCAGTGTATAAAGGAATGTTTGTGTTCTGCTTTTTGAATTGTTTCATAACTTGATTTTCTTTTTAAAATAATATTAATAAATACGCTTCTGGTAAACAGACCAGTCTGTGCAATTGAGACATGAAACTAATTTTGCAGTTATATTGTATAAGTATATACTCTTTTGAGGGAAATTTGGTCTCTGCATTTATCCCAATCCGTGAATTAGTGAAACACACTGCACACAGTGAAGACACAGTGAGGTGAAGCACACACTAATCCCGGCGCAGTGAGCTGCCTGCAACAACAGCAGCGCTCGGGGAGCAGTGAGGAGTTAGGTGCCTTGCTCAAGCCGTGGCCTACTGGTCGGGGTTCGAACCGGCAACCCTCCGGTTACAAGTCCGAAGTGCTAACCAGTAGGCCACGGCTGCCCACAATAATATGAATATTAATTGCATTTAGTTAGTTTACCTAAAGGCCTAATTGAAGTTTGGAGTCACTTAGAAATTTCCATTCCACTCCATAGAATACCAGCTGAGATCAGTTGCATTGTTTTTTTTTAATCAGGACGGCAGTTTTCAGATTTATGTGCTTACATAATTGCAAATGGGTTCTCCAATTTTTCTCAGTTAGTCTTTTAAAATGATATCAGATTAGTAAACTGAATGTGCCTTTGGAACATTGGATGAATGGTTGCTAATAATGGGCAATGTAGATATTGCATTAAAGATCAGCCATTTCTTTCTACAACAGTATTTTACAACATTAATGATGAAAACAAGGACATTTATATATGACCCCAAACTTTTGCAGTGTAAATATAAGGATTTTCACGTGATCTCTAGATGTTGTTCTTTACAGTTAGGCTACTTAAAATCTGATTGTGTAAACATGTTTTGTTGGGCTTGGAAAATGTTATTAAAGACTTTAATTTAAGAGGTTAATTTGTGTGAAAACGACATACACTTAGACCAAATTAATTGATTTTAATTCATAATTAATCATGAATTAATACATTAAAGCCATAGTGCTTAAGTGCCCTATGTCCTATTTTAGCCTAGTTAAATAGTTGATACAAGCCTATTATGTCAGTTAAGGTTGGGAAAGGCACAGAAAAGCGTCAGGCTACAGTGCAAGACACACCTCCAGCACACTCTAAAGCCCGCCTAAACCACACCATGGTCTTTCTCTACATTGCTCTATCGTAGCAGACTGCGCAGGTTATGAAAGATAAACTTATTCCTGATTGGCTGTTGCTCCAGCAACTCACCGTCTCACTATCATCACTCCATACAGCTCTCCAATCGACTTGCTGTCTTCGTTCCGTGACGCATGTCTCCTCCCACCTCGTCCAATCTCTTGCCTGGAAGTTATTCCTCATTAATCGCCCTGCTTCTGTTGTTTTCAGGTAGGTGAAACTGCTGTGGTGAACAGGCTACCGGTAAGTACATTTTTCCTTTGGACATTATTATTATGGTGAATACGGATTTGGATAATGATGTCTGTCGGCTGTCGTGTAGCCCTAAGCGTGTACTTTCTGTGCGGAATTAAGGCTTTTGCAGAACGAACGTTTTCTAATAGCGAAAGAATAAGGGAATGTAGGCAGTTATTGTTAGTCCAGGACAACACTTTTCATCTTAATTATTGATTTAACCTTATTATAATAATGTAATTAATTTGTTCATTTTAACCAAACACAGCAATCCGTTACAAGAATCCAAATTGCCTATTCAATGCGAGTCTACCGGATTCAGGTGTTCACATAATAGGCTAGCCTTACAACCCCAAAAGTTGGGACGTTGTGTAAAATGCAAATAAAATCAGAATGTGATATTATACAAATCTCGTAAAAACATATTTAGTTGCAAAAAGGACATAGGCCTACAACATATCTAATGTTTCACTATTTGGAAAATATATGGAAAATATATGTTAATTTTGAAGTCGATGCCAGCAACATGTTTTTAAAAAGTTGGGACGGGCATTTTTACCACTGTTCTGCTTTACATTTAACCTAATTTTGTAAATGTTTAGGAACTGAGGAGACCAGTTGCTAGAGTTTTGAGAATGAAATGTTGTCCCATTCCTGCCCGATATAGGATTTCAGTTGCTCACACGGGAGTGTCTCTGGTCGCAGTATGGGGTATTCTTAATCATGTTTTTCATTCCATGATGCACCTAATTTGACAGTTCCGGACTGCAGACAGGCCACTTTAGCACCTCTTCTAGGACTCTTCTTCTATGGAACTATACTGTTTAAATATATGCAGAATTCATTTTGGCATTGTTTTCCTGAAATATTCCAGGCCTTCCCTGTAAAAGACATTGCCTGGTTGGCAGTATTTGCTCAAAACCTGTATACATCATCGCAGAATTGATTGTGCCTTGCCAGATGTGCAAGATGCCCTTGCTGTAGGCACTAATACACTTCCACACTGTCACAGATGTTAGGTTTCGAACTGAGCACTAAAACAAGTTGGAGGTTGGATACTTGGATAGGCCCTCTCCTCTTTAGCCCAGATGAGTCCATGATTTCCAAAAATAATTGCACATTTTGATTGGTCAAACCACAGGACCTTTTTCCACTTTACCTCAGTCCATTTTAAAGAAGCTCAGGCAGATAAGACAGTGGTATTTTTTGTTTTCTGTATTTGGCTGTTGTATGGTAAAGTTTAAAGCATTTCTGAATTGAGTATCAACCTGTGCCCATAGACAATGGTTATCAGAAGTTTTCGTGAGCCCATCTAATGATTTTCTTTACAGAAACAGGTCTAGTTTTAATGCATTGCCATCTCAGGTCCAAAAGACCACGGCCATCCAATATTGTTTATCAGATCTATCCCTTGTTTGCAAAGATTTCTCTGGAGTCTCTGAATATTTTAATGATATTATGAACTGTAGATGATGAAATCCCCAGATACTTAACAATTTCATGTTAAAGTGTAGCCAAAATTGAATCCAAATTCAAAATGAACAATACATTTTCCATGAAATAGTCATAGATGTCCTTTTCAACATTTGATATGTTTTTGTCCTTTTTTCAGCTAAATATGAGTTTATGAGATTTGCAGATTATCACATACTATTTTTATTTGCATTTTACTCAACGTCCCAACTTTTTCTGATTTGGGGTTGTACATGAATGAGTAAGTAGGCCTAAGCTTAGTTGATTTACAACTTCTAGAGTACAGTGTAGAGCCCCACCTGGCTTTATTAGTGGATGCCAAATGCTCTCAGATCACCATTGTTGAACTATTCTAGCCTATATTATTGGATCTCAGAATACACTGAACATATACTGTTTGGCCAGTACATTGGTTTGCATGTGCACCTGAAAGGTCAGTGTGTTTTGAGTGAACATTCACTCCGCCTGTGTCCTCTAGGTTCATGTTCCTCAGTCATGGACGTGAATGGAAGTGTGACGGTCCTCTCCTCTGCTCTCCTGGCAGTGGACTATGTTGATTCAGTTCTGCCAGAGAATCCCCTGCAACAGCCACTGCAGCAAGCATGGAACCACATGCTGCAGAGCTACACCAAGTTCCAGATTGCTACCTGGGGCTCACTGGTTGTGCATGAATTCATCTATTTCTTCTTCTGCCTGCCTGGCTTCCTCTTCCAGTTCCTCCCCTTCATGCAGAAGTACAAGATTCAGGCGGTAAGCAGCGCTGCATGCACAGGACCAATCAGGCCCACTGTCTCCCGTCTATGCCTCAAAACCAAATTCTTTGTATTTGTGAAATGACTCGGCCGATAGCTGATCCTGATTCAGATTCTGAACACCATAGAATACAGTATAATACTGTAATGTTAATAAAGTGACAGTTCAGCCTAAACATTTGTACACCAGAAATAATCACACACAATGGCATTCTGGACCTTCTGGACTTGAATGGACATAGAGATAATGTGCTGCTGAATCTGCTCGCTGTGTCATCCTTAATACAGGGGCTTTTTAGGAGTGTATAGCTTGACAACCTGCAGATGACATGGCTCTTTTATGGTTATGGTTATGGTTATGGTTATGGTTATGGATATGGATATGGTTATGGTTATGGATATGGTTATGGTTATGGTTATGGTTATGGATATGGTTATGGATTTGGTTATGGTTATGGTTATGGTTATGGATTTGGTTATGGTTATGGTTATGGATATGGTTATGGATTTGGTTATGGTTATGGTTATGGTTATGGTTATGGATTTGGTTATGGTTATGGATTTGGTTATGGTTATGGTTATGGTTATGGATTTGGTTATGGTTATGGTTATGGTTATGGATTTGGTTATGGTTATGGTTATGGATATGGTTATGGATTTGGTTATGGTTATGGTTATGGTTATGGTTATGGTTATGGTTATGGATTTGGTTATGGTTATGGATTTGGTTATGGTTATGGTTATGGTTATGGTTATGGATTTGGTTATGGTTATGGTTGTGGTTATGGTTATGGTTATGGTTATGGATTTGGCAGGTCCTTTGTCCAAAGCGACACACAAATACAAAACAACATAATATTTAAAATTGAACAGGGAACAGATTAGAATGTTGGTCCAATATAATAAGGAGAATAGTAATAATAAACAACAATATCAATTTAATCAATAGCCTAATAAAATAAGCAATGAAAATGAGGGGAAAAGCAATAATAAAACAATAATGACAAATCAACAAGGGTGATGTTGTAGAACAGAAACCACAAGCCAGCGGTACCACTACTGATTGCTTATAAAAGATTTATCTGTTTGTGTGTGTGCGTGGGTGCGTGTGTGTGTGTGTGTGTGTGTGTGTGTGTGTGTGTGTGTGTGTGTGTGTAGGATAAGCCCGAGACATGGGAGAAACAGTGGAGGTGTTTCAAAATGCTGCTCTTCAATCACTTCTGCATCCAGCTGCCTCTGATCTGTGGAACCTATTACTTCACTGAGTTCTTCAACATCCCTTATGACTGGGACACAATGCCCCGTTGGTGAGCGTGCACACACACACACACACACACACACACACACAAACAGATATAAATCTTTTATCAGCAGTCAGTAGTGGTACCACTGGCTTGTGGTTTCTGATGTGGCTGCTTTCTGGTAATAACTGGTCAATTTTCTGGTTTTCACTATAGCACATGAATGTCGCTCATTGTATATTATGGCCACTATCAAAGGGCAATTTTGTAGAAAGATAGTAGCAGTGTGCACCAGAGACACTCCTGTGTGAACAAACACACTGCAGCAGCAATGCAACGGAGATGGGGCGCACCTGTGTCACCTAGAGTGAGATGAGAAGCACATGTGATGTGACACCTAGAGTGAGATGAGACGCACATGTGACACCTAGAGTGAGATGAGACGCACATGTGATGTGTCACCTAGAGTGAGATGAGATGCACATGTGACACCTAGAGTGAGATGAGACGCACATGTGATGTGACACCTAGAGTGAGATGAGATGCACATGTGTCACCTAGAGTGAGATGAGACGCACATGTGATGTGACACCTAGAGTGAGATGAGATGCACATGTGACACCTAGAGTGAGATGAGATGCACATGTGATGTGACACCTAGAGTGAGATGAGACGCACATGTGATGTGACACCTAGAGTGAGATGAGATGCACATGTGTCACCTAGAGTGAGATGAGACGCACATGTGATGTGACACCTAGAGTGAGATGAGACGCACATGTGATGTGACACCTAGAGTGAGATGAGATGCACATGTGTCACCTAGAGTGAGATGAGATGCACATGTGATGTGACACCTAGAGTGAGACGAGACGCACATGTGATGTGACACCTAGAGTGAGATGAGACGCACATGTGACACCTAGAGTGAGATGAGACGCACATGTGATGTGACACCTAGAGTGAGATGAGACGCACATGTGACACCTAGAGTGAGATGAGACGCACATGTGATGTGACACCTAGAGTGAGATGAGACGCACATGTGACACCTAGAGTGAGAGTGCGCAAACTCATTTACAGAAACCTCAATAGTGACAACAGTGGTTGGGAGGAGGAGACAAATTGACGTTAATAAACCTTATTTAGTTCTAGTTTTCTATTTGTTTTGATTTGTTTTGTAGGCCTACTGCTACTGTAGGCTACATGAAAGTCTATGCTGAATGTCAGTTTTTACGGTTACTAAGGCAGTGTACAGCGGCCTCGTGTACAAAACTTGCGTACGCACAAAAATGTTGCATGTCTTTCATGCTCACGGTCGGATGTATCAGGAGTGAAATGAAAGTGAGTGTGCGTTTCTCCCAGGTGTCTCCACGGCAACAATATCCGGCATACGCACATGTGTATTGTCAGTTGGCGACACTTAAGGCAATGCAGCGCAACTTTAGCCTATTGATCACGAGTCTAGGCCTTTATTTGCACAGTATATTGTGAAATGTGGGTTATTGAAAATGATAACAGTTTGAGTTACAGGCCCAGGTTTATAAATAACTGTGCATGCAACATGTGCAAACACTGCGCAATACAGCATAATGACAACTGTAGCCCTATAAGAGGATATCGAGAATTATAAGGGAATGTGAAGGCTATTTAGAGACAACGCCGAAATCTGCGATGAATGGGGTCGCCATTTGCTGGGATGTTTTTCCCTTCATATTTTCGATAGTTTTTAATGTTTTTAGAAATAATTAGGCTTTTATGGGTTAAAGCAGGCTACATACCACAGGGAATTTCTTGTCAACAGGGTATTCCATTGAGAAATGGCAGTAGCCTATAACAGGATCTTCCAAGTGTTCATCCAAACATCATCAATGTTAGGCTATAGCCTGACTAAGCGCGAGTTGTAGCTATTTCCCTTAGTGTAATTGACTGCACACTTTGACTTTACTCGAGTAAGCATTCGTATTATTGTTGTCACACTTGTGAGCAAATTGGGATATCGCAATGTTGTGGCAATGTGGCCTAGATCAACTTTGTACTTCGGGTGCGCGATTCGTGGTCTCTTACTTGGACATGATTGATTTGATGACTTTTTAATTAATGCAGTTATTTTTTGATAGTCCAAATGCCCATCAAACCCGTTATGCAAACCCGGTCACCTACTTGCAGACTGACCATTACATCTGCTACGGTCTCTGACCCTAATAGCCACTACCACGCTCCGCCGCTCCTACTGTTTTTTAGGTTATTAATTACACATCAGAAAGACGTAAGATTCTTGCCATTTCGTCGAATAAGAGCACTTTCACCTCCCATTCGCTTTTTTTTTTTAATTTGCTGATTTTAATTATTACATTTTGGAGCAGGTTCAGATACAGATGGATCGATCCACAACTTATTTTTCATTCTTATTAATATTGTGGGATAGGCCATTTTGTCTTTGCGGAGGTCTGTGCTCTCTTGAGTGGCCTTCTAGTTAGCATATTAAAATGAGTGTGATTGAGGGAAGAGAGAGGGTGGAGTGGAGTGCTCGTGCATGTGCGCTTCATTTCACATTAATTGGGATGTGCAAAGAAAAGCTGTGTGGAATGCTGCGTATGCACAGTTTCATACATCAGATTGTTTTGTGCGTACGCTACTTCCCAGTTTTGCACGTACGTAATGTTTTAGTATGAATTCCTTGAACAAAACCGCTAGCCTGACGAGCCAGACCCACATTAAAATGTAGGGTCTGGGCACTCACCGTTGGCAGTGCTCAGTCCGAGGGGCGGGATAATCAGTTGTCTTTCAAATTCCCTCTGCACGCAATAGGACAGTGCTATGAGTCCCATGCGTTACCAGCGGAGCTAGTTGGCCAACAGCAACATCCATCTTCTTTGTTTTCAAGTAGCAGGGAATTCAAGCCAAACCGTTGCAACTCTGCCATCAATCATTATGTTAAGCCCGCCTAACGACTCTATACATGATTTGATTGGCCAGATAGAAGTTTCATTTTTCGAGCTCACAAGCCAACGGAGAGTGGCTAGACTAGCCCTGGCAGCAAAAGTAATTTGGCAAAGTTTATGGGTGTTAACTGTGCTGATGTTGCTGTTTAAGTATAAGTATATATACTCTTTTGATCCCGTGAGGGAAATTTGGTCTCTGCATTTATCCCAATCCATGAATTAGTGAAACACACTCAGCACACAGTGAACACACAGTAAGGTGAAGCACACACTAATCCCGGCGCAGTGAGCTGCCTGCAACAACAGCGGCGCTCGGGGAGCAGTGAGGGGTTAGGTGCCTTGCTCAAGGGCACTTCAGCCGTGCCTACTGGTCAGGGTTCGAACCGGCAACCCTGCAGTTACAAGTCCGAAGCGCTAACCAGTAGGCCACAGCTGTTTAAAGCTGATTTAAACCTTAACTGGTCACTGCTGCTCTGAACAAAGAGGCCTTAAGTGACTCCTGAAGCTAATAATTGTGATTTGTGAGATTTGTGAGTGACTCCTGAAGCTAATAACACTTGTGTCCTTTTCAACTCAGGCCGCTCCTCCTGGCCCAGTGTTTTGGCTGTGCTGTGATTGAAGACACCTGGCATTACTTCCTCCACCGAGCTTTGCATCATCGCAGAATCTACAAATACATCCATAAGGTCCACCATGAGTTTACTGTGAGTAAGAAACACACACACTCACACACACATACAGTGAGAAAGGGAAAGAGAGAGAGAGACAAAAACAAAAGTGCAATTGTAAAGGTGAAGTGGCAAAGTAATAGTATTTGAATAAACTAATGACAATATACAACACTGATCCATGTGACTAAGAAGCCTATTACTGAATAACAGACAACAAAACATTGTTTATTCTGCAGTTCTTTTTAGACATGAATTTGACCTACCTGTATGGCCATTCTTGATGCAGCAGAACTGACCACAGCAAAGTTTTTCATTATATCATATTATATCATGGCAGGTGTGACACAGCATTTTAACTCTCTGTCTCTTTCTCTCTCTTTGTGCGTGTGTGTGTGGATACATGTGTGTGTGTGTGTGTGTGTGTGTGTGTGTGTGTGTGTGTGTTCAGTCTCCCTTTGGAATGCAGGCTGAATATGCTCACCCTCTGGAGACTCTGATACTGGGGGCTGGATTCTTCATTGGTATCATGGTCTTCTGCAATCATGTGATACTGCTTTGGGCCTGGGTGACCTTCAGACTCTTGGAGACCATTGATGTGCACAGGTAAATGCAATTCTGTCTTTCTTTTCCTCTGCCTTATGAGTGATACCGCCATTTACTAGGGATGCGTGGGCAGCCTTATGACAGGCCGACCCGCGGATCGGGCAGCTGTGGATGAGATTTCCAGGTAAAATCGTGGGTTGCAGGTGGGTCGGGTCAAATTCACTAGTGATTTTTATACCACAGATGAATAGAGACCCAGTCAGACCAATAGTATGAAAAATTAGGAACAGAGTTTTATTTACAATGATGCACATCAAGGGAGAGACAGCATGACTTTACCTAAAGATCCATCAGCTGCTCTAACTAGACAAGTAAATTGTTAGGGTTTAATATCATTCCAGGCTGACGGGAGATGGCGTTGGTCATCCCATCTCACGTGGACTACACTGAATCAGACTCTGATTAGTGGCAACCTGGCAATCCGGAGCAGATAGCTACTGACGCAGCCATGCAGAACAGTGAAACACTGCAAAGTCATAATATTCCCACTTATCTCTAAATACAGTCACACACAGATACACAGGGACAGTACAGATATCATACAGTCATTACATAGAATCATACTTTTAGTGTCAAAGTGACCCACTAATGAGAAATGCAGAACATTAAACCACATATTGGAATATTGGACGTAATGTTCTATTCCACTTTCTCTCACTAGATAGCGACATTCTGGGTTAACATATTCATGTGCGTGTGCGGTAGATAGCAACGTTCTGGATTAACATATTCATGTGCGTGTGCGGTAGATAGCAACGTTCTGGGTTAACATATTCATGTGCGTGTGCGGTAGATAGCAACGTTCTGGGTTAACATATTCATGTGCGTGTGCGGTAGATAGCAACGTTCTGGGTTAACATATTCATGTGCGTGTGCGGTAGATAGCAACGTTCTGGGTTAACATATTCATGTGCGTGTGCGGTAGGCTAAAGTGAGATTCCCCCCTTCTGTTTCTCTCTCCTTCTCCGTCTCTGTCTCTATATCAATGCACATGCACACCAGAGTTGATTGGATACAAAAATACTCCATTGGAGGGGACAAAGCCTGTCCACACAATTAAATGAAACAGTTGTTTCTAATTATCCAGATGATAGCCTACAGTAAATAAGCTTATTTTTTATAAAACAATAAAGCGATAATAACGTATGTTACTACACTTCATAGGCATTTACTCTAGCCTGTAGGCTAATTAAGTTTAGTTTAATATTGTGCAGCCAAAATGATCCCGGTCTTGGGATTGCGTTGGGATTGCGTTTTCTGAGTGTCTTCTCTAAGTGGTATTCGGTAGCCTAGCTCTCGTTCAGGACCAGTTACACCATCTTATTAATTTGAGATTGCGTTTTCTGAGTGTCTTCTCTAAGTGGTATTCGGTAGCCTAGCTCTCGTTCAGGACCAGTTACACCGTCGAAACTTATCTGATGGTCAGATCAGTCAGTAATATTGTCATGCTTGCGCAAGTTCACTGCGGAGAGCTGAGGTAAGAAATGTGAAGGCATGTATTTGAGTTTTGAGTGTGCGCGCATTCACGCCTGCGTGTGTGTGTGTGTGTGGAGGGGGGGGTTGCTTATGCTATTTTGTCTGGTCGGGTGGGGTGGATTGGATCTCCAAAATGTGTTGGGCGGTACCATCTACACTGGATGGATATTTCACTGCATGAAAAATGCATGCTGCCATCTTATGGTGATTTTCGAAAAGTACAGTTTTGGTCTTTGGCCCACTTATGATACGAGTAGGTACAAATAGTTTACACATCTATGCCATAAATATGTTCATTTTATTCTGGTTATTGTATGTATTGATTTACTCACTAGAACCTGTATTGTCAGATTATTTACCCCATGTATGTATGTGGAGGCATGATGTGTGTGTGTGTGCGTGTGTGTGTGTGTGTATGTGCATGTTCTGTTCTGTTTGTAACAATGTCGTTCCTTTGCAGTGGTTATGACATTCCTCTGAACCCTCTGCACCTGATTCCCTTCTATGCTGGTGCTCGTTTCCATGACTTCCATCACATGAACTTTGTGGGGAACTATGGGTCCACCTTCACCTGGTGGGACAAGCTGTTCAGCACAGATGCCCAGTTCCACAATCATCAGCAGAAACAGAAACAGCAGTGAGGACGGGGCAGTGGATGTGAGGGGGAAGATGACAATGACACAGTAAATGTGAGAGTGAGTGAGGGAATGAGTGAGTGAGCGATTATGTGTGGGTGAATGGATATGTTGTGTGGGTGTATGAGTATATTAACAGAGAAGGTTCACAAATGCACATTTTTTATTATTGTGAGGCTTAACGGATCTATGGATTTGTGTGATCCTAACATACCTAACACACACACACACACACACACACACACACACACACACACACAAGCCATCTTCAGACCTCATAATAAACAAACAGAAATGCTTACTGCTGAGAAGCATGGACACAGAAGTTTGCAGTGGTGTGATTTCTGAGCACTTTACAAATAACCTGATTTTTTTTGTTTTCATATTTCCCCCCTTGATTAAATTTGTTCAGATTTTTTTCATGCATTGCCTTTTGTATTTGACTTCAGTTATGCCTCAATTTTTCAGAGGGAATCGTAGGCCCCACAACCTGTTTAAACCTGTACCCTAGGGCCTACCCCAACCCATGACTTTGTGAATGTGGACTGGTCACATTCTTACTTAAATGTTAAATTTGTTTTATTGCCTTTAAATGAAAATAAAAACTTGGAACCCGTTTAAATCTTCTTTGTTTGCGTCCTATTTATGTTATACATCATTTGAGTTTTATGTCACATTATTTGTACAGAACTCGGATATAGTCTTGGTAAGTACATTTTACCATCAACACCGAACGCTAAACAAATTATTTAACGCCCACGCAACCATTTGTATAGTAGGCCTACTGTTGATTGTAATCTATTTTCCTGATGGCAGCCTACTACGCTACCTTTCAGTTTGTCTTTCCTCTGAGAACTATCTCGCCAAAGGCAAACCACGCCCCTGTGCAGTGTCACTCCTTGCGGGATCGCGCACTAGCAAGGATTTTAGCCAGTGGTGACGCGCTTCTGCAGTCGGCATTGGGCTGCTCTCCAGAAGCAGACAGGTAGCGTCAAATACGGACACGCGCATTGTCATCATCACTGATCCGCTCGCACTGCTGCTGCGCACGACTAGGCTACACGACATCGCACATTATTAGTGATACAGAGAGGAAAACACAATTTCAGGCGACGAGAAAAAGCTTCGTAAAAAGGCAAACACGGAGTAGACAGTGAGACACCATGAGGTTGGTCCTGTCGGTGGTGTTTTGTGGAGCTCTCGTTGGGCTGGCAGCGTTCACAGATGCAGCCCCTAGTAGCTCGGGTGGAGATGGCGACATCTCGTTCGAATATCATCGCTACGATGAGATGCGAAAGGCGCTTGTGTCCGTTTGGTTGCAGTGTCCTTCCATCTCACGTATCTACACTATCGGTGAAAGCTCTGAGGGCCGCGAGCTACTGGTCCTGGAGATGTCTGACAACCCCGGAGTTCACGAACCAGGTCAGTAAGCCCACCTAGACTCCTGTCAATCTCTTTGTGACAGTCCAGCGCATTCATTTGGTAGACTATTCATTTGGTGAAATAAAATGTAATCCCTGTCCAAATAATTTCCATGAAATCGTATAGATTCATATTTTTTCGCCCAATACAATTTTGTCCGTTATTTTGTTGCATATGGAGGTTAAAAGTCAGTCACGCATCTTTGGCACAAGCTGTCAGGTAGCAGGAGCAGTGCGAGATGGGTTCAGGTGTTAATGTTTTTTAATAGTGTATTGGGTTCATCCTTTCTAAATGGGCCTATAACCCATCAATCTAGGCTATAAACTATAAAGGGGGAACTTCTACAGGTAACGTTAGATGTTGAAGCGCAGGGTTGAACGTAATCTAGTGGTCGCCATTTTGCGCGATAGAATCAACTCGCTTGTACTAAATAACTAAAAGACGTAGATTGTCCAAGCTTTTGTGAACCACGCATCATGCCTTATTTTAATAATACAATTTATGATAATAGATAAACAAACGTAAGTGACCATAGTAACCACATAACCACGCAAGTTTTTTTACACATAGAGGCGTGAATTTATATGCCAGAGAGCAGTAGAGGGCCTTGATTATTCACTCCCCACCCCACTCCTGGATTGGAGGTCCTTTTGGTGTAGGCTATGTAAGAGAGAGAGATAGAGAGATACATTGATACTGTGCTAACTCAGCCTTTAGAATGCCATTATGCTGTTGGGTGTTTGTTCATGAAATATTGCAATTCACTGTGTGTAATCATTTCAGATCTTTGCACCACAGATTTCTGCCTCAGTAAAATCAATGGGTCGGAAATGTCCATGGTACCTTAGTGATTTAGCAGGTAGGCTACACTATGTTGACAGAAAGAGGAGTCTCCAGGATATTGTGTTCATGCAGTGTTCCTCTCTGACAGAGGACTGACGACATATATCACCGGAGGACAAAATGAGCTGTTGAGGTAAAATAATGAGGCAAAGGAGTCAAATGTTCCTAAATGCAGCACTGCAGAGGAATTGATTAATTATTTATAATTCATCACGGTTGATATTCAATAGTTGACTTGACTTGTACCATTGGGTAGAGGTTCCTTGTGGTCATGTTTAGTGTGTGTGTGTGTGTGTGTGTGTGTGTGTGTGTGTGTGTGTCTGTTAATTAAGGGGGTGCAGTAGAGGGGTAAGTGTGACTAAAATAGCCCAGTTAGTCCCCCATTTGAGAGTGAGTGTGTGTGCACTGGGAGTGAGTCACTGGACGGATGGAGCCGTTATTGCTACCAGATGAGTTTCAGCAAGTGCCCCTGCCTTGTTACCAAGAGCAACCAGCTGCTCCCCAGTGGCTGCACACCAAAGGGAAAAAAATAGATTGAGATGATTAAGATTGAGAAGGATGGATAGTATTTATGATTGAGATTGAGAAGGATGGATAATATTGATGATTGAGATTGAGAAGGATGGATAATATTGCACTTCTGTTCTGTCAAGTGTTTTGACCCATCACAGTGAGTGTAATGGAGAAATCTGAGGTGAGGCAGGAATAGTCGTTTCCGTGGCGACAGATCGGCTTATTGCTGGGGGCTGTGTGGTGCACTTGTGTGGTTGGCTGAGGGTGAGGAGGACTTAGGCGCGCAATGCCTTGTGTCTCGCTCAGACCATCTGTTCCCACTGTGTAGCCACACACGCACACGCACACACTCACGCTCACACAACCACATACATAGTGCATGTGTGTGTATGTGCTTGTGTTAAAAGGTAAAAAAAAAAAACACGTCACAACAAAACTTTTTGTTTTGATTTGACTTGGCATAACAAAAGAAAAAGCTCATGATGACATGGATGTGGTATATCCAGCTGGAGGTGATCCACAGAACATGCCTAACGTGGCTTATATGTGTGTGCTTCAGTTGAGCTTCAGGGAAACACTAATGGGGTGGCAATGCCTGGAAACAGATCCAGCCTTTTGGGAAAGCTTTTACCAGGCAGAAGATTGAGAAAGCAGCCCATAAGGTGGAATCAGAAAAGCTTATTCAAAACCAGAATGGTTTCAGCTTTCAGAAAAAGCCCAGCCTTATAGCCAGGGGTAAGGGGGGCAAACGAAGAACCAACCGAGCAGCATACATGGCCTGAAAAAAGACATGATTCCTATTGTCTGATGTTTGGTGAATCTGGTATGTGTCTTACGTATAAACTAAAATGATTTTAGGGTATGTATTGGATGTCTGGTGTTAGGCTAAATATTCAACTGTCATTCTGTCTTTTTGTCATTCTGTCTCTTTTGTAGTTTTGGACATGTTAAATCTGTGCTAAAACTGTGCACATTTTTAAAATCGAAGGAGAACACTTGTTGGAAACCATATGAAAAATTAATATATTTCTGGCTACCGAAGGGCATTGATTGTATTGTGATTCCACAATTAAACACTATGAGATCTCTATTCCCCTCCATAGAATGCACTTAATTTAATGTCCACAGCCACGTGTAGTCAACAAAGCTTTGCTAACAACAAGGCTGGTAATATGATACCAACACTATTAAGGCAATATAGCAACCTGGTGCAAAACATGACAAACAATTAGACAGAATCATACAAGTTTTTTTTTTTTAATTGAAAGCATTGTATGCCTTGGGTATAACTTTTTTTCCTCATTAATAATTTCTATTTAAATATTAAAATGAAGATAGACAAGGTGCTGGTTTAGGTCAGCAATATGATTACTGAATTTTACCATTAGCAAGTTAAGGACTCTAAAGTGTCACATAACGGGAGACAGAGCATCTGCATGTTTTATAAGCTAGGTGCAATAGATGATATGGAGATTTGTTCCAACTTCAACTGTGACAGGCAATTAATAGGCTGATCAGCAACATGTATAAATAATAATTGCACTTTCAAAAAGGGTTCTATTAATGAGGTACATTTTGGACTCTTTTTTTACCTACTGCATCATTAAAATGAAAATCCAAGCCACATTGCATTCCCAGCTTCAGGGAACAAACAGCAGATGTGTGCTTATCTGTGATGGTAGAGTGCACTTTAGTGTGCTGAAGACTGAAGAGTGAATGTGAAAAGTCATGCTTAATGAGGAACCAGTTTCTACCAAGGCACAACCGGTCTCTTTTGGTGGTGTTCATTATGGTGTAATAGCATTGTTTGATCAAGAAATGCAGCACCATCACTCCTCTCTCTCTCTCTCTCTCTCTCTCTCTCTCTCTCAGAGAGAGAGAGAGAGAGAGAGAGAGGGAACAGTGAGTCAATGTGACAGACGAACAGGCTGCGTTGTGTCTTATGTAAAGTGATTTATTTTGGGGATTAATTTTACATTTACTCTCTCTCTCTGTAGCCTTTCCCCCTCCCACTCATGTTTATGTGTGCTTGGACATCTTTGTACACATCATTTCATCAATGTGATGTCTCTATCTAGTGATGCAGGCCCAGCTATAGCGGTGTGTTCAAACAACACGGCTGTGTCTTCATTTGGAGAAAGAGCATATTGACGTCAGAGAAATTAATGATTCACCATTTCACTTCAGTTGGTGTGTGTGTGTGTGTGTGTGTGTGTGTGTGTTTGATCAACACAGCTTACTGCCTCATTTCCTAAAGGCCTTTCTATCAGCTGTGTGTGTGTGTGTGTGTGTGTGCACAAGCAAGCTAAAGGAATATCATGAAATTACAGATATTAACTCCAATATAAAAAATAACACTTTGATTGTATATGACAAAATAAAGCTGATTTTGCTTCTTTGTCATGTTAAATTAAAGCAAATTTACCTTCAAACGAACCAACAAACTAAATGAACAGTCTTTCAACTCTAAGAAAGATAATTGCTTTTTATTTGCTTTCAGCTAATAGAAACAACTTTAACTGAAATTAAGTGGACCTGCAGCTCAGCACATAACACTAGCGAATCATCAACAACAGCAACAACCAAAAAAACAAAAAAGAACGAAGACAAACTCCAAAAGAAGCTTATAATATCAATGTTTTGCTTTATTTGAACATTTTCAGCCCACATTTTTGTAAGATAGGTCCAGACATAGCAATAATGGCCTACAAAATGAACTATAGTGCATGAGTGTCATATCTAGTTGAATAAGAATATGTAACATTTTGTTCAGTGTAACCCCTCACCTGCTAAGCAGGCCTTTCACAAAGTTTTAGTCATTGGTGGCAGCATGCAATTTAAAACAATTTCAAACTGTCCCCTTAGGCACAATTTACTAAGCATCAACTTAAAGGTGCTCTAAGCGCTGTTGGGTAATGTCACTTCTGTTGACGTTAAAACAAAACAGAGCTAGCTTGCCCCTCCCTCCCCCACCCTCCCGTGCAACTGAAGTTCTCCTAAATGCATATCTCGTCGGTGCATTGCTGGAAACGTTTGTTATATTTCATGGTCCTGGCTGCATCAGGCTGTTTTGTTGCCGTTTTTTGCAGTCTGGGCTGTTTACAGAGACCATGTTTTTTTTTTTTTTTTACAGTGTATTCAGAGGACAGGTAGCTAGTCCCCTGAATGCATACAAAATTGTGAGGTAATGTTTGCTACACTCTGGGGGGCACTTTTAACTCATGCACCCAGACCAGAGTGTAACTTTGTAGCCTACTGACTTCGCTAGCTGTTGGGCACTTTTAACTCATGCACCCAGACCAGAGTGTAACATTGTAGCTGCCTGGTTGCTCTAGCTGTTGGCATGTCCTGACATCGTAGAGCAGCACAAAATCTATAGCTTACATTCTACATTTCGCAACCATGACTACTAAAAAACTCAATCAATTACCCAAGCACCATTGTATCAACCACTTTACATGCACTGGTAATTCCTTTTTTAAAATGGCATGAGCTTTCAAAACACCAGCAAAGAATTGCATGCATATTGACCCTTTCAACAATAAAAACAAAAACAATGCTTGAACGTTCTATTTGGTTCCCAATCTACTTCCTCTGCATTAAGATAACATATGGAATGTTAAAACGGAAGCCTTGTGGGGCCAACTATGATGCTGATAATGGAACTCTCTTGAAAGGGTCTATAGTGGACAGTGAAAGTGATGGGGTTGCGTGTCTGTTATTACTGTGTCACAGTATAACCAGATATAAACAGACTGTATCACAGTATAACCAGTTTGGATGGGATTGGATTGGATAATCTTTAATGTCCCCAATGGGCAATTTGGTTCACAAGTACTCAGCACCCATAAACATAGAATCACATGACACATAAATAAGGGCATGAAGTACACACAATAAATCGAAATTAGCAGATCATAGCAGTTGTTTTGTTAGATTTCAGTTAAATTGACTCAATAAAGATGAATAAAAGATTTTTAGAAGTGATCTGTGTCAACATTGAATTTCCTTTAACTCAAAGGTCAATTTATCACCCAAGATGGCGTCCAAGCATTTGTACTTGCTTACTGTCGCCACAGCTGTGCCATTGATGGCAGTCAGAGCTGTGGAAGAAGGTTACGACCAGTGGAGGTCAACACACTTTCTTTTGCCTGAGAGACGCTGTTGCGTAGAAAAGTCATTACACCTTGTAATAAAATTGTCTAAGACCTGGACCATGGCCCACCGCATGGTCCTGCAGGAGACAATCACTCATTAGCCTACTTGATTATGTACCTCGACTCAAACTTACTCTGACAGTCATTGGTGTAATCATTAGCCTACTTGATTATGTACCTGGACTCAAACTTACTCTGACAGTCATTGGTATAGAGCATGAGTAATAGTAGTGACAGAACACAGCCCTAGGGTGATCCTGTGGAGCCCACTCAGGCCTTAGACAAAGTGTTATTAACAGGCAACACTTAAATAGGACAATTGTAGTAATATAAAAGACTGACTCTTGGTGTGTGACATGAGTTAATATAATGCTTAAATTATTGTTATACTATACTGTAAATTAATCCTTGTATGTGTCTGTATTTAAGGCATATAGGATTTTAGTGGGTTTCACATATTCTACAGCTGGGCTCATTGTTGCTGCTTGCGTCTGGTTGATTTGGTTCCTCAGCCTCACTGAATCATGGGAAATGTGCTGTATATAAAGTCCACTTCCTCTCTTGGCCTCATGTGATTAGTGTGCATTGTGCGCCTGGAAATGACCCATCAATCACCTCAATCAATCTCTCTCTCTCACACACATACACACATGAACACACACGTGTACACGCATACGTGCCCTTCATGCTGGACTGTGCTCAGCCCTCTCCTCCTTTGTGATAGCATGCATCTGCAACAGATGAGATAGAGAGATAGAGAGCTTTTACAGCCCTCTCCTCCTCTGTGATAGCATGCATCTGCAACAGATGAGATAGAGAGATAAAGCGCTTTCAGATATAACCTCCGGAGTATATGAGGAGGTTTGTCAAACGGAGGTCCTACCCTTCGGATGATTCAGATATGATGCTAACCTGCGGACCTAATACTGACCTTATACGGACGTATGTGTGAACGACATACACGCACATTACAGAATCTCCGTGTGGTTGTCGAGTGAGGGGTGGGGGCTTAGAGTTCACAAGATGCGAGATATATGACGCAGAATATATGCGGCCGCTGCCTGTCACAGCTGATTTTTGTTTACAAAGTGTAGCCTATGCATTATAGGCTAAAGAAGAGAAATCTATTGTGCGTAGGCTAATACTTGAAGTAGGATAGTCACGTAAGTGCGCACATACAGTATTTGTATGTGTGCTTCGAGTAAACACATTTATCTGTTTTCAACGTTATGTGCCAGAATCTGGTTTGCGTTGTAGAGAGAGAGCATGCACACACTTTATGGTAGGCTACCAGCCAATTCAGTCGGCTAACTCAAGACTTCAAGGCCATCATACAACGTTTTTAAGCAACAAACAAAATACTACATAACAGTGAAGTTTTTTCATGATTTATTTTTTTCCAAAAGCATACTATCCCCATGCAGGCGTGCGGGAACATATTTTTGACCATGGGTGCTGAATAACAAAATAATGGATGTCCAACGATTTCTCCCCTAGCATGATATGATTTGAATTTAGACAGCTACGCCATTTCAACGCGGTGTATGAGTAGGCCTAAGAGCGAGAGGTTTTATAATGCCCTTGCCACTCCGACTCATCAATAAAAACTGCGTGCACACACACCAGACCAGCACTTGACTTTACATCATTAAACTATTTCAGTATATTGCTTTTCTGATTGTCAAAACCACACCTAACTTATGGCGTCTCCACTCCACAGCAAAAGTGTCCTAACCACGTTACAGCTGTTTCTATCTGAGCGACTCCAATAGTGAAAGGATTTCAGTGTCATATTTCGGTGGCACTAGCTAAGCTGTCGTGGAACTCGTGATGACATGTCTACTGATAGGCAACAGGTCTCACCAACACGAAATTCTAATTGCAAAAGATGCATCCTACCTCATCTGTTGTAGGCTACTGTAGTTATTCGAAATTGGGCTTTTCACAATCCAACGATATATCCAAAGTGCGAACTAGTTGGTGATGGTTTATGAAAACTGCCAGTATGCATGCTACACGGAGTTCTGACAGGGCTGTGCATGGCCTAATAAGCAGGCAAGATATAACCCACGATCACCATGGTTTCGTTGTCAATTCGTGTTTGTGGTAATAATGACAGCAACAATAAAACCATCTGTATCTTACGATCTTCATCATTCTTGACAGATCACCAGCCTCCTCTGGATGGTCATATGCATAATTAGCCTATAGCCTACCTTTAGTTTTCATTTAATTTTAAACACGAATCTACTGTCTTTACTGCCGGGAGAGAAATAAATCCTGTATTCTTTTCTGTAGCCTAATTCTGCCTAAGGCTATCAATGAACAGAAAACAGTGTTGGCTAACAATTTATTAAATGTTATTGTCGTCAACGACGTCGCTGTAGGCTACTGCCTTTTCAGCGCCTTCTGCTTATGATGATTCAGTCTTTTGAATTAGTTTGGCCTTGCCATGCAGTTGTAGGCTACAACGTGCCATTCCCTTCATGTGTTTTATCAAAATGTTGTATGCCCTCATGGATAGTAGCTCCGTGATGTCTGCATCTTTCCATGTCGGAGATTTTCTGGACAGCACTATGCCACTCCATCATAACACTGGCATTTAAGTCAGATTTAACCACATGGACGCACGAAAGAAACGTCACCAACACGCCCTCTCACTAGGTGTGAATTTTAACCGCATGTTCTACGCCTCGTTCAGACACAGCACATTTACATAATGTCCGGAGGAAATACTAGGTCGGGGGTAGTATAAACACCGGGTGAATTCGGACTTCCATATGACCGGTTATGTCGTTCAGATATACGGCCCCACCGTTTAACATCGGCAGAACCTCCGGTCTTACACGTATGTCTGAAAGCGCTTATTGAGAGCTTTTACAGCCCTCTCCTCCTCTGTGATAGCATGCATCTGCAACAGATGAAATAGAGAGATAGAGAGCTTTTACAGCCCTCTCCTCCTCTGTGATCGCATGCATCTGCAACAGATGAGATAGAGAGATAGAGAGCTTTTACAGCTCAAGCAAGTAAATGGCAACCACACTCACAATCATACAGCACACGAAACCCATGCGATGTGACAATGCACAAATGCAGTTAAACAGTTAAAAACACAGTTAAAGTGTGTTTGTGTTTATTTGTGTGTGCATGGTGGTGGTGGTGGTGGTGGTGGTGGGGGGGGGGGGATATCATGTTTATAGGTCTGTGTGAGTCTGGAAGTGTGTTTGTACAACTTCGATGGAAATGTAAAATGGAGACAGTCTAACAGGGAAAAGCTGCACTCCTCCATGACCCCTGCAGCTACAACCCCCCATCTGCTCTGCATCTGGGCTGTTTCAAGTCCTGGGATTGAGAGTGTGTGTGTGTGTGTGTGCATGTGCAAAATGTTGGTTTTGCATTGCTTTATGTGCAGAAGAAGACCACTGTACGTCTCATCCTAATTAAAAGAGGGCAACATATCAATTACAGAGTATAGAGTGAATAAATCATTTAAGTGATTGAATCGAAATTACATGTTTACATATTGCTTAGTAATATAAGAGTTGGTCATTTCTATGACTTTTCCATCATTCCATCTTTCTAAAGTGGAAGTCTGAAAGAGAGTAACACAATGGTGAATAGGGTTGCAAAGGGGCGGAAAATTTCCGGAAACTTACCATGGGAAGTTAAGCTGGGGAATTTTGGAAATATTCCAAATTGGAAACTATCATGGAATTAAAGGAAATTATAGGAATTAATGGGAATTTACGGGAATTAATGGGAATTTAGGGTAATTCATACAAACTGTTTCATATACAAACATTAACATTTTGTTACGTAATAAGCAATATGATTTGTATGTTTGTATTTTTGCTTAGCTTAGCATACAAAGCTAGCTAGCATGCTAGCGGGAATCCCATTCACCGCCTATGGTTTACTAGCGTGCTAAACTAGCAACACTGAACTGCCCAAGATACACCACACCACTCAACAACAAAATCTGATTGGTTGGAACAATTTTCCCCCATGCATATAAACGCACCATAGGTTTCCTTTATGTCTAGCAGCCTATGCCGATTGCTGTGTGCATGTGATTGACATATGTGCAGGGTAGAAATTCGACTGAAATTGCATTAAATCAGGTTGTTTTAACTAATATTAGACTGCAAGATAGGGTTTTGTCCACTACATTTAAGTTCCCTGTTATAGACTAACTTGCCATATTAAAAATTCCCAGTTTATTCCCATTAATTCCCGTTTATTCCTGTTAATTCCCATATATTCCCATTAATTCCCATGGTAAGTTTCCAACTTTGAAAATTCCCGGAATTTTGCAACCCTAATGGTGAACCACTCCATACCAGGGTTGTGCAAAATTCCAGAATTGAATTGAAACTGGCTCTTAAATTCCAATAAAATTCTTGAATTTCCCTTGCATTTCAATTGAGGTAGTAAACAGGAAGCAGAATTGCAATTTGAACTTTGCACAACCCTGCTCCATACCAGATTACCTTTTAAAGCTGCATTTCTTGGAATCGGCACATCTTTGTCTTTTATCCAACAAAAAGGACTGTGACAGAGTCCGATTGTCTGACCACAAGGTACCTATAGGGCAAGAGCTGGGTGTTATGTATGTTGGAGACAGATAGGAAATGAGAGTGAGACAGTCTGTGAAAAACAGGTCAGGAGTGATTAACAGCCAGACAGGATAGGATAAACAACGATCACACATCACACACGCCACAGACAAGACATCGGGACACAGACGTATAGAATCCAGGACACACACACAGTGTCATCAAATAAAAGTCAAAATTGTCAGAGTAAGTGTGTGTGGTTGTATTTTGTCATGCCATGGGTGTTTTTTTGGTTTTTTGGAAGGAGGGAAGGATATCCATGGAAAGCTCACTTTGTGGGAATCGATTTGAGAAGTTCACCAGATTGAGGCGGTCAGGTTTGCAGAGTCTCTAGCTCTATTTTGGCCTATTATTTGAACTCCTAGGCGAAGTGAAACTAACTTCACCGTGGTCTCATAGTCAACAACAAAACAGTTCTACACAGTTAATTACTTTCACTATTGACTG
Organism: Alosa pseudoharengus; assembly: GCF_046254945.1. Classification (NCBI taxonomy): domain Eukaryota; kingdom Metazoa; phylum Chordata; class Actinopteri; order Clupeiformes; family Clupeidae; genus Alosa; species Alosa pseudoharengus. Next base: position 52,054,594 of record NW_027468663.1, on the reverse strand, counting down.
ACAAGGGATTACCATCGAAAATGTAGCCTGAAAAAAGCAACACCTATGTATCCCAATAATCATGGAATGACTGAATAAAAATCCTAAGGATATTTGTCCTGCAGAGAATTTGCTGCTTACATCTCAGCTGTGCTTTATGCGCCTTTCACTATCAGTCAGTTTTGAAGACCCTTTAGCTTCACTGTGACTCATGTCTGTTGCCAGAATGCCCTCCACATCAGAATCAGGTTTTGTTGGCAAGTAGGTTTTCACATACAAGGAATTTGCTTTGGTCTCAAGGTGCATGGCATCCTGTGGCATGTAACATAATTAAAATACATAAAATACAATAACACAATAAATAGACAACATGTTAGGACAAGACAGACAACCATTAGTGACAACAAAGTGGGGTCAAGGTAAGAGATTAAGAGTCGGTGTCAGTGACAGTGGCTTTGTTGGGCAGGCCAACTGCAGTCGGGAAGAAGCCGAGTTTGTGCCGTGAGGTTTTGGTCTTGATGGACCGCAGCCCTCTGTGGTAGGGGAGGGGCTCAAAGAGATTGTGTCCAGGGTGGGAGGGGTTAGCCACAATCCTACCTGCCCGCCCCAGGGCCCTGGAGGCATGCAGGTGGAGGGGGGGTGTCAAACAGCAGCCAATCACCCTCTCAGCAGAGCGAATGATACGCTGCAGTCTGTGCTTGTCCTTGGCAGAGGCCGCAGCGTACCAGATGGTGATGGAGAAGGTGAGGATGGACTCAGTGATGGAGGTGTAGAAGAGCACCATCAGCACCATGAGGACTCAATGATGGAGGTCTAGAAGAGCACCATCAGCACCATGATGACTCAGTGATGGAGGTGGAGAAGAGCACCATCAGCACCATGAGGACTCAATGATGGAGGTGGAGAAGAGCACCATCAGCACCATGAGGACTCAATGATGGAGGTGGAGAAGAGCACCATCAGCACCATGAGGACTCAATGATGGAGGTGTAGAAGAGCACCATGGTGACTCAGTGATGGAGGTGTAGAAGAGCACCATGGTGTATCAATGATGGAGGTGTAGAAGAGCACCATGGTGACTCAGTGATGGAGGTGTAGAAGAGCACCATGGTGTATCAATGATGGAGGTGTAGAAGAGCACCATTATTGGCTTTGGCAGGTTGTATTTCTTCAACTGTTGCAGGAAGTACATCCTCTGCTGTGCCTCTTTGGTGAGGGCACTGGTGTTCAGCTTCCACTTGATGGGTGATGATGATGCCCAGGAAGTGGAAGGACTCCACAGACTCTACAGGGTAGCCACTCAGGCTGATGGGGGCGGGTGGGGCTGGATTCCTCCTGAAGCCCACAACCATCTCCACTGTCTTTAGAGCATTTAGCTCCAAGCTGTTTTGTCCACACCAGGACACCACATGGTCAATCTCCCACCTGTAGGTGGACTCATCACTACCAGAGATTAGCCCAATGAGGGTGGTATCGTCCGCAAACTTTAGGAGCTTGACCGACTGGTGACTGGAGGTGCAGCTGCTTGAATACAGGGAAAAGAGTAGAGGGGAAAGGACATGTCACCCTTGGACCTGTCCACCACTAAGAACATCCTCTCTGTTCCTGCATTGTGTGTGGTCTCCACAGTGTGTCGTAGTCTGCACCCGCAGGGTTTTGGGATGGGAATAGAGAAGGAAGTTGATGACCAACCATTCCAAAAGTTGTCACAGATTACCCTACAGTTAAGTCTTAATTCAGTCGTGGATATAGAATAGCACATTTCATTAGTTTAATATGACCCAGTCGTGTGATAAATAGCCCTGGGAAGGATTATAAAAAAGTGTTTATTTCCTTGTGATCATGGCAAAGACTAAAAAGTGTAGATCCCAAATTTCCATTGCCTTCAATAATGGGGTCAGCCTACTCTCAGACAGAATATCCTCCCTGATCTCCGTGCCATTTTAAGCCAGATTGAAATGCTGTGGACTGCTAATTACCTTAATTGGCCAAGCTGAGACTGAATAACTCCTGTGTAACCCTGTGTAGTTAGAGTTTTTATATGTGATTTCACGTTTCTCCTGAAACTCCATGTGTGTTCAGTTGTAGCTTATGGCTTTGTCCTTGTGTGTGTGTGCGTGTGTGTTGCAGGCGAGCCCGAGTTTAAGTACATTGGGAACATGCATGGGAACGAGGCTGTGGGGCGGGAGCTGCTGATCTACCTGGCCCAGTACCTGTGCAATGAGTACCAGCAGGGCAACGACACCATCATCAACCTCCTCCACTCCACACGCATACACATCATGCCCTCTATGAACCCCGACGGCTTTGAGAAGGCTGCCTCCCAGGTAACCCCACCCCCCCCCCCACACACACACACACATTTACATGTATTCATTTAGTAGACACTTCTATCCAAAGCGCCTTACATATGTCAATTCTGTTACAAGGGCCATTGTCCCCAGAGCAACTCGGGGTTCAGTGCTTTGCTCAAGGGCTCAACGGTAGAAGCCGGGAATTGAGCCCACAACTTTTGCTAGCTCAGCTCCTTAACCACTACACACATGCACACACAGGTGTATAAACATGTCCATAGACACACACCCACAGCTACACAGGAAAATGCACATACAAACACAATATGGGATTTCATATACAGATTATTCATGACCTGTAGTATATGAGATTAGTAGATTTAACAGCGAAACAAATACTTTCTCATACAACTGCATTTGATATCCTGCCTGACCTCTTATTTCCCCTCTCTCTCTCTCTTTCTCTTTCTCTCTCTCTCTCTCTCTTCCTTTCCTTACCCTGTGTGTGTGTGTGTATCTGTGTGTGTGTGTCTGTGTGTGTGTGTGTGTGTGTGTGTGTGTGTGTGTGTGTGTGTGTATCTGTGTATGTGTTTGTGTGTGTGTGTGTATGTGTGTGTGTATAGTCAGGTGAGATGAAGGACTGGTTTGTGGGTCGCAGTAATGCCCAGGGCATTGATCTGAACCGGAACTTTCCAGACCTGGACCGCATTGTCTACATGAACGAGAGAGATGGAGGACCCAACAATCACCTGCTGCTGAACATGAAGAAGGCCGTGGATGAGAACACCAAGGTGAGAGAGAGAGAGAGAGAATAAAGGAGGATAGTATTATGAATTAATTGTATAGTAAAGGAATAAGAGAGTATTGATGGTAATTTGATCCCACAGATGAATGAAGACCCAGTCAGACCGGTAGGAAAAATCCAAAACGGAGTTTTATTTACAATGATGCGCATCAAAGAAGAGACAGCGTGACTTCACACACAGATGTACACAGGGACAGTACAGGAACAGAATGCAATAGCAACAGTCATCTCATATGTGGAGGAACACATCACAGAAACATCAGGACATAAACCACTTATGAATATAAAGATCATAAGTTCCAATTCCAATACTCTCAGTACAGCTGAAGAGAGTCCAGAAGTCAAACAAAGAGGTTGGATGTTGGATGCAGCTCAAAGTTTAACATTTGGAGCTTTTATCACAATAATAGAGAGAAAAACAAATTGTAATAATACAAACAAACAATAAATAAATAAAACATATCAGATTTAGAATTAAGTAGAAATGCGAATTCACAAGATGGTAAAGAGAGGTCCTCAAAGATGTGGACACCCAGGGACTTCTCCTCCCCTTTGTTTGCGCGATACTAACCCCTTTCCCCTGACCCTCCTATAAATACATATGCATGACACAGAAAAGCACAAATAGCCATTCTCAGCTCCCGCGACAGGCAGTCTGCACTTTTTCCTCAGTGAGGCCTGTTTGTACATACCTCGCCTTGTTTTTATGCACACGTTACGAATCAAATACGCCTGAAGTGGACGCAAAAACGTTAGTGCATCCGGCCCCCAGAAACTTGAAGCTGGTGACACCCTCCCTGTAGGCCGTCTCATTGTTGTTGCTGATTAGACCAATCACAGTAGTGTCGTCTACAAACTTGACAATGGTGTTAGTCATGTACAGGTGTGCAGTCGTAGGTGAAGTGGGAGTACAGGAGAGGGCTCAGCGCACATCCCTGTGGTACGCCGGTGTTCAGGGTGAGGGTTGAGGAGGTGTGGTTATCTAACCTAACAGACTGTGGTCTGTTGGATAGGAAGTCCGGAATCCAGTTACAGAGGGAGGTATTGATGCCCAGTTCTCTGAGTTTGGTGATCAGTTTGGGATGATGGTGTTAAATGCTGAGCTGAAGTCAATGAACAGCATTCTTTCATAGGTGTTGCTATTGTCAATGTGGGACTGGGCAGAGTGAAGTGCCGTAGAGATGGCATCCTCTGTACTCCTGTTCTGACGGTAGGCGAATTGGAAGGGGTCCAGTGAGGGTGGTAAGCAGTTCTTGAGGTGGGCCAGGACCAGCCTCTCGAAGCACTTCATGATGATGGGGGTGAGTGCAACTGGACAGAAGTCATTAAGGCTTGTTGCAGTGGAGTGGTCGCACCAGCACAATGGAGGTGGTTTTAAAGCACGCGGGGACAGCTGCCTGGGCTAGTGACAGATTAAATATGTCAGTCCAAACCTCAGTCAGCTGCACTGCACAGGCCCTGAGGATGCGTCTGGGGATACCATCAGGACCAGCAGCCTTATGTGAATTAGTCCTGCTCAATGCCGCACACACATCGGTGGTGGAGAGTGTGAGAGGCTGGTGATCTGCAGAGATCACAGCCTTGATGGCCACCTCCTTGTTGTTCCTGTCAAAGTGGCCATAGAAGTGGTTCAACTCATCAGGCAAGGAGGTGTTGGTGGTGGGGGGATGGAGTTAGTAGTTTTGTAATCTGTGATGGCCTGGATGCCTTGGCATATGCATCAGGGGTCAAGAGTTGATCTTGAAGTGATCCTTAGAAATCTATGGGATTACGCTGATAAAGATGTCAGAATTGTAGGAACCGATGTCCAAAAGTTCCTGTCGGGTGTACGATATGTACGCTAAACTGTTTTTTTTTTTACAAAAAATACTTGAGATAAACAAGCATATTATCAATTACTTTAAAAGTTCTAAAAGCTTAACTAAAAGCTCTCATATAGAGTTGTTTTCAGGTCTTTTTTAAAGATGTTTACAGAATTTGCCTGTTTGATGTACAGAGGCAGGGTGTTCCATAGCTTCGGTGCATAATGGATAAAAGCAGCTTCTCCGCTTTGCTTGTGGAGCACTTTGAGCACAATTTAAAAAGATTAGCATTGGAAGATCTAAGGTTCCTTTATGTTTGATAAGATATTAAAAGTTCAGAGATGTATAAAGGTGCTATGGAATTTAGAGCTATAAAATAATGTTTCCAAAATCGTTTCAGTGGTTCATCAACTCGTAACAGGGTGAACGGCAATTCTGCATTCGCTTTGCAGCCCTCTATCGGCTATAACCGCACTATGTAAGTTTTTGTCAGATCGGGTAGCGGATCTGTAGTTCGATGGAATGAGACATAAGAAACTACAAATTTGACTTGCATGATGTCGCAATACATCTTACTTTCATAAAATCATGCAACATATTCTACCTTGTCTGTGGACATTGTTATTTGCAAAGCAGGAGCTGGATAAACAAATAGCGTGAGTGCAACAAAGGAAAAGTTATTTGGTGTTGCTTTAAAAGTCTAGCAGCAGAGTTCTGTATGAGTTCCAATTTCTGTATATGCTTCTTTGAGAGACCAGTAAAAAAGTGCATTGCAGTAGTATAACCTACTAGTGATAAAGGCATGGATTCATTTCTCTGCACTTTGGCAATGTTTCTCAGGTGGAAATAAGCTGTCACTTTACTGATATGGGGCTTAAAGCTTAACTCTGTATCTAAGATGACACCTAGGCTTGTTACTTTTGGTTCCCAAGATTACTAAGAACGGTGTCTCGCTAAGAGTAACTGTTTATCGTCATTTAGCTTTAAAAAAATTGTTGCTCTTCCACTGATTAATGGAAGCATGCGATAAGGGAACAAAGGCCATCTGGGTTTGTTGGCTCCACAGAAATATATAATTGGGTATCGTCTGCATAGCTGTGGAAGTTTACATTATGCTGACTTATGATGTTTCCTAACGGAAGCATATATAGGGAAAAAGCAGAGGACCAGGGCAGTTCCCTTGGGCAACACCAAAGGCCAAATCATGTTTCACAGACACATGATCCTCTAGACTGACATAAAAATCTCTACCAGTAATGTAGGTTTGAAACCAGTTTAAAACATTATCAGAGAGACCAACCCACTTTGCAAGGTGGAATTAAAAAGGTTATGATCAATGGTGTCGAAGCTGCTCTCAAATCTAGAATAATAAGGATTGGGGCGGGATAATCGGTTGTCTTTCAAATTCCCTCTGCATGCAATAGGACGCTATGAGTCCCATGCCTTTTCCCACCAGCGGAGCTAGTTGGCTAGTTCAAACTTGCTGTCACACTGTTCACCAACAGCAACAT
>NW_027468663.1:52028203-52045703 GCF_046254945.1 Alosa pseudoharengus | reverse complement strand
ATGGTACATAGGCTCTGAACTTAACCTGGTAGGGGGTAGGTTTTGTTCAGGTTATGTTCAATTATGTTCGATTATTTCAGTGCATGTTCATCCAGGCCGATATTTTTACACTTGTCACACAATGGCGTTTCATTTTGACGAAGGTCTGATTGACAAAGAAGCACAAAATCATGTAATATTCATCCGTGCAATTCACCGTGAGAGGGCGATAAGACCACAACATCACATGATATCCTTTCTTTTCTAAACGAGTTTTGCAAGAGCGCTACAGTTTTTCAGCTGAATCCTAAATATAGGCTACTTGAAAAGCATTCTCCATCCCTACATTACGCATCGTGGATTAGAATAGAATAAAAAAAATCTTTAATGTTTTTACTTCATTCGTTTTCCTGGACACAAACCCATGAGGATCATTAAAGTGTAGTTTCACCTACTGGCAGGTCAGCATCACTTATTAAGTTTTCCAAATGTGCCCCGACAATAGGCTGTTTTTGCTGGTGAGCTTTCAATTAACGGGCTTTGGCTTTTTCAGAATGTCCTCACATTAAGGTCGAATGGATAGGTCATAGGCCACTCTCTTGGATGCTCTCTTAATGGTGTTGGTGCTTAAAACACATTTTTATTTTAATAATTGCCAGAATATATGTGATGCTTCACATCTTATCACAAACGTGGAGGCGAAATGGCAGGGCCCAGAAGGCCTAAACGATGCCAGGATGTACCGGGAATCTAATTTGAGCGACACATTTCAACCGGGTGCGTTAGGCCTATACCTTACTAGAATATTATCAGATCCACTACAGACTAATTCATGTGTAGGCTGTAACTTAATGTTATATGTGCAATTACAGGAGAACTTGATGGGTAGGCTACTGGGGGATAGAGGCTACCCATGCCTTCCGACACTCATCACCCTTCCGATGCTGGAGCGCAAAGGTTTAACTTGGCCCACAGCTGCAGAACCCGCTTTAAAATAGAAAATTACATTTGAGATTCTCAAGGAGTCTATAGCCCACTCAATCTGTGACAAGGTAGGCTAGTTTTTAGAAAGCATCATTTAAAGCAGTCAATAGGCCTATGTAATGTCCACTAATTTAAGCTATTTAATTGTGCTTTTGACATTAATAGGCTTTCCTACATTTACACGGTCAGTTAGGCTATTCTATGCCATGCAGGGTGTCGTTCCTTGGCAGACGCTCAAGTATTGCTCTGTTTTGTTATTACAGTTCTCTCCTCCTCGTAAGCCTCGAGGAAAACTTGCTACTCCGCCTCTGAAAAATACGGTGCTCTTTGTTTCGCCGGTTTCACTCATGGTTTTGACTCTCAATAGATGATGCCTTTATAAGTTCGCCGTGAACGCGCACAACTCTAGGTTAACTAACACAGGGCTGATTGAACTAATTGGTAACCGGTGTTTTGGAACCGACAGTTCGGGTTTAGTCGCCACAGGTTCACACAATCCAGAGGTTAAGTTTTATCTCAGTGTTTGTTAAACCTCCTTTCTGGAATACGCCCCAGTAGTGTACACTTTTGTTATGATATTATTTGTTTATAAACGTTTGCTATGACGACAGCATTCACACTCTTGGCATTCCCTCAACCACCTGAACGTGGTTGTACCTGGCGAAGGCCCGAGTGGTGGAAACGTTGTAACCTGGCCTACCATTAAACTGGGAGCATACAAGACAGTGTGCGGATATCCTTTCTTCTTTCTACGTATTTGCTAGTATCCAGCATCTGTCAAATTTGTATAGATGTGCATACATTTCCGCACTAGCCTACGTTTCAACATTTTTGACTGTTATTGTATATTGAATGAAACCTATAACTGTTCCATTGTGTGTGACTGCAGGCATGCAGGACTTTAACTATCTGAGCAGTAACTGCTTTGAGATCACTCTGGAGCTGAGCTGTGAGAAGTTCCCTCCTGAGGACACCCTCAAGTCCTACTGGGAGCAGAACAAGGACTCACTCGTCACCTACATAGAGCAGGTGTGTGCGCAGATGTATTCATGAGTATTACCATTTATGTTTTAGTGAGTGAGTGAGTAAGTGAGAGAGACTTTGTCTCATATGCATATGTAATGTTTTAGTGAGTGAGAGAGACTTTGTCTCATATGCATATGTAATGTTTTAGTGAGTGAGAGAGACTTTGTCTCATATGCATATGTAATGTTTTAGTGAGTGAGTGAGACTTTCTCATATGCATATGTAATGTTTTGTCTGCAGGTCCACCGTGGGGTCTTTGGCTTTGTGAGGGATCTCCAGGGTAACCCAATCTCCAACGCCTCTGTGTCTGTGGAAGGCATCGATCATGACATGACCACAGGTAGCCTATAGATGCACACAATATATAACACTTCTGCTGAAATGCTCAAGTTCATGGAATGTGGTTAATCTGTACTAGCTAGTGTTATTCAGTGTATATTATTTTGGCTGTACATACAGTATAAAATATAAATTCACAGTACAAAAAAAACTGATCTTAATAAATAGTGACCAGGCTTTATTTTAATTGACAAGGTTGATTTTCTCTTACTTCAGAATGGGCTGTCAAGTAAATAAAAAGTGTATTTTGCCATCTAGTGGACAGTACTGATATTACATGCTAAAGAATGCCATTTCTGCTGGTCCTACTGTATTAGACTAACTGTGTCCCCTTATTCTCAGCTAAGGATGGTGATTACTGGCGTCTTCTGGCTCCTGGGAACTACAAGGTGTCAGCCTCAGTGCCCGGCTACCTCACAGTCATCAAGAAAGTGGCTGTTCCCTACAGTCCTGCCGCACGGGTAACCTATTAGCTCACATGCAGGCAACGCCTGGTAGCACAAGTACAAATGTGGGGGAAATAAAAATTGAAAATAGTACCCATTTCATTCTTTCAGATTAGATTAGATTCAACTTTATTATCATTGTGCAGAGTACAAGTACAAATACAACGAAATGCAGTTTGCGTTTAACCAGAAGTGCAAAAAAGCAGAAAAGTGCAATGTGATATACAAAGTATAGAAAAGTGGTGCATAGACAGGACAGGATATATAGTGCAGTAGACAGTAGTATACAGTTGTTTTACAGAAGGTGGTTTACAGTAATATAAATTAAATATAAATATGTGCAGTGTATTAGCAGTAACCTTAAGCAGTAACTATAAATATGGCTATAGGTACAGGTATGTAATATGAACAACATGTACAGATATGTGTAGTGCAGTAGCAGTAACATTATAATAGTAGTAAGAATAATATAGATATGTGCAGTGTATTACTGTAACAGAATATATAATAAGAATAACAGACTAAATATGGATATTTAGTGTGAACCTTAAAGACAGATGTGAATAGTATGTACAGCTATGTGCAGTGTGGTGACAGACAGGTGACGGAGCCTCCTCTGCCCTCCCATCTCTCCTTCTCCTTTTTCAGCTGGACTTTGAGCTGGAGTCTCTGGAGGAGAGGAAAGAGGAAGAAAAGGAGGAGCTTATGGACTGGTGGAAGATGATGTCAGAGACACTGAACTTCTAATTGGTCGCCATCCTCATATCTCATGTCTGATTGGCTGCTGCCGTGTGAGCCATTGAGATGTAAAATATTTAGTCTCTTGTATGTCTGCTCACTTGCTGTAATGAATGCACCAATTTTATTTGGCTTTTAATTTCTGTTTTTAACAATTATCTTTAATGTTCTTGTAATAAGTATAAGCTGCCTATTTGTGTTTTGTGGAGTCATACACCAGCCTCACCCCTAAACTAGACAACGACATAAACACACAACTATTGTGCAGTCAGAAACACTGATATTGTGTGCATAGAGGAACGCGCACACACAGACACACACACACACACACACACACAAAATGCTCTTACACACACACACACACACACACACAGAGAAATGCTCTTACACACACACACACACACACACACACACACACACACACACACACACACACACACACACACACACTCTTATTGGCAGTATGTGGTGCAGACTGCCCTCCTTTGTGAAGTTGTGTTCTTCCTTGTTCATGTGAGGTTTTCTGTAATCATGGTCACCAAATCTATAATCAATCAGGACACTGTGTTGTGTTGAATGTATGCTATAATGATGATAATAATTATGAATGATGCTTGTACAAAGACACTACATACACACTCACATATACAGAGTACACACAGACACAGACACGCAGACACAGACACACATACACACACACACATACACACACACACACACAGACACACACACAGACACAGACTTTCCTAACTAAAGGGAAAATGGAACTTTCAAATGAAAGAATGAATTTAGAATTTAAACATAACTATATCATAGGCAGTGGGCTGGTATACTAAACTTATCAGTATAATTCAAATTTTAATACAACAGCACAATGTAATTAATGTTATTTTACTACAGTACCAAATAGGCTAAGATATGTAGGGTTGGTTGTATCTGCTGCACAAGTAATGTAACATAGAGGAAAATAATGTACGCCATGACATGCACACAGTTTTACACACATGAACATGCACTATTATATACAAACATTTTTATCAGTCCCATTCTATCCAAGTTTCTGAGTTTAGTATTTAAGTATTAAATATGTACAGTCATACACACAAGGGAACATCCCACTAAGCACACACACACACACACATACACACACACAGACACATACACACACACACACACACACACATACCCACACACACACACAGACACGAACACACACACACACACACACACACATACACACACACATACCCACACACACACACACACACATACCACACATACACACACACACACACACACACATACCACACAAACACACACACACACACACACATACCACACATACACACACACACACACACACACATACCCACACATACAGACATGATTTCCTCTGCTCCCTCCAATTGATGTTACTCCAGGTTTTCCCGTCACCTTTGACCTGAGCCAAGGGTGTCCATCGTGAGGATATCCATCACTAAGCTCTGCGCTTGGACTCACTGACCCGGTCAAGTGATCATGAATGCCAATGAAATGAGCTGAGATTATTTGACCAATAAAGGCCCTTCTATCTGTTGTCATTCTGCTCAGTGGTGTGGTCATCCTTCTGGGTCTAAGAGGCCTTACAGTAGAGTGGACAATGAGGTGAATCAGCTGTCCAGTTCGGTAGCTGTTCCTCTACAGTGTCCCTCCATATGAAAGACATCTCCGTCTTAGTCTGTTAAAATGGTCTGACAATAAAAGTTACTAAATCAACCAGATTATATTTCCAACAGCAATAATGATCAGGATGGGGATGATATAATACTGATCAGAGCTAGCTCTAATCTTGAGCTGAACTGTGTCATTACTTTGTCCATAAGTGGTATTTGTGCTAGATACACCTTGAGGTTGCTAAGAATAATTCATGAATACACATTACTAGGATGAAAGGGTGGTACATATAAATGAGATATAATCTCTACTAATGTGATTAAGGCATGATGCCCATGCCATACTGACAGTCACAACTCAAGACTTCACCGAGTCGCTACAGTTCAAAAATTCCAGAACAGCAAGCAGCAGTGAAAAAGGCCTGCTCAGAGCAGAAGCTCTGTCCTCTTCTCACCTGGAGCAGTGAAAAAGGCCTGCTCAGAGCAGAAGCTCTGTCCTCTTCTCACCTGCAGAGTTTCCTCCCAGAAGGTCCCATGAGAGGCTCTGTGCTGAACTAACTTAACTGTTTATTCTGCAGATCAATAGCACCACACATTCCTGCTCCAATTAGCAATAAATATGTATTAGGTCTGAAACGCTTTTTGGTGATCAATTTGTTATGGGTGTCTGAGTTTCTTAACCGCCCATCAAGCATGTTTTGTCCCAAATTAGTGTTTTTACATCCGTTTACATTTTTCAGTGCAGAAGAAAAGTTCACAAATTCAAAGTGCATCAAGCGACAACACACATATATGTATATTTTCTTCTTCATTCCAGAATTCAAGTATTTTGTTAAGAATGTGTCCACCTTCACAGCATAGAGAATATATTTCACCTTTTAACAAAAAAATACTGTGAACAAGCAATGTATGGAATCACCTGTTCAGAGTGAATGCTAAAGGAAAGCATATTCTGTCTCCTGGCTATGCCATATCTGAGTCTGCACTAATTATATGGATACACTAGAGGGCAGTGATCAGCTTTGGAAAAAAATAATACACTGTAGCCTGCTAAGGCTAGAGAAGTTGGGTCAATGGTGTGTGTGTGTGTCTGTGTGTGTGTGTCTCTCTCTCTCTCTCTCTCTCTCTCTGTATTCACACATAAAACCTATTGCCTTCCTCCTCCTCCTCCTAACACTGTATTAGTAATCTAATATTGATTGGTTATCAATTTACAGACTTAGATTTGTAGTGTGTGTGAGTGTGCATGTGTGTGCATGTGTACACAAGCAACATATTTCCAACTTTTCATTAATCCCTACCTCCTCCTCTTCCTTCTAACACTGATTGGTAATCAAAGCTCTTACAGACTTCTCTGTATGTGTGTGTGTGTGTGTGTGTGTATGTGTGTGTGTGTGTGTGTGTGGTGTGTGGTTGTCTGCAGAGGGTGCACACACAACCGATCCCCATACACAGACGAAGTCCATCTTTTCATGAATGCCTTCCTCCTCCTCCTAGATCTGCATTAGTAATTGAACAGTGATTCGCCATCAAAGCTCTCAGACGTACATTAGCTTTGGCTTCACTCTCTTCCACATGTTGGTGTGATTTAATCATCTGTGTTCTGCTCCAGATCTCCCGGTCATCTCACAGGAGGGCATCCGGGTCTAGCCCAGAGCTCTCCCAGTGTCCCAGGGGAATGTTCCCTAACACCACTGGGCCATCGGTCCATCTCATCTCCAGTTCCATCTCCGAGCCGAGGCTGGAGAGAGGAGAACAGCCCCTCCAGGAGAGAAACGATAGCATTCCAAAAACAAAACCAAAGAGCTCGTGGCTAATGAAGGAGAGGGGGTCTCTGCCAGAGTTCTTGCACACCATGTGTCTGTATTTCTGTGTGTGAAGGGGCGAAAGGTCTGCTTTGACTGAAGACCAGTTTCAAATCCCTCTTTCTCTCTCCCTCCCTCTCTCTCTCCTCTCTTTCTCTCTCATTCTCTATTGCTCCTCTGTTCTTATGGGTGGTCTTGCTCTCCTCTCTTTCATCAGCCCTCCTGCCATCACGCTAGCCTCTCTGTGTGCATGAGACGAAGAATGCCATCCCATTCAGCGAATTAAGCTGACTTTACAGTGTGTGAACTCAGGATGAATAGCAAGAGAGAGAGAGAGAGAGAGAGAGAGAGAGAGAGAGGAGAGAGATAGAGAGAGAAGGAGAGAGAGAGAGAGAGAGAGAGAGAAGGAGAGAGAGAGAGATAGAGAGATAGAGAAGGAGAGAGAGAGAGAGAGATAGAGAGAGAGAGGAGAGAGAGATAGAGAGAGAGAGAGAGAGAAGGAGAGAGAGAGAGAGAGAAGGAGAGAGAGAGAAGGAGAGAGAGAGCGACATCATGATATTATTACTCTTTTGTTTTTATTGCTGTTAATTCTAGATCCTTCATGTCCACCTCCACATTGATGTACCCTCCCCCTCCTCTTTTGATGTATTCATTATTGTATCTTATTGAATCTATCTTTTTATCATGTGATGTCAGTTCAAATGTCCTCTGGTTTCTCATTTCCCTTGTTTTCCCTATAGATGTTGACTGTATTCATGTTGATGATGAGTGTGTGTGTGTGTGTGTGTGTGTGTTTGTGTGTGTGTGTGTGTGGGGGTGGGGGGGGGGGCATGCACTCAAGCATTTTGCTTGTTCTCCACAGAGTTGGCTTTTGTCTGGCCAATTGTAACCTCTCATGCAGAGCTGCCCTTGGCAACAGAGCCAGCCTGAGTTTGACTCTCATCCTTCTGAGCACCTGCTCCCTGAAATCACCTCATGTGTTTGTGTAGACACACACACACACACACAAACAAACATAAATACAAACACACATTCACAAACACACATCTTCTGCATAACAACCTTCACAAAATATAAGGACACACACTATTGCCTACTTGAAGAGCCTAAAAACATATTTCCACAAACCAAAGGTGAAATGTCCTATATCGTTTATATCCAGGCTATAATATCATTAGAATAATTCTAAGGTTATTGCACATATAGATTTGTAGGATAAGAACTTAGTTCCCCTCAATTATTGATTTCAGTTGTCTTCTGATGTCCTGGCTCTCTCTGTCTTGCCTTATTGTCCTTGCTAGTGGGAGGCTAATCAATGGTGTGGTCATCTGGAGATGTGCACAAGTGACAGGGACATGGGAAGGTCGCTCAGTTTCATCCAGTAGTTCACTTCAGCGCCATAAAAAGTCTGGGTTGGCAGATATTCTTTCATAAAAATGAAAAAGGCCAGATATTTGGATGGCTATTTACACTAGATAAAAATTATATAAAGTAAATACTATAATCTTATGAATAATACAATATCTGACAAAACAAATGCAGGTATAATTTTTATGTTAATAGAATAACATGTAACAGTAAAATAACCATACTCTCATCCCTGGTCTTTTCTCTACTGCAGAGGTCCTCACTGAGGTGACACAAAAAGGGCACAAGATCACACTGCTTTTCCAGAAGCTTCTTCACAGAGCTCCCTATTCTGACACAGCTCCCTATTCTCACTAGCTCCCTATTCTCACTATTCTCACACAGCTCCTTATTCTCACACAGCTGCCTATTCTGACACAGCTCCCTATTCTCACAGCTCCCTATTCTCACTATTCTCACACAGCTCCCAATTCTCACAGCTCCCTATTCTCACACAGCTCCCTATTCTCACAGCTCCCTATTCTCACACAGCTCCCTATTCTCACACATCTCCCTATTCTCACAGGTCCCTATTCTCACTAGCTCCCTATTCTCACACGGCTCCCTATTCTCACTAGGTCCCTATTCCCATACAGCTCCCTATTCTCACTAGGTCCCTAATCTCACACAGCTCCCTAATCTCACACAGCTCCCTATTCTCACACAGCTCCCTATTCTCACAGCTCCCTATTCTCACTAGGTCCCTATTCTCACAGCTCCCTATTCTCACTAGGTCTCTATTCTCACTAGGTCCCTATTCTCACACAGATCCCTATTCTCACACAGCTCCCTATTCTCACAATCCATCAACACAAAGCCAGTAAAAAGAAAAATAATAAAGTTTTCAGCTGAGAATCATTTGAAAGAGTGATGCAGAGATGCTTTCCCCTTCTCACCCTGCTGGAGGATCAGGATCATATTAGTCAACACTTATACTGTTCAACTACTAAGTATATGCTGTGCATTATACTGACTATTCTACTAAAAGGAGCTCTCTGTTCAAAACAATATAGAATATGGGAGTGCATTTCAATGGATTATTTCAATTACCAAAAACTAAGAAGGATGTAGAAGTTGGAAAGCACACGCACAAACAGACACACACGCACACACACACACAGCTTTTCACATCTGAGTTAGGGAGACTATCCCAGAATTGTCTGCAGGCTGTGGTGGTTAACCTTGCCCTTGAAATTCCAAAACACTGCAGCTCATGTTCCGTTCATAAAAGAATATACCGCCTGCTGAGTTTTTTGACAATGAACGATATGAGCCCTCCTTTAAAAGCTGGAATTGCCATTCAACCCCCCACAACAGCGCTTTCCTCAGCCCCCATCTATAAACACGGATGTCCTCTCCACGCCGGTACAGTGCCACTTCCTCTCTGTCTTGCCACCTCTGCCACGGAACAACACCCCCCGTTGCCAAGGCCACATGGTCCGACCCGCAAAGCTCTCTTCTTATCTAGAGTGGACCACTCACTGGGCAATTGTTGAAGGGGGGTCGGAGGAAGAGAGAAAGCTGCGAGATCAGAGAGAGTGAACCAGGGGGATTACTTATCACCATGTGGAGCCTCGTCCATCTCTTCTCAGTTGTCCTGCAAAAACCTTGTTGCTCTTGGCGTGAAGAGCTTATGATGAATTGAGAAAATTGTTTTCTCAGACTTGCTCGGTTACACCAGGACCCTCACACATCTTTCTACGTGTCTGAATAAAGTACACAGAGGTAGAGAGAAAGCGAACAGACCTGAAGACACAGGCAAACTAGATGTTAACCTATATAAACCTGTTTAGATATCCTTTATGGGTGGAAGCATTACAGTAATCTGGTCTAGAGCCTCTACTGTCTTCATCATTTTCACCTTTGTTCTCCCCTACTCTTCTCCAGGCCTTCTCCAGGCCTCCACTCCCCACTCTTCTGTCCTCTCATGGATTTGTCAACTGTGGGACAGCTCATTCTCATTTCGTAAAGCAGTAATTCAGTTTTGTTATTCAGTACTGTGTGCTGGCTAAGGAACTGTGTGCCCCCAAACCCAACCCCTCTGCTTGTACACACAGACAACCACAATAGATATTTGAGACATCCGTTTTTTATCTATCACAAACACTGGAATTTCAATAATTCAATAATTCATATTCTGATACCAAACAAGGGAGAGAATGGGGGAGAGAGAGTTTATGAATGCTGAGAGAGGGGGGAAAGAGAGAGAGAGAGAAAGAGAGAGGGAGAGAGTGTGTGTGTGTGTGTGTGCATGTGCATGAACGTCCTTGCAAGATAGGAAATGGCAAGTGTTAACATGATCAGATCAGACCCGTTCAGACTCACAAACTCTCTCTTACACACATGCAATCTACACATGCGTACGCAGACATGAGCACACACACACACACACACACACCCACACACAAACACACACACACACAAACACACACAGAGTAGTTTGTGCAGAGGAAATCCTCTTCCTGTTGGCTCTCACTGTGTTTACTTTCTGAGTATGCTGCACTGCGCAGAACTATGGGCCACAGCAAGAGGTCGAGGTTCATAGCCCTTCACCCCATGCTCTCTCCCTCACACACACATGTGCACGCACATACACACACACACACACATACGGGACAAGAGGGAGAGAGAGAGAGAGAGAGAGAGAGAGAGAGAGACAGTGTTTGTTAGTGGCTGTCTCCATGTGTGTCTTTATAACAGTGTGACACACACACACACACACACACACACTTATCCACTGTTGGGTCTGTAGCTTGACATACTCCTCACAAACATAGCTAATACATGTGGTCACTACATGCTTCCAGGAAGAAAATCCCCTTTGTTTGGTGATTTTCTGGATGGAAGTCATTGTACGTGCACTGTAACACACGCACACACACACACACACATCACATCACATCACATACACAATCAACACCATCCAACGGCTGCAAAATTTGTGGCAAATCATTTTAGGCACTTTAGGCATTTTAATCAACAAAAGTTTTATTATAGAGTGTACAAGACATGACACATTTGTGTCACTAAACTGATGACTGATAACAAAAATATTGAAAAAAGCATGCACATACACGGACACACACACACATAATCTGACATTGAAATGGCTTCACTATGCAGCAGGCCACAGCGGGCAGCTGGTAGGAAACTTCCCAATGCTGCACCAAACTACTGTAAGTGTTTCAAATGAAGCGTATAACAATTGCATAATTGCACAGTCTGAGCCTAGAATAGCTGGGTTTTGTTGATTTTCTGCTTCTTTCTTTAGGTGGGGTCAATGGCCCGGGAGTGTAGTTGCTGGCGAAGTGCTTTCAAGAGATCCCAAGTGGCTGGGATCAATATGTCCTTAAATAGCCAGCAGACAATTACAGCCAGAGCCATTCATCTCAGCTACACGAGCCAGGCACCCAAAGCTCAAGGCACAATACACTAGAATGCTGATACTCCTTTAAAAAAGTTTCCACACTTCTCTCCTCTTCATATATCACCACTCGTTCTTTTCCTGCATCTTCTCTCAGGCCAACTCTATCCATTGTGTATTGTCTGCTATTTTCTTCTCCTTCACAATCCATGTCCACAGTCCTTACTTTTCCATCCTCTACAACTTTTCAGTGAATCACTTCATCCTCTACAACTTTTCAGTGGATCATTTATCCCCACTTTCTTCATGTCTCCAACTCTTTTCTCTATACCCTAATCCTTAAACATACAACTTACTTTCCTTTACTTATACCTCTTCCTTAAACATACAACTTACTTTCCTTTACTTATACCTCTTCCTTTAAGCCTGGGTGCCAGCCGAACTTAGTCACAACATTTGAGGTCGGGAAGTTCATATTCTGTTCATATTCATATTCTGACTAGAATTTGAGTATGACAACGTCAGGCTATCTTCCTTTCTCTTGTGAGCCTCTGATTCTCTGGAACCATCTCACAGTTAGAAACGTAGCTCACTGCGGGTCAGATGGCCTTCTGTGATTGGTTTTCCAGTTGAGCAGAACTGCCACAGTCCAGGCTAGACAGACCACCCCAAGGCCCCCGTCTTGACATCATGGCAGATGTGGAGACATGTTTGGTTTTCTAGATTTTTTGTTTTTCTTTTGTTTTTTGTGTTCCTTCTACTATCCTTCTTGCTTTATCTCTTGTATTTGTTTGATAGGTACGGTGTTTGCTCTGTGTGTGTGTGTGTGTGTGTGTGTGTGTGTGTGTGTGTGTGCGCGCGCGCGCCCAATAGTGCACATGTTTGTTTGTTTACTTCCCTTGGCTACTAAGTTGGTGTGTGATAGCGTGATAGCTGGGCCCAAATGCTGGACTGTGGGAAGAGCGGAGAGGAGCAGGCCGATAGGGTCAGCTCTGTGTAGTGGCCCTGGCCTGCACTCTGCCCTCCAGACAGCAGGGGGCAGCAGGTCCAGCACTCCCTGTCTGTCCAGGGACCACTGCAGACATCTAGAACTGGACTTCTGACACAAGGGAACTACACAAACCCTAACCAACATCTCCATGTACACTTATGAGAGGTGTCCATGATGTCTTCACAGAGTAGCTCAACTCCAAATCCTTTATTCACTCTAGTTGTGTTTCTGTACCCAGCAGAGCGCAATGCCATATTGTCATAATCATTTCATGTAAAAAAAAAACATAACAACATTGAGCTAATGTTAATTTGGGGACAAACAAAAATGAAAAAATGTTTTAAAGTCAACATTTTGTAGAACATTATACTAAAGTCTGATTCATTTTCATTTAAAAGTATTTGCATCGGTTTTGGACGTTTCAACAGAAACCCTCTAGGAGCATATTGAAAGGGTCTATAGCCTACAGTACATCATATAGTAGATAATGTATGCCAAACACACACATACACACACACACACACTGATGTAGAACAGCTAGTTACACACTGCATTATGCATTTTAACTTGCAAGACATTGGGCACAATGCTTCTGAACACCAAAATACACACACACACACACACACACAAATACATTGACTAAACAAACAAAAACATATTACAGTATCCAATGGAATTTGTGTGATAGGCATTCGTGGGAAAATAGGTAACAACTGTATGTGTGAACCACAGTGACTGATGGAAATATAATTATCAGCTATTAAAAATAGCTGATAATTAGCTGATAGCTGATAACCAGCAATTTTAACAACAGTGAGCCATGAATTTCTGATACTCTTGATATATTGTGCGTGAGTTTGGCACCGCAGGGATTTGGATGTCAGGTTACTGCAGCTGAAGTTGAGGACAGCTTGATGGATTGATGGAGTGACGTCAGCACGCAGCTACCTTCTCGAGAGAGGGGAGGATTAATCTGAGAGAGAGAGAGAGAGAGAGAGAGAGAGAGAGAGAGACGCGCTAATCTCTCCCCGGGAAATGTGCACGTTCGGGAATAAGTGGTACCAGTCAGAAACTGCGCGGTAATATTCCCTTACCGGCTTTGCCAAATGTTTTCACCAGCAGGGAACGAAGAGGAGAAAGGAGCAAGTCCGGCAGCGGGCGGGATGTACACTCACCGCCAAGCTGTAACACTCTAGAATCACTGGAAAGGTACGCAATTTAAGTGGTATTTTTAGATGCGTTTGCGCCATTGATTCAACTTTTGTTTATTTCCTTTCGAGGTCTTCTAATTCCGATAATGGATTATTGCCATAGGCTACTCATGCACTTGGCCAGCTCCATGCCCTATGGACTTGGTGACTTGAGACGAAACATTATTGTACTGAAACCTTCTGTGTTTGACAGTGTGTTTATAGTTAACGGTGTGCCTGTGCGCTGGCTTGTGAATAGCCCGCACACCTACAGTCGTATCTCACCCGTCTCGGGTGTACGCAGTGATAGTCCACGGGAGATACTTAAAATACATGAACACCAAATCGTTCCAAAAGCAGAGTGCTCTGCCGATTGTCCTTGTTTGCAAAACAACAACAGTAAAGTGGTTTGGATCAAACGACGCTTTTCAAAAGCTTTCCATGACAACATATTTTTCTAGATTAAATGGATTGTACAATAATGACCTAATACAGTCGTATGATTTAGGTTTATGACATAAAATCAGGGAACGTCACCGAAATATAACAGCCTTTCAGATAGCCAAAAAGGAAGATGTGTTAATATAGGATTGGTGATATAGAGGCCTATGTCCGTCCTTGCTCTAGTTCTCGAAAGTTATCCGAATCGAGGTTTATTGCAAAATGCCAAATTAGGGTAGTGGGTCTGTATTTCCGTTCTGGTGAGTTCATTTGAGTCATTAACATAAATGTAAGCACGGAATGTGTTTATGTGCGTGTATGGTACTGTGCATGTGCCATTTAAATAGGCTAAGTGTCTTGGTGTTAAATGGTGTCAGTGTCAGGCGATGTGTTTACAGTTTGCAAAGGCCAGTTAAGGTTTTCCTGTGAAAACGAGACTGCGGATATACAGTCTTGCTTACATCTACCTGGCTTCTGTAGGCCTAAACTATAATTTGTCCCGTGCATTGCTACATTTCAACTCTTTACAATCAGTGTTTATGACCCTCTCTCATCTACCTGGAACCTGGCTGCTACATCCTGTCTTCCCCGTTGCTCAGAACCAGCGACTCCAAGCGTAATACATTTTACGGGATTATTGCTCAAATTTTAAGGAACGTGCGAGTTTTACTGCTACCGGGTCTCGTTCTCAGGCCAGCTTGACTGGACTGGAACAATAGAAACAGGGTAATATTTATGAGGTGGTGGTGTTCGCAAGTTGTTAGGCAATCATACTGGAAGTTTATGCAGTCCTCTGTCGCTCTACCCGCCCCAGAGCTCAGCAAAGTGTGGGACGAAATACAAAAACATGAGAGGTGTCCTAAACCATGGTGCTCCACTTTGTTTTTCCAATAGGTATGTTAGCTCTGACTAGATAATCGAATACCTGCCGAGTCCCTGACTCTAATTTACGACAAAACAGATCATCATCAAACAGTAGCCCTCCATACCTACTGTTCACGCAAATCTCTGTAAGTTTGAGTGCTCTGGCTCAGAGTCGCTTCCCTGCTTGACGAAACCAACTGATGTTCCGTTGTTGTCCAACTTAATTACGTTGTTCTGTGACCAACCTCCCTCTCTCTCTCTCTCTCTCTCAGCAGGGCAAGCAAGGAGCCACGGGATTTCGCGTTGGGAGGGAAGACACACAGTACGCGCACAGGGCAGTTCAGGTGTTTTGAAATAACCGCAAATGCAGAGGCACAAAGCTGAGTCGTGACTCGCGACTCGTCTGGGTCTGTGCCTGCTCGCCGGCCAGCTATGTTACCGGTCCAATGATCTTCTCACACCGACAACCCGACGCTTCGCAATGAGCCTCTAAATTCCTGTCCGCTCGGAGTCTTCTGTGGACACATCGTTTCCCTCTAGAGGAGGGTAGGCAGCCTACTCACTCATTCATTCCCAACTTCAGATGGACAGCGCACCGAGGGCACCTACAACTAAGATGCATTGGATCGCCCTTCTACTGACTGGATTGACTTTATGGAGCAAAGTATCCGTCCACTATTGCTTAGACTACGAGGACAATTATGACTACTATGAAGAAGAGAAGATGGAGACCATAGACTACAAAGATCCATGCAAAGCTGGTAAGACTTTTTTTTTTTTTTTTTAACGTATCTACAGAGGTCGTGAGAAAGTGAAATGTGGGTTTATGAAGTAAACAAATACCACATTCCGCCTAGAGGTGTCATATTAGAAACTACACGTGCTATCTATCTCCCTTTAAAACATGGGTAAGCATCTCTTTTAAAACTGCTCACTCTGTTTCCTTTCTTGCGTTATATGACCCCAACAGACTCACATCCTTGAAGATTGTTGTCAATTCGTTTAAGATCGCTGTGAATGACCACAGAGGAAAAACTAGTCATGGAAACCCCGACAAGGATTTGCATGAATTGGTTGCGTATCTTACGATAACTGGCGTTAACTGAAGCAGACGTCTTAATTGCTGTTCAGGCAATCCCTGCGTTGTAACAACATATGCTGTGCGCACAGCTCACACTTGGTTATAGTTTAAGATGAATGCGTGTTTCTGTAATTTCTGTAATTCTCCTGCGGAGATATGACATTAACAATCCCCGCGTGCCTCCACCCCCACTGTAAGCGATCGTGCACCCGGTTTAATTCGCACCGCCCTCACCTCAGTCTCCCGCGAGTTGATCCATCCCGAAGACACGTGCACCGTCGCTGTCATAAGCCGGTCTCGTACCGTCTATCCACCTCCCGCTACCGTTTGTGTTTTTTAAGCACTCACGCATTCCACCTGTTCGATGCACATGACGGCTGATGCTCGAAGCAATTCCTGTTTTTATCCCTAGATTCCATTTATGAACCGCTTCTCGTGTTGGGAGACTTTTAATAAGTTTTATGCTTTAATGTAACTGATGGGGACATAGCGAAAGGGGAGATTGAACAGTGCATTTGTATGTTGCTTTGGCTCTAACGCAAGCAGCGCAGGTGGTTCATGGTGCAGAATGCAATCCAGTGCGGTAGGCTACTCAGCTGAACTGGCATGCTGCGAGCTGCTCACTTTATGGAACCCTACCTGAATCTAACCCTAACCTTACCTGATGATGCCGCTCTGTTACCCCCCTACCTCTTATCATAGGACTACACTTTAAATCAACATTACTGTAAACCACACTACACAACTGGAGACTGTCTGTTCTCTCTCTCTCTCTCTCTCTCTCTCTCACACACACACACACACACACACACACACACACACACACAAGTATCTTGGCTTAGTCTGCTGATTCTTAATAGGCACCCTATTCACTTTTAGTGTTGTTGGTACTGAAGACACATACAACTGATGTGAACTTGTATATGAGCGTATGTCTGGCATTGCATGTGTTTCTGTTTGTACATCTGTGTGTGTCTGTGTGTGTGTCTGTGTGCCTGTATTGCACCCCACCCAAGGGTAAGCAGATGTGCTCTCTCTCTCTCTCTCTCTCCCTCTATCTCCTCTTAGTCCTCTAGTTTTCCTTTGCTTTTGCAGTTTTATCCATTAAACACACATAGTGGCTAATGCCTGCATATATAAATCACTTCATCAATGAGATCAAAATGAACAGTGTGTGTGTGCAGGTTTGTGAA
>NW_027468663.1:52020703-52023203 GCF_046254945.1 Alosa pseudoharengus | reverse complement strand
CTTTCTTACTCCCTCTCTCCGTCTCTCTTTCGCTGTGTTGCTTACGAGTGTGGTAGGCTCCATGCATAGAGGAATGCCATCATGCCCATTCACACCAAATCTTACAGCCATGACCTCCGTGGGAATGAGCCACAGTCCTGCGGTGCTTCCCCCTGGCCCTGCCCTCTCTGCCCTGCGCTGCTTCCCCCTGACCCTGGCCTCTCTGTGGTACAGTTGATCCTCCGTGAGCTGTGGATGGGGGAATGTAAGTTTGTTTTGGGATTTCAGGAAAGGTGCTGTCAGGAAAGGCAGCCCATGATCATTGTGTGTGTGGTGTGTGTGTGTGTGTGTGTGTGTGTGTGTGTGTGTGTGTGCGTGTGTTTATGTGTGTGTGTGTATGTGTGTGTGTGTGTGTCTGTGTGTGTGTGTGTGTGTGTGTGTGTGTGCGTGTGTTTATGTGTGTGTGTGTATGTGTGTGTGTGTGTGTCTGTGTGTGTGTGTGTGTGTGTGTGTGTGTGTGTGTGTGTGTGCGTGTGTTTATGTGTGTGTGTGTATGTGTGTGTCTGTGTGTCTGTGTGTGTGTGTGTGTGTGTGTGTGTGTGTGTGTGTGTGTGTGTGTGTGAAAGTTTGTGTGTGTGTGTTTCTAAACTGATTCTAAACTGTAAGACTGATGGGTGATTGGAGAGGAGGCTCTGTGTAATGTTCAGATTCACAGCAGTCTCTTATCTCGGCAGGACAGGCCAAGCCAGGTAAGGGCAGTGTAGAGCAGGACAGGCCAAGCCAGGCCTCGTAAGGGCAGTGTAGAGCAGGACAGGCCAAATCAGGCCTCGTAAGAGCAGTGGAGAGCAGGACAGGCCAAGCCAGGCCTCGTAAGAGCAGTGGAGAGTGCACTGATTTACACATGCCTTCTCCCACCTGCGCTCTCTGCATTTGTGTGGATTTTGGAAGTGTAAGGCCCACCTGTGGCGTCCATTAGATCTTGCCCTCTTGGCCTGGACAGACGGTCTCACCATTACAGGAACCCTGGCGCTACACAGAACGGTTTCAAAAACAAACTTGAGAGGAAGGAGAGATGCATTCCAAAATCTTGAAAGATAAAGACAAAGAAAAGAAATGAACGTCTTGCTCTGAGAGCCACAAGCCCCACTGAGGCCGGCCAGCAGCAGCTGTGTGTGTGTGTGTGTGTGTGTGTGTGTGTGTGTGTGTGTGTGTGTGTGTGTGTCTGAGCTGTGTGTGTGTGTGTGTGTGTGTGTGTGTGTGTGTGTGTGTGTGTGTGTGTGTGTGTGTGTCTGAGCTGTGTGTGTGTCTGCGCTGTGTGTTTGTGTGTGTGTCTGAGCTGTGTGTTTGTGTGTGTGTCTGAGCTGTGTGTGTGTCTGCGCTGTGTGTTTGTGTGTGTGTCTGAGCTGTGTGTGTGTCTGAGCTGTGTGTTTGTGTGTGTGTCTGAGCTGTGTGTGTGTCTGAGCTGTGTGTGTGTGTGTGTGTGTGTGTGTGTCTGAGCTGTGTGTGTGTGTGTGTGTGTGTGTGTGTGTCTGAGCTGTGTGTGTGTGTGTGTGTGTGTGTGTGTGTGTGTGTGTCTGAGCTGTGTGTGTGTGTGTGTGTGTGTGTGTGTATGTGTGTGTGTCTGAGCTGTGTGTGTCTGAGCTGTGTGTGTGTGTGTGTGTGTGTGTGTGTGTGTGTGTGTGTGTCTGAGCTGTGTGTGTGTGTCTGAGCTGTGTGTGTGTGTGTGTGTGTCTGAGCTGTGTGTGTGTGTGTGTCTGAGCTGTGTGTGTGTCTGAGCTGTGTGTGTGTGTGTGTGTGTGTGTGTGTCTGAGCTGTGTGTGTGTGTGTGTGTGTGTGTGTGTGTCTGAGCTGTGTGTGTGTGTGTGTGTATGTGTGTGTGTCTGAGCTGTGTGTGTGTGTGTGTGAGCTGTGTGTGTCTGAGCTGTGTGTGTGTGTGTGTGTGTGTGTGTGTGTGTGTCTGAGCTGTGTGTGTGTGTGTGTGTGTGTGTATGTGTGTGTGTGTGTTTGTGTCTGTGTGTGTGTGTGTGTGTGTGTGTGTGTATGTGTGTGTGTGTGTTTGTGTGTGTGTGTGTGTGTGTGTGTGTGTGTGTGTGTGTGTGTGTGTGTGTTTAGGCCTGTCGCGATATTCAATAAATCAATTAATCGCATGATAATTAAAATTAGCTCGATAATTTTTCTGGCCACGATAAATGCCATTTGCATGCTTGTTTGTTTTCCTCGTCTCTCTCTCCCTCTCGGGTCCTTAGAGTAACCATGAGTGAACCCTCATGTCAGTCACTTGTCAGTCGCATGGTGTGTGGGGAGGCGGAACTACTGGCGTAGCCTACCACAGAGTGCAGCTAAAGAGCCGCGTGAGAAGTATCCGGTAGGCACTAGGCAGAGAGAAAGCTAGTTGCGAGTTCGAATAGGCTATGCCTATTCGAGACAAAAAAGATGGAATTGGTTTCTAAGTGAAACGCGACAGCTGCAGTGTGGGAGCATTTCGAATTTAAACCGAATGCCCGTGGTGAACCACTGAACG
>NW_027468663.1:52013203-52015703 GCF_046254945.1 Alosa pseudoharengus | reverse complement strand
TGTAGAAAATGTGTGTGTGTGTGTGTGCCTGCGTGTGTGTGTGCGTGCGTGTGTGTGTGGGTGTGCGCGTGCGTACGTACGCGTGTGTGTGTGTTTCTCTGTGTGTGTTTCTTCATGTGTACTCAGCCTTTTCCTGCAGCTTTAACTAGGCAAGTTTTGTTTGTTCCCAGTCTTCCTGCCTGCCTCCACATTCCTTTCCTCCAGAGAGACAGATAGAGATATGGACAGGGAGAGAAAGAGAGGATGAACTGGAGGGAGGAATAGTCCTAGACAGACAGCTCTGGCTGATCTCCTGGAGAAGTGAGATTAGAGGCCCAGGACCAGAGGAAAGGCTCAGGGAGCCACAGCAGACAGGCAGGGGCAGGGGCAGGGGAAGAGACAGGGGCAGGGGCAGGGGGAAGAGACAGGGGCAGGGGGAAGAGACAGGGGCAGGGACAGGGGCAGGGGCAGGGGGAAGAGAAGAGATGGGAGAGAGGAGATGGGAGAGAGGAGATGGGAGAGAGGAGATGGGAGAGAGGAGAGGAGAGAGAGGAGATGGGAGAGAGGAGAGGGGAGAGAGGAGATGGGAGAGAGGAGAGAGGAGATGGGAGAGAGGAGAGAGGAGATGGGAGAGAGGAGATGGGAGAGAGGAGATGGGAGAGAGGAGATGGGAGAGAGGAGAGAGGAGAGAGGAGATGGGAGAGAGGAGATGGGAGAGAGGAGATGGGAGAGAGGAGATGGGAGAGAGGAGAGGGGAGAGAGGAGATGGGAGAGAGGAGATGGGAGAGAGGAGAGAGGAGATGGGAGAGAGGAGATGGGAGAGAGGAGAGAGGAGATGGGAGAGAGGAGATGGGAGAGAGGAGATGGGAGAGAGGAGATGGGAGAGAGGAGAGAGGAGATGGGAGAGAGGAGATGGGAGAGAGGAGATGGGAGAGAGGAGATGGGAGAGAGGAGATGGGAGAGAGGAGAGAGGAGAGGGGAGATGGGAGAGAGGAGAGAGGAGAGGGGAGATGGGAGAGAGGAGAGAGGAGATGGGCAGGGGGGAGAGCTGCTTGGCGGAGCGCCAATGGGCCCTGCGAGAGAAGGAAACTCTGAATTTCACACCTCGGCTTCAGCTGAGTCAGCGAGCCCAGCCCACAGATAACACTTTTACAACCTCAGCACAACCTAAACACAACCAATACATAACCTTAACATGTCCTCAGCACAACAATTCCACTTCAACAATCACTCCTCTTACTACAGCAAGCAGCACCTCCACACAGCACAACACAGCACAGCACAGCACAACACAACACAGCACAACACAGCACAACACAGCACAATATAGCACAACACATCGTATAGAACACAGCACAGCACAATACAGCACAACCCAACACAGCACAGCACAGCACAACACAGCACAGCACAGCACAGCACAACACAACACAGCACAGCACAACACAACACAACACAACACAACACAGCACAGCACAATACAGCACAACCCAACACAATACAGCACAACCCAACACAGCACAGCACAACACAGCACAACACAGCACAACACAGCACAATATAGCACAACACATCGTATAGTACACAGCACAGCACAACACAACACAGCACAGCACAATACAGCACAACACATCACATAGAACACAGCACAGCACAACACAACACAGCACAACACAATACAGCACAACACAACACAACACAGCACAGCACAGCACAATATAGCACAACACATCGTATAGAACACAGCACAGCACAACACAACACAGCACAATACAGCACAACACATCACATAGAACACAGCACAGCACAGCACAGTGTGAGAGTGAGTGCCAGATGGTAATGTCTCATAATAGCTGGGTTTCATGCAGACATCTAATGAGTGACTGCTATCATGAACCTGAGTAATGGTCCTTTGGGACCTGTGTCCATCCATGGCATTTGTAATGGGCAGTGACCTGGATTAAATCTGAAGTAATTTGAGCATCACCATGGCGGAACTGAACTCTAGAATGAAATGCCTCCATTGATGTCATTGATGAGCTTGCTCAATCCATTGCTCACAAGTGACTGATTTGCGGACCACAAACAGGATCATATCCGTTTTGAAATAAGACTACGATGAGAAATAAGCGGGTGTTAGACTCAGTTGATGGATCTTGCACAGCTATATGATGCGTGATGATGTGTGATGGTTGTTATTCAAGATGTTGAATGCCCATTGCCTCAACCAACATATGCCATCTTGCCAAGATACCATTCCATACAAGCAGTACAGAATGCACACAAAGTGACCACTCCCGTCCCCGCAGAGTTCCAGCATCTTCCTGCTGGACTCATGTTTACAGACCTGCTATATTAAAAGAGTTCAAACAGCAGCCATTACTCGTGGAATAAGTTATGACAACACAGGTGATTTTATCTCTGTCATTTATACATTTTTATTCTATTTATTGACTGATTTAATGTAGCAATGTTTAGTGATCTTGTGTTCATGTTAGTTTAGTTTAATGACAAAGGATGA
>NW_027468663.1:51993203-52000703 GCF_046254945.1 Alosa pseudoharengus | reverse complement strand
AGTAATGGCCTCTCCCAGATTCCCAGTGTTAAACCTAATCATCGTCTGCTCTCCCAGATTCCCAGTGTTAAACCTAATCCTCGTCCGCTCTGCACTATATTTCATATGGAACAACACGTTTACAGTGGAGTTATTACCATTAGGGCTGAAACGATTACTCATGTAACTCGAATAATTCGATTACAAAAAATGATTGAGGCAAATGGTCTACCTGGAGGCTTTATTTAATTCCTATCTCTCACGTTATGTGGCCACTCAGCGACGGGGTTATTGTTTCACACAGACTGTTATTGCTGACACGCGCATACCACTTTAAGGGCTCTATCTTCCGTGCCGGCGCAATTGACTTTGTATAGTCGCGCGTTTGTCTTTCCTATTTTGCAGTCAGCGCATATTGGAATTTTCCCTCCACAGGTACATGCCTGTAAATTAGGGAATTCGATTGCGCCCACGGGGGCGGTTCAGCGAAAAGACGGGGCGTGTTCCGGCGCAAACGTTCACTGTTGATATTTTGCAGTTTCAGAAAACAATTCCGCCACAGACCAGGAACTCCCTGGTCTAAAGTCTGTGGCGAAAATGCAGATGCTATTTTAAGGGCGCATGCATGACCACAGGCCTGCATGAATGAATGCGTTGCACACCAATCTACAGACACCTCCGTGCACAGACGGAAACATTCAAAGCCTTGATAATATTTGTCCATTTCCCGGTTTTGTTCGTGCATTGGTGACCTAAATATTTAGTAGCCTATATAGTACAACATCTACATGCAATATCTTTACAACAACGCCTAATTACGACCTATTAATCTGGACAACTTTATAGGCTACAGCCCTATAAAGGCTAAAGTTACTTTTAGTTTTGTTCCAATTTACCGTTGTGTAAGGTTTTAAGCACCATCATTTTGCCTACCTTGTTGTAGCCCATCTGAAATAACTCCAAGCTTTGCTATGTTCCCTCCATCCTTTCGTTATTTTCAAAAAACGTTTTATATCCATGATGGCCTTGAAGTCTTGAGTTAGTGAATTAGCTTAAATCAGCTTTTCATGTGCTGTTAACCAGCAACAGATAGTACAAGAAAGCAGCAAGTATGGTTACAATTTCTGTACAATTTCTGTAGTTGCTGCATCCCTTCATTGTTATTCTCTCTCCTGCTCAAATAAATGTTGTGCGTGAATTAAGTTGATGATAACGTGTTTACAAACTCTGCTTTACAGAAAATATTGTAAATAGTCTACTGTCACGCAGTTAATGGGATACTGTGCAGAGTTGAAAGTTAGGTCAACTTAAACGAAGCCCTTGCTTGGCCGCCTGTGCTGCGCAACGCACACTTAGCTCCTCTCATCTATACAATGTAGTTCCCATTTCTGTAAACCATACATAATTTCAAAGAAAAATATTACCACTCGAGGGAAATCAGTGTGGTGTCCATGTGAAAAAATAGGCATAAATCTAGCGTACACATTTTCACGAATCACTGATGTGTTGATGACATAAATTAGGAAATGTTAGAGGACTTAAGGAGACGTGATGTTGAACTGCATGCCGATGCCATTTAACCCAAATGCCCCAGCGGCAGCACGGGAGAGAAGAGATTAACTGACAGAAGATATGCATTGTCTATAGAGAGGTAATGTTAGATTACATTGTACATTGCAAATATATCACCATGCATTCATAACCTCGTGATTCAGTGAGAATGATCCCAAAACATCGGAAAGTATGTCTTTGTGACAATTCTGTATTACATTTTGTGAAGATGAAAAATCAATAGCTAACTGTTCCCAACTGAACAGTGATTATAGCGCTGTGAACGCTCCTGGCTGCGCCTGGCAAATACGCCACCATAATAGCAATCAGCTATGGAACAAGCGTGCCTGTTGTTAAAGGGAATGTGAGGTGACGCTCTGATTGGTTTATTGCACGTTACGCCCAAACCACACCCATGATTAATGTAGCTACTTCAGACAACCCCATTTTAGATTTGCGTCGGGCGCAACAGTCAAATATCCCGCCGGTAAAATAGCATCAGCGCCCGAGATCCGCCCACAAAGTGAATTGCGTTTTGCGCAAAGACACTTCCGTTTTAGACCATTAAAATAGGGCCCTTAGAGTTTTACAGTTTTCCTTGATTGTTTTTACCTTCTTAAAGAAACCGGGATCCACTTGGTCACCTTCTTTGCACAGCAGAAGTCATCTCTTGCAAATGTGTTCACACATTTCTCACACCCTTTTGCAAAATAGTTAATACAGATGTCATTCAAAGACAGCAAACTCTAATGGTTTCCCTATGCTAAACAAAAGGAAAACATCTTTTCACAGGTGGTAGAGATTCCTTGCATACGTCTGAATCTCTGATACACCTGTGAAGCTCCTTTGCACGATTCTTCAATCAGCAATCATTCATTATCCATAAGAGATGCCATGTCTGTTCTGTGTTGCTATTTGCAAGTGTGGATCTAAGGCCCATTTAGAGAAAGTACTGTACTGTCTATCTGGTGAAGAAAACAGAACAAAATGTGTTTACTGTCGGCCTATTTCAATGAAAAATGACAAATTGTAGTTCAATAAAATGTGTCTTGTCTAGGTGCGTATTGTAGGTCTTACATTTGAAGAAAAACGAATACAATTAATCTTTATTCAATACATTTAGTCTTTTCACAGTTTTTCTGATACCAGAAAAATGAGAAAGAAATGGAACAGACATAGCAAAAATGAAGGTTGAAACTCCTGGCCAAACAGTGTTTTGCATTTTATTGTGCAGTGTGTAATGATTGATTGAAAGCGAACAGTAATTTGACTACTAGTTCTGTTGTTTGAAGGTAAAATTAGCTTTTGCTGCGTGTTTTAAATGTTTTGAGAGTGTTACAGTCTTTTGCAAGCAAAATGTGTCATTTTGGCCAGAGTGATTCTGTTAGACCTGTGTGTTAACTGTTTTGACTGATTTTTGTGATGTCAGTTGATGCAAGCATTAAAGAGGTCGAGAAAAACTGTAAGTTGGCGCGATGACAGAGAGCCAAGAAACCGTCCGTAAAAGGCAGAGAATGTCCAACGTTTTGGGATCATTTCAATATTAGAAAAGAAGGCAAGGTGCAAAGCAGAACTGCTGTACCACAACAGCAGTATAACTGCAGTTATTTTTTGTAAGGGAGGTTGTTTGGTAGAAATGGTAAATGCTGCAGATGCACAAATCTACATTAAAACAGATTAATTTACTTTGAAGTGACTAGGGCTAGTTTACAGCATGACATTTGTTGTGCACATTAATAAATTACATTAATAACGCAAAATTATTTTTTGTCCGATTACTCGATTAATCGATGAAATAATCGCTAGAATACTCGATTCCAAAAGGAATCGATAGCTGCAGCTCTAATTACCATCAGTTGAACGATACTTGAAATGTCCTGAATAATTCTTGTTCAGTGGATTCAGTCCATAGAAGAATACAGTACATCCTCTTGAAAGTTGCTGACAGTGATGCCGAAATGCAGTGTGTCACATAGTGAAAGTAATCTCTCTTTCTGTCTCTCTCCACCTGTGTGTGCCTCTCTGGGTTTCCCTGGAAGCCATTTGTGGTGGGGACGTCAGTAAGGACGCTGGCCAGATCCAGTCCCCCAACTACCCAGACGACTACCGGCCATCCAAGGAGTGTGTGTGGAGAATCACTGTTGCCGATGGTTACAACGTGGGCCTCAGCTTCCAGGCATTTGAGGTAAGGACCACTGGAGCTCTTCCTCTCTGTCTGTCAGGATGGATTAAGACAGCTGCAGCCATGTGACTGTATGCAGACAACATGCATGTCCATATGTAACACCACATAATCATGCACACACACACACACATGTCTATATGTACATATGTAACACCACATAATCATGCACACACACACACACATGTCCATATGGAACACCACATAATCATGCACACACACACACACACACACACACACACACACACACACACACACACACACACACACACACACACACACACACACATGTCTGTATGTAACACCACATAATCATGCACACACACACACACACACACATGTACATATGTAACACCACATAATCATGCACACACACACACACATGTCTATATGTAACACCACATAATCATGCACACACACACACATGTCTATATGTAACACCACATAATCATGCACACACACACACATGTCTATATGTAACACCACATAATCATGCACACACACACACACATGTCTATATGTAACACCACATAATCATGCACACACACACACATGTCTATATGTAACACCACATAATCATGCACACACACACATGTTTCTACAGGAGCTAACACACCAATGCCGCTCCCTTTCTCCTCCTCCTTCTGTGGGGCCTGATTAGCCCAGTCAGACAGTAGCACTAGTCCACTGTTTCTGCTGTGTGTGTGTGTGTGTGTCTGTGTGTGTGTGTGTGTGTGTGTGTGTGTGTGTGTGTGTTGTGGCCTGGGGTGTGTGTTGAAATGCATTTGAAGGTCATCAGGACATCAGAATCAAAGGGAAGCTTTTCCTGAGGGTCTCACCCCTGTGAAAGTCTGAGTGGGGGAATGTGTTTGAGTCCGTCCCCCCCCCTCTGTGTGTGTGTGTGTGTGTGTGTGTGTGTGTGTGTGATGGTGTGTTCAAGTGATATATTGTGTCTGCCTTCTTCCCAAGTGGTTCAAAGCAACACAGAGGCCTTTGACCATTGCAAGCAATAAATACTGCAAGCAGGCTACCAACACACACACACACACACACACACACACACTGTGTGAGCATGGTTTTGTTAGAGAGAGCTGAAGAAAGTTTTGGCATCAAACAAAAGATAAGATCTCAGTATATGTCATGTGGAGATTCAGCTGTTATAGTGTGTGTGTGTGTGTGTGTGTGTGTGTGTGTGTGTGTGTGTGTGCGTGCGTGTGTGTGCTATTGCAGGTTGAGAGGCATGACAGCTGTGCTTACGATTACCTGGAAGTTCGAGACGGTTTGTCTGAGAACAGCCCTTTGATTGGTCGGTTCTGTGGCTATGACAAGCCTGAAGACATTCGTTCTACCTCAAACACTCTGTGGATGAAGTTCGTCTCTGATGGCACTGTCAACAAGGCCGGCTTTGCCGCCAACTTCTTTAAAGGTGAACACATCCTCTATCACAGACCTCACACACACCTGAATGAGAAGCCACACGTTCGGTCATTCACACACCTTCTACACACACGTACACATAAACACACGCACGGACACAACCATGTTCTTCTGCCCAGTCCAAACTCACATGACACATATAAAGAGCACATGCACAAACACACACACCATTTCACACATGGACACCCACACACCCACAGTAAGTCCATTTAGCAGTGACACTCTGAGGTGTCTGGTGTCCTCTGGTCAGTGACCGCTTCTCTGGTTAAATGATGATAAGCTCAGCGGCTTCAGACTAGTTCCCCCTGTTTATTGATCTTTAGTAGTATCTGATCTTTTTGTTTATATATATTTTTGTTTTCTTTCTGTCTTGAGTTGTCAATGTTATTTATATGAGGATTGGAACCTTTTCTCTGATGTTTCCTACTGATGATGCTGTATTAAAAGTTATATACCAATAAAGATTTCCTTGTCTCTGTTGTCTGTCTCTGGTCCCTAAGGTCAAGCAGTAACTATGATGCTGTTTTGTTCTCATGTGACAACATGTGAATGTCTTAAATGACCACATGAAAATGAATAGAATGTCAGTGAAATAAAAAGAGTGTTTGGTGAGAAAAGACATGGTGAGCGATGGGAAGAATGAAGAGGAGAGATGGAGAGGAGAGAAACGCAAAGAATGAAAGCTTTTCTGTAGGGAGTGATGAGTCATGCCACAGATGATTTAATGACGATGATTATCACGTTTCCTTATCACTTTATTTCACCTGCATGCGTCCCACGCTCACTGGAGCTCCCTGAGTCGGCTCTGTGGTGGAGGCGTCTGAGGACACGTTTTTAAAGTGTGTGTGTGTGTGTGTGTGTGTGTTTGTGTGCTGCAGAGGAAGACGAGTGTGCCAAGCCAGATAATGGAGGCTGTGAACAGAGGTGTGTGAATACACTGGGCAGCTACAAGTGTGCATGCGACCCTGGCTATGAGCTGGCCCCTGACAAGAAAAGCTGTGAAGGTAAGCCACCACTGTGCCTTTAGTTGCTGCCCTGTGTCTATCGCCAGCGGCTCATTGGCTGGGATGTTGTTGTTTACATGCTGTATGTGACCACACTGTGAGGAAGTATGTCTGCCAATCTGGATCAGAGTTTTGCTTTATTTGTTTGTATGGTGTCTGTGTGTGTGTGTGTGTGTGTGTGTGTGTGTGTGTGTGTGTGTGTGTGTGTGTGTGTGTGTGTGTTAATAGTGGTGTATTTGTAAGAGTGCATGACCAGGTGTTTCCTTGCTCTTTACTCTCAGTGTAAAGAAAACTAAATGAAAAGCCAAACATCCGCTTTCAACAGGAAAAAGCAGCTTTACCAGAGGGCTAATCAAACGTGTGTGTGTGTGTGTGTGTGTGTGTGTGTGTGTGTGTGTGTGTTTGTGTTTGTGTGTGTTGGGGCCTGTGTGTGTTCTTACCCACACTAATTAAGTCTTCCAGAGAAAAGTCACAGTAACCACTAACTGTGAGATTAAAGGCATCTTTAAAACAAAACAAAATCATTATTTCAGGCTGAAAGAGAGAGGGGGCATGCTAATTAGGTACAGGGATTGAGGTTCTATATGAAGGAAGACACATTGTTTAATTCTCTCTCTCTTTCTCTTTCCCTCTCTCCTTCTTTTCAACCTCCTCTTCTTTCTCCTACATCTCAACTGTGTATTGTGCTCACTCAATTGAGCTTTTCTTTTCTATGTTCACTTGTTCTCTCCTCAATCGCTCTCTCCATTCCTCTGTGCGTCTCTCCTCCATTGGCACCATGGTAACGGCTTGCCCGTGTCCTTCTCTCCTCTAGCTGCGTGCGGTGGCATCCTGTCCAAGCTGAATGGCACCATCACCACGCCAGGCTGGCCCAAGGAGTACCCGCCCAATAAGAACTGTGTGTGGCAGGTGGTGGCTCCCAACCAGTACCGCATATCCATGCAGTTTGAGGCCTTTGAGCTGGAGGGCAATGAGGTGAGAGGGAACGTTATGGGGTCACTGCCAACACTATCTATGTCTGTGGAGGGGAGGGAGAGATGTCTGACCGCTGCGCAACTCTATGTCTGTGGAGGGGAGGGAGAGATGTCTGACCGCTGTGCAACTCTATGTCTGTGGAGGGGAGGGAGAGATGTCTGACCGCTGTGCAACTCTATGTCTGTGGAGGGGAGGGAGAGATGTCTGACCGCTGTGCAACTCTATGTCTGTGGAGGGGAGGGAGAGATGTCTGACCGCTGTGTAACTTGGACAGATGGTTCATTCAGTCGTGTGTGTGTGTGTGTTATAGGTGTGTAAATATGACTATGTGGAGGTGCGTAGTGGCCTGACGTCCGACTCTAAGCTCCATGG
>NW_027468663.1:51965703-51978203 GCF_046254945.1 Alosa pseudoharengus | reverse complement strand
ATTACCATTTTGATATCATCCAATATGGCTATTCATAGACTTTGCAAATATTATGCAAATATTGATAACAAAACTTAAGCTTGATCTGTCTATGCAGTAGCCTAGGCCTAAAAACAAAAGTAGCCTGAGCAGCAGATCAGCCAGTCCCCCGCTGAAAATGATGAGCCCGAAATTAATTATGACTATAGGGACAAGTAGAAAGGATAATAGAGTTAACCATATGAATTAAAGTTATTTTATGGAAGAAAGAACAATAGGCTATGACAGCAGTAGGCTACATGATCAACCTATATGGCTTGTTTGCTCAGAAGTGGGTGTAGTAAAGGAGCAAATCACCAAACAACAACATGATAGCTGACCCATGCAGAAAAAAAACATGTAAACAATACAGTAGTTCAATATGCCTGTTAGTGGAATTGTGGGATACATAAAAATGCTTTATTTCTTCCTTCCTGTTTTTGTGAACTTATCAACCTATCCTTGTGGAATAGTGGAATATTAGCCTATAATAAAAACTACAGGATAGTAAGAGCTGAAATGTTGCTTTATTTATCCAATTCCCACCACCACTAAAAAAGTAGGCCGGTCTTGGGCCTGAAACTCCTGGGCTGAAAAGTGGCCCCACTCCGGCCCTGCTTCTCCACGTCAAGTTAATCCTGCGCGACAGTCAGTTAACTTAACAGGTTATGGGCCCAGGGCCGAAGATAAGCGAGTGTGAAAAAGTTTAACGCGACGTATTAGCTGCTATGCGATAGCTAGCCAGCAAGAAGCTGAGAAATTGGCGGGGTTGGAAGATGGCAAACCGAGCAACAGGAGTCCCAGCACCGCAGCTTTTATTCGACGGATCTGAAGAGAAATATGACCTTTGGGAAACGAGGTTCCTAAGCTGTCTACACATTCTCAAGTTGAAAGTTTTACATGAACCCGCTCAGGCGAGCGATGAGGACAACCGGAAAAATGCAGACTGCTATGCCGAACTGGTAAGGCTAATAGACGATAAAAGCCTATCGCTAATCAGGCACGAAGCCGCTGATAATGGCAGGAAAGCCCTGAGCATACTTAAAAGAACATTATTCAGGAAAAAGCAAGCCACGGATTATAAATATGTACACGTCATTAACAAAGCTGCGAATGGCAGAAAACGAAACTGAAACTTTTTAATAAGGGCAGAGAACATCATTACAGCGTTAACAGATGCGGGAGAAACCATGAGTGATGGATTAATCGTAACCATGATGCTAGGCGGGCTACCAGACTCGTTCAAGCCGCTAGCAGTCCATGTAACGCAGAATGAGGATAAAGTTACGTTTTCAGACTTTAAAAGAAGGCTACGGGTCTATGAAGAATCGGAGAAAATGAAAATGACAGAACAGACTACAGATAACGTGATGAAGACGCATACAAGACAGGGAGGAGGCCACAGCAAGCCACAAGGTAACAGAAAAGAAGAAGATGCCAACTTGACTTGTTATAAATGTGGAATAAAAGGACACAGGGCGAGAAAGTGTTACAAGAAAGTGTGGTGCAATTACTGTAGAAACAATACCCATGCTGAGTCACTATGTAAGAAAAAGGGGGGGGGACAAGATGGCGCCAGAAAAGTTGCTGAGGAACAAGATGGCGATGAAGGAGATTACCTCTTCATGGCTAAACATGTGAAAAGTGAAAGACCACCACTCAACGTGAAAACAAAAGGCATCATGGTGGACCCGGGGGCAACTTCCCACATTGTGAACGACATCAACAAGTTCCAGAACTTCGACAGCTCGTTCCAGCCAGAGACCCACTGTGTGGAATTAGCCGACGGAAGCAAGTGCAGTGGAATGGCCCAACAGAGAGGAACGGCGGTGATCCACCTTCTAGACAACGCTGGACGACAACACACAGCGCAGCTACGAGATACACTCTACATGCCATCATACCCACACGACATCTTCTCAGTGGCAAGAGCGTCAAATGGAGGAGCTACAATCACTTTCAAAAAGGGGGACAGCCGCATGGTCACAAAGGATGGTAGCAGGTTTGACATTCATGAGACTGGGAATTTGTATTACTTGCCAACTGTTGAAAAAGATGTTGATCAGTGTAATGTATGTAATGATCTACAGACATGGCACCAAATACTGGGTCATTGTCATTTTAAAGGATGTTAAAAGAGGTTACAAGGTGTTGTGAAGGGCATGGAGATTAAGGGAGGTGCAGTTGGGTTGGATCAGTCATGTGATGTGTGTACACAAGGAAAGTTCACTCAGACAAGAAATAGGGAGCCAGATAGGAAAGCAAAGAAGCCCCTAGAACTAGTTCACACTGATTTAGCCGGGCCTATGTCCACACCAAGCAAAGAGGGACACAGATATGTGCAGTCCTTCACAAATGACTACTCAGGCACTATACTTGTGTACTTTCTAAAGTCTAAGAGTGATACGGTGCAGGCCACAGAAAGATTCTTAGCAGACACAGCGCCTTATGGAGAAATCAAGTGTATCCGTTCAGATAACGGCACTGAGTTTACAAGTCGAGACTTTCAGGCAATATTAACAAAGAATAGGATTAGGCATGAGACGTCTGCTCCTTACTCACCCCACCAAAATGGCACTGCGGAGAGAGGTTGGCGAACACTCTACGATATGAGCAGATGCCTACTGATAGAAAGCGGGCTGCCAAATGAGCTGTGGAACTATGCTGTGCAGACCTCAGCTTATGTGAGAAACAGGTGCTACAGTAGACGCACAAAGAAAACGCCCTACGAGTTATTCACAGGCAAGGTACCAAATGTATCCAAATTGCAAAAATTCGGATCAATGTGTTTTGCTTAAAAGCAAGAGAAAAGCAAATTAGACTCTAGATGTGAGCAAGGCGTTTTCATAGGCTACGATAAAAACAGCCCAGCCTATCTAGTATACTATCCAGACACAGAGAGGGTCCAAAAGCATAGACTGGTGAAATTCACCATTAAAACAACCCAGGAAAGGGAAACACAAACATCTGAGTCACACATAGAACACGGGGGTGTACATCCAAGGGTTGACAACAGTGAAGAGAGTGTTGTTGATGAAAATGTGGAAAATTATCCAGGTCAGGGTGATCAAAGTGGTATTACCGAGACTTCACCTGAAAAGACTGAGTACACACAGCCAGGTGAAGTCACAGAGACTGTGACCAAAAGGTACCCACCGAGAAATAGAAAGAAACCAGCTCATCTACAGGATTTTGAGACTGGGGATAAGGAGGACAAACTGCACACATGCATGGACTCTTGTTACAGAGCGGTGTGTGATATACCTCAAACTTACCAGGACGCTATTGCATCAACCAAAGCGAGGCAGTGGACAAATGCCATGAAAGAGGAGATGCGATCTCTGGAGGAGAACGAGACCTTCAGCCTAACTCAGTTGCCACCAGGCAAACAGACAGTGGGGGGCAGATGGGTTTTTGCACTTAAGACAGAAATTGATGGGTCTGACAAATACAAGGCAAGATTTGTAGCAAAAGGCTACAGTCAGAAACAAGGCACTGATTATGATGAGACTTTCTCACCCACAGCTGATATGACAAGTGTAAGAGAGTGGTCATGCAAAAGGCAGTGCAGGATGATCTAGTCTTACACCAGATGGACGTTAAGACCGCTTATTTGCATGCCCCAATTGACTGTGAAATTTATATAGAGCAATCTGAGGGTTATGAGAAAAGGTCAAAATCAGGTGAAAAGCTAGTGTGCAAGTTACACAAATCTCTCTATGGTCTTAAACAGTCAGGGAGGAATTGGAATGCTATGTTGCATACATGTTTAGTTGAGAATGATTTTGTACAGAACCCAGCTGATACCTGTGTGTGTGTATACAAGAGAAAAACACAATGAGAAAGTAATCCTAATAATTTGGGTTGATGATCTGATCATAGCAGCTAATAATGAGAGTGTTCTGGGAAATGTAAAGATGATGCTTACTGAAAGGTTCAAAATGAAAGACATGGGAAAGCGGAGACATTTCTTGGGGATAGATTTTGAACAAGCAGATGGTTTAGTCAAAATGTCACAGGAGAGATATGTGAGAAAGATTCTAGATCGATTTGAAATGCAGGATTGCAAATCTAGAGAAACACCATGTGAACAAAAACTTGAATACACAGAAGATGCTGAGAAAATGAAAGAGCCAAGAAAGTATAGGGAGGCAGTAGGTAGTTTAATTTACTTGTCCACATGCACCCGTCCAGATATAAGCTTTGTGGTCAGTAAACTCTCTCAGCACTTTGCTGAACCAACAGTAGAACACTGGAACACAGTAAAGCATGTGTTCAGGTACCTCAAGGGTACAACAGAACAGGGGTTATTCTTCAGGAAAAATTACACAGAAAAACTAGGTCTAAGGGTCTACTGTGATGCTGACTGGGCGTCAGATTCAGCGGATAGACGAAGTGCATCAGGGTATTGTGTCAGTCTAAATGAGGGAAGCTCTTTGATATCCTGGAAAACAAGAAAACAACCAACAGTAGCGTTATCTACTTGTGAGGCTGAATACATTCCCTTAGCTTCAGCCATACAGGAATGCATCTACTTAGAACAACTGCTCAGGGGTATAGACACTTACCAATACAAACAAAGGTGTATGAAGACAATCAAGGTGCCATAGCACTAGCCAAAAATCCAGTTAACAGACAACGTTGCAAACACATTGATATTAAATAGAGTGGTGAAGTCCCGCCCCTTCTACTTCCGGTCCATGGGACCTATCTTTCAAAAAATTATGAACGGGAGTTAATGGAGAGATAACAATTATTTTTTGGTCCAGTTTGAATTGTGCCACAAATTTCACATATGATGTGTGTGAATTTAAAAGATAATTTTTCACATCAAGAAAGTACTGTTGTTCGATAGACTTCAAAAGTTATGTTGGTTTTGTGCGAATCCACTCAGTGGACTACATCTCTCGTCTCAAACGATGTACGTCACCAACGTAATGAAACGATAAGAGCTGTTATGCTAGTTAACGGTTGCATCTTGCTGCCTGCTGTGTCACTTAACAGTATGTAATGTACAGTCTATGTACGAATACTACTTACCTGATGTGTTTAATCCTCTGACTCATGGTATTTTCTTCGGCAAGGAAAGCCCAATTAAGACCTGTTGCTGGTATGCCTGTACAATCTAGTGTGGCTGTGAATGAGCTAACGTCACTAGCGCGACTGATGGGTTTGTAGTCGTTGGAATTACGATTTTTCACAATGTTGTAATTCAATAGTTACGAAACAAACTGCAAATGTCTTTACATGAAAAATTGTCTTTAAAATTGACAAACATCATATGGGTAATTCAAGGCACAAGTCAACCGGGACCAGAAAATAATTTATTTTTCGCCATAGACTGCCGTTCAATTTTTTTTGAAAGATAGGTCCCATGGAGGCAAACGGAAGGGGCGGGACTTCACCACTCTATATAATTTCATCAGAGAGAATGTGAATAATGGGAATTTTGGAATATTGTCCTACTGATCAAATGATTGCTGATGTTCTGACAAAGCCAGCTACTAAGCTGAAGTTGAAAAGGTTTGCAGGAGACATGTTTGGCACTTAGGAATGCAAAGAGTGTTTTATACTTCAAGATAATGAGGAAGCCTCATTCTGTTATTTTGTTTTCATGCAACCTAATGAGATAAGAGCGAGTGGGGGTGTTAAATATCATTTGTGTATAGCGCTCTTATATTGTATTACGGTAGCCTAAGAGTGTTGGTTGTTATATGTGGGGTATTACGGTTTTTCATACCTGCGTGTATGCCATGCTACTTCAGTTTCACTTGTATGTAGTGGATGAAGGTGACGGATGAACAGAGCCGTACTCTATGTGAAAGTTCATTTAATAAATGACATTGAATAGACACTAGAGCCCGACCGATAAAGGATTTTGAAGGCCGATACCGATACAAATATTTGTTGATTTAAAAATCCGATATTCCGATATATCGGCCGATATATATTTTTTTTTTCAGAAACGCGCAACAAAACATTAACAGATTTCCCTAACATTAGTTATTTGTAGTTATTTATGAGTATTGACTAAAATAATATGATAATGCATTTCAAAAACAAACTTGTTTATTTTTAAATAATATTGTCACAGTGGAACAGAGGAACATCGAAATATATTAAAGTTCTGATAAAAAAAATGTATAAAAATAGAAACTTAAGATATGAAACTTAGTTTTTTGAACAAAAACACAATAACAACAACAAATTTCATAAATATATCTTTGAACTAAGACTTAACAATTACAAAA
Organism: Alosa pseudoharengus; assembly: GCF_046254945.1. Classification (NCBI taxonomy): domain Eukaryota; kingdom Metazoa; phylum Chordata; class Actinopteri; order Clupeiformes; family Clupeidae; genus Alosa; species Alosa pseudoharengus. The sequence goes on along the minus strand of NW_027468663.1, from coordinate 51,971,934 downwards.
AATAATGATGACATTATTACTATCATCATCATTTGTATTATCATTAAACAAGATAAAGGTCACTCTTAAATGTTGACATGAGTGTGCGTGTGTAATAATTAGTCCCTATTGCCTTATAAGCTACCTTATAATTACAATGTCAGCTTGCTTATCCCTTTACCTGCACTTTTAAAATTATTTCCATCAAGCTACATCAAACCATTTTCAATCATCAGTTGCTGCCTGCCTTCTAAAACCTACTATTTAGTGATCTAAATCCATTATGTAACTGAACGACTGTCTGAAGCGCACACTTGGCGTCATTGGATTTTGCACACGTGTAAAAGAAAAGCTAACTTTTATGCACAAGCTACGTTTTGCACAAGCTACGTTTGATACTTTTTCTCTATGTCTAAATGTTCACTCCTCTCACGTCTAATTTACATTTTACAATGCAGGGACTGTAACTACAGATATACTAGCAATAAATCATTACTTTATTTAGGCAGAATAAGTTCGTTGTGGTTTCCAAGCTCATTAATGTTTACGTTAGCGGTCTTCCACTGATATTCATGGCATTAGCTAGCTTTGTGGTTAGCTAGTCTATGATGAGCCATAATTTAGCAATGGATAACGTCATACTGCAAATTGTAAAACATACGCTTTCAAAATAACAGGCCGGGGAGAGATGATACGTCTCACTGCTATAACTGTCACGCTATTAAAGAAATACATCTTCAGTCACATTGTCAAAAGTTAAAAGGACAGACAGTCAACTACACTGTAACAACGTAACGTCATGCTTGTCACACGTTATACACGAGTGTTGCCAGCAGGGACGGTGTAGAGTGCCCTCTGGAGGTCAAACTATACAACGCCAACACTCATGACATGGTTGAAGGGTGTTTCGTCCGTTTTTATTTTATTTTTAAAATATTCATTTATCGGCCATTATAAATGCCGATACCGATAGTTTGGAAAATGCCTAATATCGGCCGATAATATCGGCCTGCCGATAGATCGGTCGGGCTCTAATAGACACTCCGCTTATTCTTCTCCACGTCAAGTTAATCCTGCGCGACAGTCAGTTAACTTAACAACCTGCTCAGGACTCTCTTTAGCTCATTCTGCTCTCACTAACACTTTAGCATTTTGTTTTCTGTAATTGCTCAGACGGAAGTGTGAATGATGTACTGGACAGAAATGTGTGTGTGTGTGTGTGTGTGTGTGTGTGTTGAAGTGACTACGTTTGCAGTTTGCAACCTAATGATTATAACATTAAAAGGGTGCACCCTCAGCATGAAGATGATGTTAATGGGACTTGAACCCCTGAAAGAGGACATAGTGAAGCCATATAGACTGTATGTCATGGACATGGTAAAGTGTGTATGTGTGTGTTTCCGTAAACGTCCTCTGGGAATAAAACATTTATCTTCGGCCAATTCTTAAGAAAAAAAGGTGTTCATATACTTTATTGTTGTTAGAGTCAGATTTCATGTCAGAGAGAGAGGCTATATTACTGTCACTGTATGTGTGTAGTTTGAAGAGGGAGAGAGAGAGAGATATTTACGGACGGCCATTACACCTTTCCGGGGGGGCACGGGAACTTAAATTGATCACGATACACTTGACAAAACATTCTAATATGAAAATGTAGATGCAATTGTTGTAAAATGGTGCAGCTCCTTTAAGAGAGCACCGTGCGCAGGGTGGAGAGAGAAAAAGCGAGAGGGGATATGTGTGTTAGAACTGAAATGTGTGTGGAAAAAGTAGACGTGCTGTTGAGACTGGAGCGAGTCATATTCAAAAAAATGCAAAAATAAATCTGCAGATAAAACCAATATCCTCGTTCATTTGCTAACCACTTTCAGATAGAGTGTTAAGGAGTTAGCCCCAAAGTTACGGATAACTTCGGCCCTGGAGCGGTAACAAGCTCTATGTGGGGAAGTGGAGTTGGTTGGTGCAGCCAAGCTCATCCAGGGCAGACACAGATGACTTCCAGGACGGGCCCGGCCCCCCAAAGCCCCCCCATGACGCCGGGACTGACGGTTATATGTGTGTAGTTTGAAAAGAGAGAGATAGAGAGATTCTGAGTCCAACTTTATTCAATATTTACATCAACGAATTAGCGATGCAGTTGGAACAGTCTACAGCCCCTGGACTCAGACTCCAAGAGACGGAGGTCAAATTCCTGCTTTTTGCCAATGATTTGGTTCTTCTATCGCCCTCACAACAGGGACTGCAACAGCTCCTAGATCTGCTGGAGCAGTACTGTCAGTCATGGGCGCTGACAGTAAATCCAACGAAGACCAAAGTTATGATCTTCCAAAAAAAGCCCAGGTGTCAGGAACACAGATACAGGTTCAGCCTAGGTAGCACCGTCCTAGAGCACACAATGCAGTAGCCTACCTTACCTTGGTCTAGTAATTACTGCATCAGGAAGTTTCAGCATGGCAGTGAATGCACTAAAAGAAAAAGCCCGAAGGGCATTCTATGCAATAAAGAGAAAATTTCACAAAAATAAACATCCCAATTACAATCTGGTGTAAAATATTTGACAGCAGATCCTTAAAATTCTGGATGCACCTGAACAGCAGTCCTAAGAACTCACTCCATTTTGAGGCATTGAAAACCCAGGAGATGAACCCTGAAAAGTGTCCTCTGAGCCAGCTGGTACTGGTTAACTAACTCAATACCAACAATTAATAAACCTCAAGCTCAGTCCAGCGCTGCTTCCCAAACATCAATTAGAATCAACAAAATAATGAATCAAGCAAAAGAAGAATATTTAGAGCATTGGACAAACCAAACTAGAATGAATTCCTATCTGATCCTAAAAAGAGAATATGAATTGGCAGAGTATCTCAGCTCTGTCAGAGATACGAAGCAGAGGCATATCCTGACCAAGTACAGGCTTAGTGACCACAACCTAGCAATAGAAACAGGCAGACTGTAGCTCCAGAGCAGGGGCTCAGACTAGATAAATTGTTTGCTCGCCCTGCATTCACTCTTTTGTTCATCAACCCAGCACTCCAGTGTGTCCTGTGTCGTGTGCGTCTTTTGAGTTAACGTAAGTTATCATTTAATGACCTTCACTTTGACTTTTTGATGTTTATGAGTTAGCTCTGCCAGCCCATATTGTGTAAAGTTAAGGTCTTTGTTTGTTGGTTCAATGTGTTTGTGTTTGAGTCCCATGTGAGAGATGGGATGATGCTGGTTGATTTGGGATGTCAAGTATTGTTTAGTTGTACCTTATATAGCCATATGATTTAGTTTATTGTTTAAATGTTAATTGTTTGTTTGTGAGTTGGGATCTGTACTGATTTCTCCCTTCTCTGTTTATTTCCTCTTTGGTGCAGCACACACAGACATACAAAACCCAGTGAAGAACAAATAACTAAATGGGAAATCAAAATAAACTGCTTGTGTTGCACCGAAACCCTGCCATCTCTGTGTCAATCACTCCATACCAGTGAGCCTTCTAACCGGGGCTCTGCCTGCTCACCACACACTCACTCTCCTCGACCCACATCGCCCCCTACAGTTCCTTCAGTAGTATTGTATGTCTGTGTGTAGTATTGTATGTCTGTGTGTAGTATTGTATGTCTGTGTGTAGTATTGTGTGTCTGTGCGTAGTCTTGTATGTCTGTGTGTAGTATTGTATGTCTGTGTAGCCATGTATGTCTGTGTATGTGTGTAGTCTTGTATGTCTGTGTATGTGTGTAGCCTTGTATGTCTGTGTGTAGTATTGTATGTCTGTGTGTAGCCATGTATGTCTGTGTATGTGTGTAGTCTTGTATGTCTGTGTGTAGTATTTTATGTCTGTAGCCTTGTATGTCTGTGTATGTGTGTAGTCTTGTATGTCTGTGTAGTATTTTATGTCTGTAGCCTTGTATGTCTGTGTCTGTGTGTAGTCTTGTATGTCTGTGTCTATGCGTAGTCTTGTATGTGTGTAGTCTTGTATGTCTGTGTGTAGTATTTTATGTCTGTGTGTAGTATTGTATGTCTGTGTGTAGCCATGTATGTCTGTGTATGTGTGTAGTCTTGTATGTCTGTGTGTAGTATTTTATGTAGTATTTTATGTCTGTAGCCTTGTATGTCTGTGTGTAGTATTGTATGTCTGTGTGTAGTCTTGTATGTCTGTGTATGTGTGTAGCCATGTATGTCTGTGTATGTGTGTAGGCTTGTATGTCTGTGTCTGTGTGCCAGTATACATGCCCTCCAGTTGGTATGGGATAAAAGCTTGTCATGTTTTTAGGTCACTGACTTTTTATCGAGTAATATGTCATTTATCCAGAGGACAAAATGAAAAATGGCTGATGAAAACACCCCTCCCACACACATCCAGCTTATACTGAACCTTCTGCATACTGTGATTGTGTGTGTGTGTAAGTTTGTGTGAGAGACAGTGTGTGTGTGTGTGTGAGAGAGTGAGAGAGAGCTTGTGATGGTAGTGTAAGCGTGATATTGAGTGAGTAATGACTGGGTCATTAAAGCCCAGTCATGGGATCAATACAGTGGCATACAGACAGCGCCTGTGTTCATATGACCCACTTTCAACCACTCACCTTCCAGTTCCAGTCCAAGGTGGAGCGCGAGTGTGTGTGTGTGTGTGTGTGTCCATCAGAGAGAGAAAAGATGGAGAGCGGTTGGAAAAGAGGTTAGCTCAGAGAAGAAAGTATGACACATGAAATATTCATTTGGTTTGTTTATACATAATGGAATGTTCAACTCCCTCTCTCTCTCTCTCTCACACACACACACACACACACAAACTCACCCAAACCCACACATTCACACCTGAGCAGCAACATCTTAAATAATCTATATGTTTCTCAGAATAAACTGGTTTCACGCAAATTCACATTTGGTCAATATTGTTTATTTCAGCAAATCATACACTGTAAAAAATGCCTATATGTCTAAAAGAGACTGAGTCGAGTGATGGTCCTTGTTGAGATGGAGAGGTGAGATCAGAATGAGAATCACAGTTAGGTCAACCGATGGACGAAGCCGAGGCTCATCAGCCAAACTCCAGAACAATTACTCAGGCCTAACATGTTATTTTACCAGTGGATACATGGTCCAATTGAAAAAAACATGACTAAACCAACAGATACAAAAATAAACAGACACGTCTTTTTGAAGTCTTACTGCTAACTGCTACAGTACAGTTCAATATGGATCAATTGCATACTTCATATAGAACACACTGATATATATATGAATACACTCACACACAAACGGTGTATCTATACACAGACAGGCCCATTCACTCAGTCCTCAAGACAGTCAAACCCAGCAGTCCAGCGCTAAGCTGCCTGATCTGCTTCCTACAGGACTACAGCCTTTATGTCTACCTAAGCCAAATAAAAAAAGTTCTTCACCTCATTTCTCTCTCCCTCTCTTAACCAATCAAAGGCATCTCACTCTAGCAGTCAGTGTCTAACAGGTATGACAATGAGAATATAATGACAGTATTGTGACTGTGTATTTGTGTGTTTATATATTTTCTATATGCAGATTAGAGTTTATGTTTTACTTATGTAGAATTATTATGTTGACTATGTTTCATCACTGGCATTAAACCATTCTCAATGGAATCCATATGATGTTCCTTCCTTCAGAAAAAAAAGTTCACACATGTAAAACAATGCCATAGAAAAATAGCCTCTTAACTTCTTAAGTGTCATATGTATCAGCTATTTTTGTAACCATAATGCTTTTTCCTTACAGCTCTTGCCTGTCCCCGGTCCGGTATTAGTAGGAACTCCTCTATAAACAACCATGATGACATTAAACTCTATGCTCTCTATACAACCTAGCGGGCTATGAAGTAGCACAGCTAACCTTTTGTTGGCAACTCTGGATGAAAGAAATGAGAAAGTGCAATATTCTACACACGGTCAACACGCACACACCACAAGAAACAAAAGAACACAGCCAACGTTGTGTGTGTGTTTTTGCCATGTGAATGTCATATGCTTGTGTGTGTGTGTGTGTTCATGCATGTGTGTGTGTGTGTGTGTGTGTGTGTGCATGTTGTAAGGGCAGGTGAATTGCACATGATCTGTGCCTCAGCTAGCTGCTCTGGGGGTCAGGAAGGCGCAGGCTGGCCTCCTCATTCAGCAGCCAGCACAACCACATCAACTTAGACGCTCGCGTCAGGACACGGGGTGGGACTCAGACGCTCGTCAGGACACGGGGTGGGACTCAGACGCTCGTCAGGACACGGGGTGGGACTCAGACGCT
>NW_027468663.1:51955703-51960703 GCF_046254945.1 Alosa pseudoharengus | reverse complement strand
CCAGATGACTCTGTGGACTTGGAGAAGGACATGGACATTGTCCAAAGCATTTTACAGCAATCTGCTTCCCAGAGATACAGGCCTGGTACTCCAGTTTACACTTACAACGAGAGACAGACAGACAGACAGACAGATGAAAGGACTCTGGCAATACTAGTGCAGAAACTGTGTAACATACTGTGCTGAGGAAAGCCTTTGTGTGAGAGTATTAAAGTGTACAAGTGTATCAGTAGCAGGTGATGAGTACCTTTGAGGAGTTACTGTGTGAGAGTATTAAAGTGTACAAGTGTATCAGTAGCAGGTGATGAGTACCTTTGAGGAGTTACTGTGTGAGAGTATTAAAGTGTACAAGTGTATCAGTAGCAGGTGATGAGTACCTTTGAGGAGTAACTGTGTGAGAGTATTAAAGTGTACAAGTGTATCAGTAGCAGGTGATGAGTACCTTTGAGGAGTAACTGTGTGAGAGTATTAAAGTGTACAAGTGTATCAGTAGCAGGTGATGAGTACCTTTGAGGAGTAACTGTGCCCATCTGTCCCACACACAGGAGAGGGGTGGACAACTGGACATCTCTTACATTTCCCACCTGGACTCTGAGCCAAGCCAATGTCTTTAATACTACACACACACACACACAAAGAGGGGAATAAAGAAATGCATGAGACAGTGTGCACTCACCTTAATTTCCTCCTCCCTACAATCATTTTGATTGAATCAGTGCTGTTTACAATTGCATAGTAACAATCACCATCAGCTACTGTTGCTCAGCAGAGAACATGTCAGGGGAAATCAGGCCAATGGGTCGCCTTATTTATTATCCCACTGTCTGACACGCACGCACGCACGCGCACACACACACACACACACACACACACACACACACACACACACACACACACACACACACACACACACACACACACACACACACACACACACACACACACACACACACACACACACACACACACACACACACACACACACACACACACACACACACACACACACACACACACACACACACACACATCTCCTCAGACAGTGAGGTTTGGCAGACTGTGTGTTGTGTGCAGCCAGTGGTAAATGGGCCAGGCCAGACTAGCCTGATGGTCTTTATCAGGTCCAGTATTCACTCTGCTTCTCTCTCCCCAACCCTGCTGTGTCCTTCTGTGAGCAGCATTTCTGAATAGGTTCCCTATAATCTGTACAAATGTAGATTTCTTCCACAGTATATCACCTGCATTAATTCATCTAATGCTATGGTTCTAAACATGGGGGGGGGGGGGGGGGGGCAAGAACACACAGCATTGTATCTCAATCCCAAAATGCAGCAGCATCTCTTGTGTATTAAAGTGTACAAGTGTATGAGTAGCAAGCCTCAGTGCTCACATTTTCAAAATGCGGGACATGGATTAGCCTACAGTTACATCAACAATAACAGACACCACTGTTGTCAGCTTGGCCAACAAAAAAACTCAAATGTATTATATTGAACTGTAACAGACATCCACGAGTAAGACATCAGCCTCCCATTTCATTTGCATAGCTTCATAGGTTGCATATAGTTTTGATTGCAAGTGAATTCTTTAGCGTTGATAGCAGCCTTTAATGGCTCCTGACATTCCTCCTCATTTTGGATTAAAACACACACAGGAGTGCATTAACCTACATTTTAAACAGCCATTTTAAACGCTATTTTCCTCTCTTTTCTGTCTTGCAAACTCTACTAAGGCGCATAATGGTGCTATCTCTTTTCTTCCTTGAGCTCAGTCCTTAGTTCTCCCTGAGTCCCTCTGAGCTCACTCCTGAGATCCTGGATGCACATTCAAACTGATCCTATCATTTGGTTTTGTCATAGTCTACTAGTGCAAATGCAGGGTTTTCCAAACTGACGGTGCACAAAACAATACAACACAGAGCAGACTAAGTAGAACCTGAGGCTGAGAATTTAACAGCTTTGGAAAAAAAGGGTCACGTTTCACATCACATTGTACAGAGTCATACCATTCCAAGAACAAGAAGGAATGATAGCAAAAATAATAGAGGCTAATAATAATAATAATAATAATAATAATAATAATAATAATAATAATGTCAAATAATAAACATGTCAAATGGTGTCAGGGGGCCTTCATATACTGTAGAAAGGTTTGGGGGGCACAGCTCGGAAACGTTTTGAGAACCTCTGATCTACAGTGAAAGGCCTGTTAATTTTGTCATTGATTATGTATATATTATCATACAATCCAGTAACAGTAAAGACAGCTATTCTATTTTAGTAAACAGAATCTCTATGAACATTAGAAACAAAATCTAACCATAATATTTTCACAAACATTACCTTTATAGCATTGCAGATTGGTCAATAGAAGAATATAGAAGAAATCAATACCAATCAATCAATATAGGCTACACAATTTGTACAGATTGTGAAATGATAGTGAAGGCATCAAGAGATCTTAAATGTCCATCTAGCCTGGGTTTTCCCATGCTGCCTTACGCGCGCGATTTTATTCACGCTGCTAGGCAGCCTGGATTCTATGGACTTCGTTTTCACCTCAACGAAGGAACCAATCACAGAACGGAGGGAGGGCAGCAAGACGATGACGACACACCGAAGCCGTTATGAGCTATGTACAGACTCATTTGATAGACATTCGTAGTGCCCAATAAACGGCTCTGGGCATTCGTAAACCACGTTTCAAATACGAGAAAATGAATGTCTAGTTCCCAGACCCCATCTCAATGAGATGAGGTTTGACGTTAGCCAGGCTAATGTCCATCCCAAAAGTGCCCTTAGTGTTACGGGAGCCCTTCTGCTCTGGCTACTTGTGGTCACTAGCCGTTGTATCTGATGGACAGCACTTCATTCCATCTCCAGGGCTACGCACAGAGCAGCAGCATGCTTGTGGACACTAGCCGTTGTATCTGATGGACAGCACTTCAGTCCATCTCCAGGGCTACGCATAGAGCAGCGGCATGCTTGTGGACACTAGCCGTTGTATCTGATGGACAGCACTTCAGTCCATCTCCAGGGCTACGCACGGAGCAGCGGCATGCTGCAGTGCAGCGCCCAGCAGAGCATTAGGAACGAGCTGCTCTTCATGTTGAATGCAATAATAATAATAATAATAATAATAATAATAAGCTCTTGCATGGAGGATCTATTATCTACCCAACACACAAACTTTTCAGACATTTCCCATTAGAGATACATGTTTGTTATCTATGAGTATGTTTGTGTGTGTGTGTGTGTGTGCATGTGTGTGTGTGTGATCATTTATGTATTTCTCTTTGTGCGATAGCAATACCCTATTGGTTGCTGCCTCTCCTTTCTCTCTGACTGTAGCTGACAAACAGAGGTAGGCGCTGCCAAAGTGAGATATCCCCCATCCTCGCACACACACACACACACACACACACACACACACACACACACACACACACACACACACACACACACACACACACACACACACACACACACACACACACACACACACACACACACACACACACACACACACACACACACACACAGACACACACACATTCAGTCTCCCACACTGAAAAAAGAAACAAACACATTGGCATTCTGGCCTAGGGGAACTTTTCTTCTTGCTACATGTTAATGCTTTGAAATAACAAATACCAATAATCTCTTCTCTTCTGTTTTGATTCTCTCTCTCTCTCTCTTCCTTTCTTCTGTTGTTTTTCTCTCTCTTACCTCACGCGCCTCTGGCTCACACAGGTAGGGGTGCTGTAATCTTCAGTGACACACACTTTGTATCGGCCGCATTTGATTTTTTGGCAGGGGTCTTTGGCAGGATCAGGAGCTGAAACACACACGTGCACAGGGCCAGACACACAGGGAGAGATGCTGATGTTAGTATCTCAGATTGGAAAAGCTCAAGTTCTTGATCCATTCAACATACAGTGTGTGTTCTTATATGTTCTTCTACCTCGGACTGTCTCCCTCACACAGGCCAGGAGCCCTATCACATGACCAGGAGCGTGCGTGGGGGAGCGCGCAAATGCAGAACTTCTATTTCTGAACACTGTTCCACTCACACTTTGCTACTGACGGGTGTTCCAAGAAGGAGAAGAGGTTACTAATTCCATTAGAAATGGACACACACGCACGCACGCACACAAACACACACACACACACGCACACAAACACACACACACACACACACAACACACACACACACACACACACACACACACACACACACACACACACACAACACACACACACACACACACACACACACACAGACACACACACACACACACACACAAACACACACACACACACAGCCAAAGCTTGTGTCCAGTCTTAGGCTGACCTTTGCCTTTAAGACTCTTAGGCAAATCCCAGATAATCCAGTCCCAGCTCATCAACACAGTATAATTCTATTGTTCCCATGTGTGTGTATGTGTGTACTGTGAATGTTGTGTGTGTATCCATCAATAAAATTAGAAAGAATGTGAAATAAAAATGTGGCTTTATGCTACTATTGGTAAATCTCTAAGTGGTTTAGAATGCATGTAGAATGTATATTGTAGAATGCATAGGTTTGCTTATATTTGCTGTTGCATAATAATAAATAATAATAATTTAGTTAAAAGATAATGACAAGGAGATGACATCAGCCAGGTATTTTGTCATCTTACATATATCTATCAACAAAAATGATACAACCCCTTCTCTCTCACATATAAAAACATACACGATTACCTTGATCAAATGGCTTTCCTGGATTCCAGGTACCAGGCTCCTACAAAGGAAAACAGATGAGATTTTTCATCTGAGAATGACCAATCATTTCAATACAACTGGTATGATAGCGACTGAGTACAAACATGGTTTATGTCATACAAACCTCGACTTCCTAAAATTGGATGGCAGGAAAAAAGAACACACACATTCATTAGAATGGTCACACACAACTACACAATCTCATTAGAGCTGCCGACCAATGGGGATGAGTTG
>NW_027468663.1:51948203-51950703 GCF_046254945.1 Alosa pseudoharengus | reverse complement strand
CATGATAAAAAATAAAACGCACATCTGCATGTTGCCTATTCTGCCAGCTTGTGCAAATATATCATCCAAAATGCTTGATTGCATTGCATTCTCCACATTTTTAGCTAAATTTTCATGTACCACATCAGCATTTTTGTTCAGTGAATCTTTTGTAAATTGCTTTACAATAGCGTCGGGCCCTGTCAGCAGCCTCTATTGCCACTATTCACTCCTTGTCTTCCGATGTCATTTCTGAATCATCTACAGATGTTTACACACATTCACCTCCCTAAACAGAACCAACTTCACGTTGACTTCAACCTGTGTTATATCCTAGATGGCTGGGTTATTTTGTTTCGATATTAGCCTATATATAAAACACTAGTAATTGTAACCTACCATTCAGGGAATAGGCATTTAAAAGAGAGACAGAGAGTGATATGACTCAGAAATGACATCGGGCGATGGCAGTGCGAGATGTTCAGAACATAAGAGCTAAAACTTCTACAAACTCAATAACATCCAGCGGAAAAAGAAGGTAAGAAAAGTAGTCGGAAAACTTAGATGTGTAAGGCAAGCAAGCAAGTTTGGCGGTTGTTACTAAAAATGTGAACATGCACGTTGCACTGTTGTGCGGTGGACTTCCAGAATGAATGGAGTCGGCGTTTCTTTAATATCGAGGCGTTTGTCCGATCGGCCTGCTGGTATAAAATTAATTGCGCTGTCTGTCTGAAAAAGACGCGCTCTCTTCCCGTGCAGTCAAAATGAATGGGAGTCTTCAGAACAGGCTTGTCATAGTGTCACCCTGACATGACAGTGCGTAAAGTAGCCTATAATGTGAATGACTTGTTATTTTATCAAGGATTTCTTTCTTTTTGCAAAAAAATAAAGTACAATAGGCATTAATTAGCCTAGTAGGCCAGCAGCATGTTGAAATTATGTGGCAAATAATGTTTTTTATTACAATGATAAAATTGTAAAAGGACGTGACCGAAGCTGAGGCAAGCCAGGCAATAGGCCTATAGGCCCGACGGTAATTGTAAAGCAATTTACAAAAGATTCACTGAACAAAAATGCTGATGTGGAACATGAAAATTTAGCAAAAAATTTGGAGAATTCAATGCAAACAAGCATTTTGGATGATATATTTGCACAAGCTGGCAGAATAGGCAACATGCCGATGTGCGTTTTATTTGAAGACTGTTTTGCGAGACGGAGACTGAGTTTGCTGCTGATATTCTGGGGATAGGCTACAACATAGCCAATGTAGGACTTTAGCCTTTTAATATATTTGCTGCATTGGATCAGTCTTTCTAGAACAGGCAAGAGCTTTCTAGCCTCACGTCAGCAGCGCTGCATCACCCATACATTAAAACAACCAGCGGATGGTGGGCGGGTGCTGTTTTGAAAATTGGTCAAAAAACTTTGGTGCTGATGGATGGTGAATGGATGATAAGTTTTGCTATGCAGTTATGGTTGAAATAATAGCCCATCAGCGCATCTCTAGTGTGTGTGTGTGCCTCTCTCTCACTCAGAGGGGAGGGGGAGGCTGAGGGGTCGTTTAAGCATGGATTCTATACTCTGTGGTGGATAGGATCTACAATTAGGTGTTAATTAATATTACTACGCTAGGTTAAAGTACTCCCAAGTGCTATTGCGCCAAACATTGTAGTTCTCCTGTTTATTCGCTTGGAAAATCGCCACGTTTCATGTTGTTTGACCGTAGACATTTTAATCAACTACTCGTGTAACTGTATTTAAGTCGGGAAAACGTGGATGTTTTTGATTACTTCTACGTCTGGCTACGTCTGAGCCCACTAGCATAGCAACATGCTAACACATTCGCGCCACGCACCAGAGCGTTTGAGTGCACGTACTGACATGGGAGAGGTATGACTCAACTCGTGAAAGTTAAGGTAAGAACATATATTACTACTGACATTGGGTGGCGTGTTCCTTTAAAAAGAAAGTTTGTTTTAGGCCTACTACTTTCTTTAGTCACAGACAATGCACGGTGGGTAGCGATAGTTTGCTTAGTTACAGTCAAAGATTTTAGACCTCCTGTGCACTCTACAATCTTTGGTTACAGCCGTTTCTCTGCTTTCTAGCTGTGAAGTGTTACTTCCTGGTTGCTGAGTAGTTCTCATTCAAAAGAGCATCAATATGGAACACTTATTAACTTTTCTACCAGCTACACTTCATAGTTGTCCCGATATAGAAGTAATAACACCCTGTCAGCCAATCATAAATTATTTTGTGTTCCCAGGATAAAAAAGAAGAGAGATAACCTTCAACTCAACATACCTACTAAGATCACCCCACTGTGCTTTTTCCTAAATAATATGATCATAAAATTCAAAGTTTTAAAGCGATATGTAATAACGAGGGCTTCGGGCTTGTTTGTTTACTCATGCTTTCGTCCTTTTACTGTTATCATTCACTTTTCATACAATGCATGCTTTTATACACTGCTTTGGGAACAGTGTACACTGCACAGTCATGTAATAATAAGTATATTCAA
>NW_027468663.1:51748203-51943203 GCF_046254945.1 Alosa pseudoharengus | reverse complement strand
CTCACTTGTGAGTGTGTGTGTGGGGGGGATAATGGTGTGTGTGTGTTTATGCATGCCTGTATGTTTATGTGTGTGTTTGCTTGTGAGTGTGTGTGTGGAGGTAATGGTGTGTGTGTGTGTGCGCCTGCTTGCCTGCATGTGAGTGTGCGTCTTTATGTGTGTGTGTGTGTGTGGGTTTGTTTATTTGTGTCTGACATGTGTATGTGTGTTTCTGTGTGTGTGTGTGAGTGTGTGCATGTGTACTGTGTATGTGAGTGCGTCTTTATGTGTTTTTATATGTGTGTGTGCATGTGAGTGTGTGCATGTGTGTTTATGTGCGTGCGAGTGTGTGTGTGCGCGAGTGCATGTGAGTGTGTGTGTGCCTGTGTGCCTGTGTGCATGAGCAGAGGTTAAAGTGGGGGGAACAGGGAAGAACGCAGTTCCGCCACCTCAGATAAAATACAGTTTTTGCCCATTGCTTGAACACTAGACACATGTTCAGACCAAAGTAACACAACTTGAAGCTTTTGTTACTATACCTTAAACACAGTGTAACCCTACCTTAAACACAGTGTATCCATACCTTAAACAAACACAGTGTAACCATACCTTAAACACAGTGTAACCATACCTTAAACAAAAGCGCTGCTTTGCACTTTAGTTGCAATTCTGCAACACACTTGCATCTTTCTGCAACACACTTGCTACTGCACACTACACACTATTTCATACGACTATTTTCGTTCATAAATGAAATCTCATTGGGAAGCCACTTGAACTCACTTTCAGAAGTTTCTGATGAAAAGTTCATCTTATTTTATAAATTAAGTTGATTTTATTTTGAAGTTGTAGTTGACACCAAAGATTCTAGAACAGAACTCCGCTGTAGAATCTTTGGTTGACACCCAGTTAGAGTGAGGTCAACTTATCTGCGCATGCTCATTTAAAATTTGTCATGGCAACCGGCTGCGACGGGGTTTCCAAGGATTTTCCCAGGAGCTCCCTTCGAAAGTTTGAATCCGCCATCTTGTCACTTTGCTAGCGGTAACTTTCCCTGAGGTCTTCGTCGAAGACAAGACAAACGTTCCTTCTAACGGGTAAGCTAATCATTCATTTCTATATGCATTTTATATATTTTTTTTTAAAGTATATTTTTTGGGCTTTTTATGCCTTTAATCAGATAGGATAGTGGAGATTGACAGGAAGTGAGTGGGAGAGAGAGTCGGGGTGGGATCCGGAAAGGACCACGGGGCGGGAATCGAACCAGGGTCGCCGGCGTACAGTGCAGGTGCCCCAGCCAGTCGCGCCACTGCTGGGGCCAATGCATTTTATATTTGTAATAGATTTCATTGCGTGAAACAAAATCGATAAATCATAACCAGGCGAGGCGTTTATGGCAATACAAATGCCCCCACTAGCTAATCGGTTAGCTTATTTTGAACAGCTAAGCTCAATATAATTATTGTCCACATATTAATTGGAAAATTTGTGTTGCCGTCATGTTTGTTATTCTCTATGAATGATGGTGTTGCTTTATGCACGTCTGCTTTGCTCATTGACATGAAAACAAAGCACCGGTGGTGGTTATAGTTTACATTGCTGCTCGTGACCATGCGCTGCAACCAGGGTAGTTTAAGGTAGCACTAACGTGCTGTAACTGTGATGCAAAACTTCGGTTTGATACACGAGTTAACTAGATAAATATAGCTTCTAGCATGCGACCGTTGTGTGTTTAGCCCTGAAGCTCAACAGCATTAACGTGAACGGTTGCGAAGTATGTCGCTGTATTCATTTACTCCTCTTATTTTTGTCCTACAGTGGGTCCCAGTTAAGAATTGACACTTCATTCACCATCAAGGTGTTTCACGCAGCTGGGTGAAATGTAAGTACAACTGCAGCCGCTTGGGGGCAGCATAGTCCGCTGTGGCGTTCCACAGTCGAACCGGACGGAGCATTCGACAGCAAGGGCTGTGATTGGCCGAGTTTTCAGTGCGTTTCTCTGTGTTTTTAGCAGCCCCTGCAACATGCTAGTCCACTGTAGCCTATAAGCTTTGTACATAATGTTAAACATAGTTTTGGATTCAGTGGCAAGATGTTTTGATTGTACAGTGCCTCTCTCTCAGTAATGTTTTAAAATGAGAGCTTCGTCAGCTGGCAGTAGGCTACTTTGTCGGCAGTCATGAGAAGTTCGCTTGCTAACAGAACATAAATATGCTGCCCAGAAACCTCGTGAATAGTCCTGATTTGTTTTTCTACACTAACAAGGTTAAATATAGCCTTTGCCTATAGCATCTCCTTAATGTTAACAAAATGACAGCATTCATATGACAAAGGAAAACGAATTTTGTCACTCAAGACTGTGCCACAGCAACCAGTGTAGGCTACAGTCCTACCCAAGAGGCCTACTCGAAGCAGATAGCGTTGTCTACACGGTCGAGTGGGTTAATGCTCGTATTTCCAGAACAGGTCTGCAACTTTCAGGCAGTTCTGAGTTTGAATCTAGGCAGGAGCAGAGCCATATAAAGGCCTATCATTTTTTGCAAGGTGTTGCTCCTGGCAATACTTGTTTATAAGACGTTTGGTGATTAGTTGATAGCTGTTTTTGGGACACGTTAAACGTTCTTCATCATGAGCGCATACGGGGAGTAAAACGACTGTTACGCACTGTTACAACTGCACACATGGCTACAATGATTGCAATACAAAAATATGCGCGTGTTAGTTTAGTTAGTTTTGTGATGTTTGGCACTTTTGCCTCATGTGTTTTCAGGTTTGAGGGCTTTTTTGGCAAGATTGACCTTGGTTAGCTCTGCATATGTTATTTCTCCGTATGGAAAATAAAGTCAATTTTCGACACACGTCTGTTATTAGTTCAATAACAAGTGTTCCTTGTTAAAACATGTGACTAGTGAAACTCAAATGATTTTAGAAATATTTAGCCAAAGCCAAAGTGTTAGAGAGAAGAAGAGACACCGGTGCAGCTCAGATGTCTTCTTAATTTTCTTTATTCTTAAAAGGTGCAGAACATTATTAAACTTTCGTTTCGATGTTCGTTAGTCAAAAACATTGACACATCGAAATGTTAGTCAGTGTTAATAATGTTTTGCACCTTTTACTAAAGAATAAAGAAAATTAAGAAGACACCTGAGCTGCACCGGCGTCTCTCCTTCTCTCTAAAATATCTGTCATGGCCTGGTTGCACCGGATTGTCGCCAAACGACAGAAGCGCGGAGAACCCTCCTTTGTCTACCAAAAAGTGTTACTTTGTGCCCCGCGCCCCCCCACTGCTTGTGAAAGAAGGGGGTGGGGGAGGGGGGCTTAACGTCAAAAAGCTTAATGTCCCAAAACGGCAACAAGTCATAATGGTAGGCTACAGGAAGTGGGGGGAGGGTATGGGATGACCAGAGCCGTCTTCGCTGTGCTATTCAGAAAGCATCTTCTATTGTCTTTCCAGGCGCACACAGCTCGTTACCATATAGCCTATCGAGTGAGAATCAATATGTTCGTTATTTATTTAAGGGGCTACCGGAGGAGTTTTGGGAGCGTTAGTCAAAAAAGTGGTGACCCTCCCTCGCCAGCAAGAAAATTTTCCCTCCCCAGTCCCAACAATTTATTGATACCTTCTGTAGGCTACTGGGTCAATTTGGAAGCTTGTATTCTACGACACCTTCATTGAAATGCCTTGAAAAGGCTGTCGTTTGCACAATTTCACAAATAATCACCGGGACCGAAACAAACCTGTCAACTTTTCCCGGGTTTAATGCGTATTTTAACTTTTTCCTCGCATGAACTTACGTGCATGAAATCATGCGATAGCTTACTTTACACATAGCCAAGGCTACCGTCGGTGCATTTTAGTAGCCTAGTCTAATAAGCTACACCAGCTTGTCTTTAAGAGGGTAAATTGTATAGCCTATTACATTAGCTGAGTCACATATTTGGCCATATGGTGTTTATCATAGGCTACATCACGAAACCAAAGTGTAACAAAGGCGAACACTTTAACAGGGGAAATTAATTGGGCATGAATCATTGTGCTGAACGGTATTTGTCAATGAGCAGAAACACACACGACATTCAAACTGTTGATAAGATGTGCACTATGGAAACTGGTCTGTAGGCTAACATTGGACAAATAAATGACACTGACTCGCCATATCCTGACTCTGAAAAAACATTGTCTTGCTTTGCCGCAAACTCAGCAATGAAATCATAGGCCAGTTTGCAGGTAGCATAACGACTTTTTCAATTCATAGAAGGGAGAGCCCAGTCTCTCCTGTGACATTGACGCAAATAGTTTTTAATAGCCTGTTCAACTTCGAAAAGCTTCACCCGATGCCAGTCACTGATCGCAATTTCAAATTTCGGGAAGCTTCGTTCAATCTTTTTAAGTTTTAAGTGCAGTAGGCCCCTATCTGCCCCCTTTGGAATTATATCTCGAGCCTATTATAAGGTCCAGTGCGTTATGTCCTGGGATTCGGACGTGCTCAAAAAGAAAAGAAAAAACACTTTTTTTTATAGATGGTTATGAGGAGCAATATGAGTCTGAACTCCGTGTCATTCAGACTCAACCCTCTTGTTGCTTTTATATCTTTTTCGTTGTTGTTTGAACGTCGGCAAGCAGGCATGTTGCGGTTGCAATTTAAGTGATATTTCTACAGTAGGCCTACAACATGCAACATGCTTGTTAGGCTGGGCTACTGTCTTGTACAGGTAAATGTTCAACAATTGCTGGTGTGCAGGCTATAATCAATTAGCTAAATCATTTGTCCAGCTGTTTAAAAAAAATCGTGCTACATTCAAACGCAAAAGGTGCTTTGATATATTTTTCGTTTGAACGTTGGCAAGCAGGCATGCTGCGGTTGCAATGAATGAGGATAATTGGTTTTATCTGCGGATTTATTTTTTGCATATGAATATTTTGAATATGACTCGCTCCAGTCTCAACAGCACGTCTACTTTTTCCACACGCATCTAAGTTCTAACACACATCCCCTCTCGCTTTCTCTCTTTCCATCCCTGCGCACGGGGCTTTATTAAAGGAGCTTTACCATTTTACAACAATTGCATCTACATTTTCATATTAGAATGTTTTGTCTGTTTAAGTGTAAGCTTAAACTACCGTGATCAATTTAAGTTCCCGTGCCCCCGCTGAAAGTCTCATGCGCTTATCGTTACACTATTAAATAAGTAACCGTGACAAATAGGGTATAAGATATATAAACTCACGCTATTGTATTATCATATATGTAATGGCTCACTGCGTCATGGAAGCAGTTAAGTCAAGTCGCGTGAAAAATAGTAGTGGCAGAACTCCCAAGTGACACCTTGTGGTTGTTTGTGTTAACTGCAGTTTGTGCCATTTTTGCTGAGAAAATGGGGTGCGTGATTCATGAAGGAACCCGTCCAAACTTAACTGGGACCCACTGTAGGTTTTCTATAAAGTGTTGCTTCTGCAGCTTTGCCAGCGCCAGTCAAGAGCGTCTGCTCGGCTCAGGCTCGAAGAGGAGCTTACTGGCCGTGTGTTTACAGTGACTGTGTATGTACTTTTAAAACACCTGGCGCCTTAAAGTCACATGGAAAGTGTATTTTGTCACCACAAGGTTATCATCTTGGTACATGGAACATTATCGGTCTTACCAACTCATTGATACAGTAACTGTTACTTAGCCTGACGAGCCAGACCCACATTAAAATGTAGGGTCTGGGCACTCACCGTTCGCAGTGCTCAGTCCGAGGGGCGGGATAATCAGTTATCTTTCAAATTCCCTCTGCACGCAATAGGACAGCGGCAGCGCTATGAGTCCCATGCGTTTCCCACCAGCGGAGCTAGTTGGCTAGTTCAAACGTTTGCCAACTTAATAAAAGCTTAACTCGTGTCACACTGTTCGCCAACAGCAACATCCATCTTATTTGTTTTCAAGTAGCAGGGAATTCAAGCCAAACCATTGCAACTCTGCCATCAATCATTATGTTAAGCCCACCTAACGACTCTATACACAATTTCATTGGCCTGATTGAGTTTCGATTTCTGGAGCTCACAAGCCAACGGAGAGTTGCTAGACTAGCCCTGGCAGCAAATGTAATTTGGCGCGTCTAGATTTCTAGGCTAACTGTCACTCAGATTTAGAGATTCTGGATCCAGAGACTTTGAACGATTACCACCCATTGGCTGCATACCAAGTTGCTAGAACTTTGATGGTGACCCAAAGGGCAACAATTGTTTGTCTCAAATTCAACACAAAATATCACCAAAATGCTGCGGGAAGTGAATACTGCACGGTCAAAAGTATTGCCACTCTCAATTGTGTCTTTTGCAGTGATAAAAGCACACTTTTCATTGTTAAAATCCACAGCTAAGGTTATGGGTAGTCAGCCGTCAGCTGTTGTAGCTTTGAGAAGTATAAGCCCATTTCTAAAGGATAATAAACTCGATTCTACTTGAAGAAAACCTCATACTGTCCATATAAACCAACAGAGATGTATAGTGAGTAAACTGGAGATTTTTGTCCATTAGAAATGGACTGATATTTCTCAGGAGTGTTACCACAGCTGACGTCTGACTACCCATAACCTTAGCACTGGATTTTAACAATAAAAAGTGTGCTTTTATCACTGCAAAAGACACTTGTTGTGAAAGGTGCCAATACTTTTGACTGTGCAGTATTCACTTTCCGCACTATTTTGGTGATATTTTGTGTTACATTTGGGGAGACCAATTTTTTCAGTTGAATTGAGCTGCTGTTATTTTATCAAAAAACCTTCAAAAGTGCGAAGTTAGCTTAAAAGCCAACACTTCTTGAGGGGTGCCAATACTTTTGGCCATGACTGTATATGGTTTCAGTTTAAAGTGTCGTGCAAATATCTGTTCTTCTTTTGTCCTCACAGGCTTTGTTGCTTCTGGTCTACATAAATCCCAAACTCATCCGTAAGATTCGGCTGACCAAAGCTCCTGAAACTTTAGGGGAACTGTACAATGAACTGCGTCAAAATCTTGAACTTGTGGGTGAATTCTGTATACAGTATGAAGACTCAGACTTTGGCCAGGCAGTTTGCAACCTGATTGACATAGCAGAGTTACCTTCAGAAAAGGCTGTCTTGCATATTCTGTGGATCAATGAGGACATGCCATCACCAGCACCTCCAACACCAACTCGGTCATCCTCCATCTCTTCCCTTGACACAGCCAGCATTGGATCTCCAGACTCAATCCACAGCTTATCTTCAGTTGTGCGGACATATAGGAGGAACGTTTCACAGTGACCCACTCCGTTCCCGGTACCAGAATTCTCATATGATGTTGAACTGATACTCCGCAAGGGGAATGAAACGTTTGAAATATTAGGGAAGAGTTTACATGTAACCAGAGATGTGAAAAAAGAGATTCTGGACAAGTTGGCACAAGAAATATTTACTGTGAAAGCCTACCCTGACAAACATGAGTTTGAGTCTGTTGCTGCTGAACTTGTCAACAAACATCCCTGCCTCAAAGAGCCTGGTGGTGGTACTGGATATGCGGGATGGACAACCAGCATAAAGTACAAGATTGGGAACTACAGATCAAAACTACGTCAAGCTGGATGTAATTAGGGTGGTGCAACAGGAGAACAAGAAGGGAGGGATGATCATTGTGTCAACAGGCAAAGAAGAGATGATGATGATGGGGATGGTGGTCCGGAGGGAAGGTTTTCCTTGAAAAAACCAAAGCGAGGTGAGGTCAACCATGTACCAGATCATCCTGAAAGCTACACTGAGGATGACTTGGAAGACCTGAGGTCTTTCCTGGTTGAAGCCATGAAGAAGAAAAACAAGGACATGGAGTTCATCAGCCAGAAAATGGACATCACATTCTCCCTTAGGAGAATGGAGATTGTAGTGATGGAACCCATGGTCTCAGAGGTTCTGGAGAGGTGGCACGGTCTATTTCTTGAAGAACAGGTAAGGCATCTTTTTTTTTCTTGAATTTGGTGCATTTGTTTACATTTGTGTTATGGCTTTTTCATAATAGTGTATGCAGTGTTGGGAGTAATACGTTACAAAAGTAATGTAATTACTGTAATATATTGCTGTTTGCGGTAACGCGGTAATGTAAGGCATTACAAAAAAAAATTGGGTAATATTTTACCCGGTACAAACTTCAGTAACACGCGTTACAATGCATTTTAACCAAAAATTAAGCAGTGTTTTGTTTTGATACATGTTCGCAAACACAACCGCGAGAACAACCGAGGAGAAAAAATCCGCGCAAAATAGTAGAACGTTATCTCCTGATACTGGTTGAAGATGACTGGCTGCAGTGGACTCTATTTGCGGGATGGACATAAGCCTATGCTCAGAGACAAGGATATGAAGAACATAATAGTTAGTGCACTTTGTGCGAAACCTAAAGATCTCACTATGCCTCGCGAGTCATTTAATGAAACATCTAAAGTGGTGCCACGCTAATCTTTTTGATTCTTGATTAAACACAAACTTCTAGTGCATGTCAGCTTTGAGCTGTGAACTTGAATTCACAATTGAACTTAAAGAGAATAAAGGGATAGAAATGCAAAAAAAGATTGTGTAGCCTGGCAGTGCCACCGCTCCCACCACGCGCATCACACACTTTGCGTAGGGCACCAAAGGACAGAGGGGGCACCCACATGTAACCAATGAATAGTAGCTTTACTGCAAACTGCATTTCACTCTTCATCAATAGCGTTTACAATGTCACAATGCACTAACACCATGGTACATGCAAGTTTGATACTTTTTGGGTTCTCTCAATCTCCACCACGTAGTGCTAGAATGGAATTGGTGGGTCTTCAATAATTCGTTTTCCAAGCATTTACATGAAGCACATGATATGCCGAGTTGACAAAAAAATAATCCATTCAGATAGCTAGGTGGATACCAGGCTCATAATTCACTTTTATTTGCAAAACGAAATGTGAAGCAACATGTTATTGCATACTTTCCAAAGCAATGAAGGCTGCTTAAAACAACTTAACATTGTGCATATTATTGTTAATATTGTGCTATCAATGTAACTCAACAAACAAGGCTTGTAAACAAGAGCTGGCAAAAAGGCATTATGAGAACGTAAAGATCGATCAATGCTCTTAAAGTGACAGTGCACCATTTATAAGAAAACAGCATGAATGTTTAAAAACACACAGTAATGGTCTGTAAATAATAGGCCTTTTATTTTACTTTAGGTTTTTGAGTTATCATTTAAATGTCACTCACTCAAAACCACTCACTTAGGGCACCAAAATGGTCGGTAGGCCACCATCTTGACATGTCTTTATAAAAGGAACCGTATGTAAGAAATGTATTTCAATTAATCATAAATGGCCCTGATATGTCACTAGACATTTAATCATGTTATTTCAAATACTTATATCAATGACAACAGTAGTCTGGCCAAGATATTGTCATTTAAAAAGTAGAGTTGCAGCCCTCAACTGATATTGATGTTGTTGTGTTTTGGCCTGATGCGCCACCCTCCACCTATCTACTAATCACAAAGTCAGTAGTGTTTCGGCATCCGTGTTGCCAGCTCTGCCAGTCAGAGGGGAGGGGAAGGGGATACATCGCTCTACAGTAGTTTGAAAGTGATTGCAGTACCAGTTTTGGCCACAATCTTACATACAGTTTCTTTAAGCTTTGATTTACAATATAGTAGGCTCTCTATTGATTTTAATGAGCAGACCTAGGCCTTAGAGTTACAGTATTTATATCACAATTTACCAGACTTTGACCTTTTGTCGGTTTTTAACAAAATTCTGACTATGATTGAGCGTAATAAACTGCATTTCGAATGGCAAATCCATATTTCCAGATATTTTGGTGAAAGTAACTTAAAAGTAATGCAATAGTAGTGTAATGCCTTACAATTCAGAGACAGTAATATTATAATGTAACAAATTACTTTGAAATGACAGTGATAAGTAATGCATAATACATTTAGATTTTGAAGTAACTTGCCCAACACTGAGTGTATGAAGGTTAATTTGTATAATGGCTGAGAGTTTGCGGTCTTAATTATAATAATGAAATCACACGATCAGCTTGTTGTATTTGTATTGCATTTGTTTCAATCAGATTTGTCAATGAATTGGAACATTTAAAACTGCCCTTGAGATGTTCACCCCTCGTCTGCTGAAATTGTATCGTGCCAGGAAGGGCGCCTTTAGTCGAGAGATGCATGGAAACCCTTTTGGAAATGCTTGACAAACAGGTTGTTATATTGACTACAAGGCCTTTTGTTCAGTTTGTCCACTAATATTTAAATCATTAATCAAGATGAATTATTTTTTTGCATCAGCTACATTGGTGAGCGAGTTCCATCTTGATTGACCATTTAATACAGTAATATTTAAAGGATAAGTTCACTGTTTTGCACTTTGAACCCCCATTCTGGGTTGATGAAAGAGTTTTTGACACAAGAAATTTTGACTTTTGGTCCAGTCTCGAGCTTTTGGCTGATTTAGAATCGGCCCTGCCATGCTTTAGAATGGCTAGCTACGGGCATTCACAAACCTGTCCTTAAATCAACCCTAAATGTTTGTTTTCAAAGATGTGCAACTCACCGAGTGGTTAGTGGTGTTCGTTGAGTGTTCGTCAAACACTCCATTTCATCCAAGACAACCCAGAAAGGGGGCTCAAAATGCAAAATAGTGAACTTTTCCGTAAAAGACAAAAACAAACACTAACAAACTAACAGAGCCTGCAAATATTAATCTGCCTACATGCACAATTGTAGAGATGGGAATACAAATCGAACAAGTACAGGCAGAAGTGCACATGCACCTTTCACAAAGCTAAACAAAAGTATTTGTTTGTCTTTATATTCTTCCAAAACAGATATCTGACATCACAAGTCATCGCAGACAGGCAGCTGTGGAAGGTCTTCCCATATTTCTGCGGGAGAACACTGAGAAGCTTTTCTCTAGATGCCTGGTGAGTGCAGCTTGGAAGACCCATTGGAAGTATGGGTTCTTAAGTGTGAGGGGGGTGTGGCAACAGGCAGAGTGAGGTGGAATAATATCCAATTAGTGGAGCAGGGAGCAGACTCATGACAGAACCCCCCCTCAAGGGACGGCCCCAGAAGTCCCAAGAACAGAGCCAACAAGCAGGGCGGGTGGAGGGGGGAACCGGAGGAGGGTCAGAATTCCTCTGACCTGTCAGTGTCCATGGCCTCATCCCCAGAGGGCACCGGTTCCATCACATCATCGCTGGTGAATTCATCATCCGACGGCACTGGATCGGGTTCAGGGTCAGGCACAGGATCGGGTTCAGGGTCAGGCGCAGGCACAGGATCGGGCGGAGGACAAGCCGGCTGGACAGACCCGCGTTGGGAACCCCTTGGTCGACCCCTCCGGGTGGAAGGCTCATCAGGATGGAGGCGGTGGAAGTCAGAGATGAGGGTCGGGTCTACAATCCTCCCAGCTGGGACCCACATTCTCTCTTCAGGACCGTATCCCTCCCAATCTACCAGATACTGTAGACCCCTGCCCCACCGACGTGACTTGAGCAGACAGCGAACAGTGTAGACGGGGGCCCCCCTCGACGAGGCGAGGAGGAGGAGGCGGTGCTGTGTTTGGGACCAGAGGGCTTTCATGGACCGGCTTCAGTTTAGAAACATGGAATGTTGGGTGTACTCTCATAGACCTGGGTAGTCGGAGCCGGACAGCTGATGGGCTGATGACCTTCAGTATGGGAAATGGGCCAATGTATCTGGGCGCCAGCTTACGTGATTCCACCCGGAGTGGCAGGTCCCGGGCTGAGAGCCATACCTTCTGGCCCACTCGGTACATAGGGGCTGGGGTCCTTCGTCGGTTGGCCCCAATAGCTTAACTGGCAACAGACTTGAGGAGGGTTGCATGAGCTTGGGACCAGATCCGGCGACAGCGACGGACGCAGGCAAGGGCAGAAGGGCAGGAAGCGTCTTTCTCCTGAGAGTTGAACAGAGGTGGTTGGTAGCCAAAGACACAGTGGAAGTGAGACAGGCCAGTGGCAGAACTTGGGAGGGAGTTGTGGGCATATTCCACCCACAGCGGATGTTGAGCCCACGACCGAGGGTTGCGCGAAGCCATGCAGCTGGGGGACGGCTGGTGGTCTTGTTCTGGTTACAGGTGGGGCAGGCTCTCATGAAGTCTTGGACATCTCTCCTCAGTGATGGCCACCAGAACCGCTGGGAGAGCAGATGAATGGTGCGCGTGATGCCGGGATGACAAGCAAGGTGAGAGTCATGACCCCACTGGATCACCTGGGACCTCAGATTTCCAGGAACAAAGAGAGGGTCAGTGGGGGCCAGTGCTGGGGCCAGGCTGATCTCGGGTAGCCGCTCTAACCTGCTCCTCAATGCCCCAGGTCAGAGTAGCAACTACACAGGAGTTCGGGAGAATGGGCTTGGGTTCCTCCACTGGTGCTTCGGCCTTCTGGAACACACGGGAGAGGGCATCGGGCTTTGCGTTGCGTGAACCAGGGCGGTAAGAGAGGATGAAATTGAACCGTGCGAAAAAGAGGGACTACCGGGACTGACGTGAGTTCAACCTCCTGGCTGTTCGTATATACTCCAGATTCTTATGGTCCGTCCAGACCAGAAACGGAACAGTTGAGCCCTCAAGCCAGTGTCGCCATTCCTCTAGAGCAAGCTTCACAGCCAGCAGCTCGCGGTTCCCAATGTCATAATTTTGTTCTGCCGGGGACAGTCTGTCTGAGTAGAAAGCACATGGATGTAGCTTGCCATCTGATGCTGCACGCTGGGAGAGTACCGCCCCGACCCCCACGTCTGATGCATCCACCTCCACCATGAACTGTCGCTCAGGGTCAGGCATTTGGAGAATGGGAGCAGAGGTGAAGCGTGCCTTTAATGTCTCGAATGCCGTGTCTGCTGCTGGATTCCACCTGAACGGAACCTTAGTGCTGGTGAGAGCGGTGAGGGGGGATGCCACTGTGCTGTAATTTCGGACAAACCTACTGTAAAAGTTGGCGAAGCC
This sequence comes from Alosa pseudoharengus, assembly GCF_046254945.1. Classification (NCBI taxonomy): domain Eukaryota; kingdom Metazoa; phylum Chordata; class Actinopteri; order Clupeiformes; family Clupeidae; genus Alosa; species Alosa pseudoharengus. The sequence goes on along the minus strand of NW_027468663.1, from coordinate 51,930,238 downwards.
CAAAAATTGTTGCAAGTTCTTGTGATTCTCCGGTACGGGCCAGGATGTGACTGCAGTCACCTTTGCAGGGTCCATCTGAATTTTCCCCTCTGCCACTATGTATCCCAGGAATGACGTAGATCGGGCGTGGAACTCACATTTCTCAGCCTTGACAAAAAGAGAGTTTTCAAGGAGACGGCGCAGGACTAGTTGGACGTGATCAATGTGTTCAGACATGGTTTTAAAAAAAATTAAAATGTCATCTAAATAAACAAATACAAAAATGTTGAGCATGTCTCGCAGAATGTCATTCACCAGAGCCTGGAACACTGCGGGGGCGTTGGTGAGACCGGAAGCATGACCAGGTACTCATAGTGTCCGGTTGGTGTGTTGAATGCAGTCTTCCGCTCATCGCCCTCACTTATGCGAACCAGGTGATATGCGTTTCTAAGGTCTAGCTTGGTGAACACGGTGGCACCCTGGAGAAGCTCAAAGGCAGAAGAGGGTAGCGGTTCTTGACAGTGATATCGTTCAGTCCATGGTAGTCTATGCATCGGCGGAGTGAGCCGCCGTCCTTCCCGACAAAAAAGAATCCAGCTCCAGCAGGTGAGGATGATGGACAGATTATCCCAGCAGCTAGGGAGTCATTAATGTATTCCTCCATGGCCTTTCTCTCTGGTGCAGACAAGGAGTACAGACGACCCTTTGGTAGTGCGGTGCAGGCAGAAGGTCTATGGCGCAGTCATATGGCCGGTGAGGAGGCAGAGAGATGGCTTTGGACTTATTAAAGACATCTCAGAGACCATGGTAACAGGCAGGCACGTTGGAAATGTCTGGGACAGGGCAGGTAGTCTTAGGGTTGATGGGCACGACAGCCTCCTTCAAGCAGGTCAGGTGGCATCTCCTGCCCCACTCTTGTACCATTCCCGTCTCCCAGTCAAAGTGGGGGTTGTGTTGGCGCAGCCAAGGATAGCCCAGAATGAGAGGTTGACCAGGTGAGTGCAGAAGATAGAACTGGATAGACTCTTGGTGATTCCCGGAAAGAAGCATGGTTACCGGGGCTGAGATGTGGGTCACTGTGCCGAGTGGGTGTCCATCCAGAGCTCGTGCAGGAACAGGTGGGGACAAGTGGTGGCGTCCCGGGCAAGCTCCACGTCCATGATGTTTGCCTCAGCTCCAGAGTCTACAAGGGCGGCCAGTGTATGGGTGGTGTTGGTTAGCAGAAGGCGGATCTGGAGCAAGGGCTTACGAATGGGGGGAGTCTGGAGACACGTTGAGCTCACTCAGATCTCCCCTACACCCGGTGAGCTCTGGCTTTTGCTGGGCTGGAGGCAACTCGATGGCCCTCACCCCCGCAGTACAGACACAGGTTGGATGTAAAGCGCCGCTGACGCTCTTCAGGAGTGAGGGTAGCACGGCCAATCTCCATGGGCTCGGGCTGGCTTGACTGGATGGGAGCAGCGGCTGGGGAGGACAGGGCAGACGATGTGCTCCGACCACGGGTGGCTGGCTGGCTCTGGCGTCCCTTCTCTCGCCTCCGGGTCTGAATCTGGCGGTCAATGCGGACCGTGAGGGCAATGGCTTCATCAAGGGTGCTTGGCAAATCATGGGAGACAAGCTCATCCTTGATGTAATCCGCCAGGCTGTGATAAAAGGCGTCCACCACGGCCTCCATACTCCAGGAGCTGCGCCTCGCCAGGGTTCGGAAGTCAATCGAGTAGTCTGCTACTGTCCGATTACCTTGACGGAGGGTTATGAGAGCAAGGGATGCTTCAGAGGTGGAAGAGCCCAGGTCGAACACCTTGATCATCTCTGCCAACGCATTGAAGGTGGCACAGGCTGGTGTTTGCTTCTCAAACTCAGCCGTTCCCCAGAGCCGAGCTCGACCGGTCAGGTGGGTGATTACATATCCGACTCTGGCCCCCTCTGTAGCGAAGGTCCGGGGTTGCAGCGAGAATTGGACTCTGCAGCTTGTCAAGAATGCTCGCACCTGTTTTGGGTCGCCATCAAATCGTTCAGGGTTTCCGATCTTGGGTTCTGGGGCGACAGGAGCTGAGGACGGTGCCGCCAGGGCGTCGGGGGCTGAAGCGTTGGGAACTGGAGCATTAGGCTCTGGAAGGAGTGGTGCGGTGGAAGCAGACGTAGTTGCCGGGTTGGTGAGTGCCTGGAACACCTGCTGGCCAGCTGCTGTTGTTGTTGCTGGAGTTGTTGTTGGAGCTGATTGCTGATCTGGATCAAAGATGCAATGTCCCCAGACATCCGGGTGACTTCCCCTTCTGCATGTTCAAGATGGACCAGGGCAGAGGGTTCGTGCGCTTGTTCCATGATGGTCAGTTCGTACTGTCAAGTACGAGACAGGAGAACCAGATGCGTTTCACGAACACCAGAAGGTTATCTTTATTAAATAAGGGGAAAGGGGAAGTGGAGAGTGAGAGTCAGAGTGGAGGCAGTGAATCCAGTGGCTGGAGTGGGGTCTGTGAGAGGCTGAGTGGAGCGAGAGACCCCAGTGGCTGGAGTGGGGTCTGTGAGAGGCTGAGTGGAGCGAGCAGCAGCAGACACCGGCACAGGCTGGGGCTGGCAGGCACAGGCAGAGTGTTCTGAAAGGGGTAGAGGCACAGAGGTGAAGATACAGAAATCTTGAAAACAGTGAAAACAGGTCTGGTTACCAGGAACGGGAAGATGGTCGTTGTACGGTTGAACAGGTCGGGTCAAACAGGTAGGAATAAGCACGGCGATCAGTTGAGGAAGGCCAACGAACAGGAACACGCTGAATCGCAGATGAACTGACACTGAATGTCTGGAGACCTGTGCCTTAAGTACACACACACACAGCAGCTGGTAACAAGGTGCAGGTGGCAGTGATTAGGAGCAATGAACAGGTGAGCTTCCTGATAGGTTAGAGTGTGAGTGTGAGGGGGGTGTGGCAACAGGCAGAGTGAGGTGGAATAATATCCAATTAGTGGAGCAGGGAGCAGACTCATGACAGAAAGATATCCCAGACACCCTGACTGCGCTTGCGTATCTTTTTGGCCTGCTTTATGCCCTCAACATGGAGTGCCCAAAAGACATCAGGTATACCTTTGAAACTATCCAGCACATTTTCATGGAAATGTCCACCAATTTCTCACACCGTGTCCGGAGCTTCAAGACCAAGCTGTTAAACCAGTGATTCATTTTCCTTGTGTAACGCTTCTAACTTAACGCAATATATAGGACCACTATATTACCCGAGTTATCAGAGCTAGGTTCGGCTATAGGGAGAGAATTGGCAACGACCAGTATTTAGATGAAGAAAAAGACAATAACATTTATTATGACACACAAGAAAATATATTGAACCACAATAGAAAAATGTAAAACCGCTTAAAGTCAGTTAGTAACAAAATGTTCAATATAATAAAGTTTAACCCCAAAGTTCAATGTTTCAATCCCAAAGTTCAATGTTTCAATCCCAAAGTTCAATGTTTCAATCTCAGAGTTCAATGTTTCAATCCCAGAGTTCAATGTTTCTATATCAATGTTCACGTATCCTTTAAATCCTCAAAAAGAAAAATTGAAAAAGTAGAAAAATGCAAAAAAAAAAGATCTTCGTATGTACTTTTGTAAAGGAAAAAAGATGAAACAAGGCCTTACTAATCACTACCCGGGTAGGACATTAGTGATGTGTATCTTAATCTTATCTGTAATCCAGAACAGTGGGGTATACTACGAAGCACGTTAGACATATCTAGGCTATGTAGACATATCGAGGCTTGACAAAGCCTTGACTCCAGGGTATACGTTAAGTGATACTACGATTGCAGTTATGTGATATATTTGTCAAACTAGGCTTTCAGCTCAGATCTGTGCGCGTTCTCGGTGTTGGGATGACTTTGGCCAATCGTGTAACGTGGAGACGCACAAGACCGCCTCTATTTAAAAACAATTACTTCCGCATTCATGAGCGATAGCTTAATCTACACTGCGGTGATTTTTTGTGTCTAACCTATAACATCAAATAAATCAATTGTCACCAGTTGTTGTATGGTATGCACGTCCATAGTGGGATATTTGCACGCACAGCACTATTAAAGCGCATTCGAGATCCGAAATGTTGGTAGAGGCGGAGCTCCACCTGTAAGATATATGACAGAATCCTACACGTGAGAACCTCGTTTTTAAGACAATTGATTGGTCAGTGTGCGGTAGATTACACGATTTGAGCTATAACTTAGCACATAACCTCCTCCCGACCAGGTTTGGTTGACAGCATAAGATACCATGGTGATATAGCGACACTAAAACAGATCCACTTTCGTGTCACAGCATAGCCTGGCTTTGAACGCAACATACCTCGCTAACCCACTAATCGAGATTCGTAGGACATTAGTGATGTGTATCTTAATCTTATCTGTAATCCAGAACAGGTTGCGTCCAGGCCACAGGCATCACAGGTAGGCGCACACACACACTGGTCCATAGGTGCCAACTCTCACGCATTGGCCGTGAGACACACGCATTTGATTAGTTTCACACGCTCACACGCCACACCCCCGATTTCTCACGCTGAAGTGTCAACCCAGTCGGTCAGATGCCTGAAAAATGAGTTTAGCCTATCTATAGATCTACCTGTTGAGCCACGGTTATGCTTTCAGAGACGGTGAGAGGGTTCAAGAGCACCCCCTGTCTGGAATTTTCAAAATGTTCTCTCATTTGCGATGCTACTTCAGAAGCCATCCCAGGCGCATTTCCCCCGCATTTCCCCGGCTTCAGGTATGCTTTGAGTATTATTGAGTATTTTTCACGCTGTGTCAACCTGGTAGGTCAAATACCTGGCAGATGAGGTTCAACTAAACTAAACCTATACATATGATATCACACATCATGTGAACGTGCGGAATCTAAGCTTTCCAATGATATTAGCGCCAAGTTGCTGTGATAAATGGTTCGCGAGAGAATTAACATTGAACCGACGTGCAATTTAGGCTAATCATATTTGCATTTACCCATTACTCTCGGTTTAATATTTCACTAACCCTTCACACAACACGTGGAAACCCCTATTTCACAATAAACAGCAAACCTACCGAATACGAGGATATAAAGCATGCCTCTGTGCAATAAGTGGTTCCTGAGTAATCCGGTTTTGAAATTGCAACACATTTCTACATAGCCTCATTGGGGCGAAATTATAATGTATTCTAATGTAAAATATTTGTCAGTAGGCCTACATACATTTTTGTAAATTGCTCAGCCATAGATTATCCCACTATCATGGTTCTTATATTGTCAGGTTCCAGCCAATCCCATTACAGATAAATTAATATATTTATATTGGCATGCTTCCTAGTGACATTAATACAAAAATATGAAGAAAATAAAATAACGAGACACAAATATTGATATAAAGCCTGACATAAGCCATATGCAAACATTCACATATGGGTACATCCTGAAAAAGGAATAGCATGTAGGCTATAGGCTATGGCCATTACAATGACCAATATATTATCTTAAATAAACTAGCTGAATAACACAGGTGACCACTTCTGCATAATTTCATGGAGTGCTGAAATGTACACACATTTTTGAACATTTCTGAACTGTGAAATGTAGCATATGTTTTTGTGGTTGTGAACTTATTACAATATCACTATAACTATTCCACCTGTGTGTGCATGGTTATAATTCTGAAGTGCAAAATAGCTTAGGCTACAGCACAAATATTTCCATAAAAATAAGCAAGTCTGACCTCTGAATTTATTTTGAAAGTGCACCTGATTGATGCATTTAAAAGTTAAAATATACAAACATTTCTTAAATTCTTACAAAACACCCACCCACTTTTTAAAATTGTTAGTTTGGCCCCCCCCCCCCCCCCACCCCCCCCACACACACACACACACACACACTTTTGCCGTGCGAAATACCAGTGCTGTTTTCAGCATCTGTTTAGTGCTTCATTGTCATTTTCATTGGATTCTCCCATTTGCGCGTAAATCGCTCATAAACTTTTTTTTTTTTTTTGTTACACGCATTCTCCCATTCCGCTTCAGTCACACACACAGTGACAAGCGCCAAATCCCCCGCAGTGTTGAAGAGATCAGTCATCCCCCTCACTTTTGATAAGGTAAAAAGCCTTAGGTACGCCAAATAAATAATAACCTATATTTACACTAGGCTATGTAAAACTCCCCATTAACAGCATCACGTCACTAACCACAGCTAAGACTGCACAATCTCTATTCACTCTGTTGGATATCTGAAGCCAGTTTGTCTACTTAGATACAGTAAATCCTCAAATTATGGCCGGGGTCTTAAGACAAAGTACAGGCCTTTAGGGGCAGGATTGTATTCGAGACAGCCCTTTATTTCTTATGCGAGTTTTATTTTGAGACATGCGTTTCTTGGAGCGGCATATAGGCCTTCAAAAGCATGACATTTTCGGTTTAGTTTGATATTTAATTTACTTTTGGACTGTTTGATTATATTGTTAAATGTTGGGACTGATGGGCACTGAAATCTGGGGAGGTATTTGATGATCACTATTACGTTCCATGTAGTTGAAAGAGTGTCGGGATTTCAAACAAACCATCCGCTTTCATGCGTTCATTGAACGTCCGCGGTGCTGTAATGGAAACCTTATTGCGTAGCCAAGTAGCCTATTGAGTAATTTTTAAATTATGCATGATTTACTTTTTATTAATTTCGTAGGCTGGCTTTATTTTGTTATATAGAAGTATCTAAATAACCTGTTAAAATGTACCAGAATTCAGGAAATTGCATCTAGTCCAAAAAAAAAATTCTGGGGGAGGACCCCCATACCCCCCGCTGAAATATCCAACCCACTTTCACAATGCCTCCGACGCCCATGGTCCTAGTAGTAGGCTAGATCCCTTTGATACCAATGTTCATATAACTCTGGGACCCTGGTCCCAGGGATGGATTACTGCACGGGCCTTCCGGGCCCAGACCCAGGGGCCCAAGGTGTCAGGGGGGCCTGAAGCCCAAGCCTTTGCATGGAATCAGGATGTAGGCTATGAATCTGATTGAATTTAGTATTGCCCATCCCCAAAATGCACCAGAATACAGGAAATCACATTAAACAAATTAAAAAAAATCTGGGGGAGTACCCCCAAACCCCCCTTCCACATATGCGACAATTAGTGGGGAGCCCTTAATACATCTGGTCCCAGGGGCCCGAAAGCTCATAATCCATCCATGCCTGGTCCCTACACCTGAGAAACACTGATGTACGTTTTTTTTACTGTACGGTATAATGCTGAATGAGCCAAACAAAAATTTACGCAGCAACATTTTGGTTGGCCCCACCAAATCTCACTCCAAGGTTTTTTGAAAAGTTGGCAGCCCTGCTGGTCACAGTCCTTAGGATGGCTCGCCGTATCTCTCTCTCAATCGTGGCAGAAGATGCACAATAACAAAAAAACCAATCTGCACACGGCAGTGTAAAATACCTCATTAGTGCCATGCAGGATCGTTTCACTTCATACCATAAGTATTAACACTCAACTCAAATATCATTTCTCTGTCTAATGTAAATCATGTACTGAACAACTGTGCAATACAGTACCAGTTCAGTAGAATGACAGTGTGTCATTTGCAACTCTAGTTAACATACAACATGTACATTCACAGTTAACAAAATACAATATCAACAGTAAGCCATTAGCAACTTACTATGTGTATACCATTTTTTGATTACCCCTTCAACCACTCCTTGACCTACGCCTTGGATACCTCGAATTCCCTGCTGTGATACCCTTCCCTGGACCATCCTCATCGCCATTCTTCCTTGCAATATTCCGAGAAATTGAACCCCCGCCTTCATCCACTTTCCACCCAGTGACTGTGGTAGGATCTGGGCAAATACACCCACGGACTGTGACATTAAGGAATTACATCCACCATTATATTTTATTTAATTATTTATTTTGAGTGCACTCTTTTATTTTTGGGGTTTATGTTTATTTTGTTTTTTTAAGTTCAGAGATCTCAAGGGAATTATTTATTGAAAAGTTATCTAAGTACCGGCCCTTCTGATAAACTGATATTATAGTTATATGTTAAGAATTATTTTTATTGTATAAGGAAAAGTGATTTGATACCATAAGTATATACATCAAATAAGTACCAATAGTAATAAATTGAATATAGAGTCAAATAAAATAGTATAACATATAACGATTAAAATAGATCAATACATAAAGGGTATATCAAATAGGGTTTAAATAGACTATACATATATTTTTAAATAGAATATCAATAATATATACAGTCAAATGAAATAGTTAATATATATATATATATATATATAATCACAATAGTTTTTTATATTTCCACTGATACCTTAGAATAGAATAATATATGATTGCATAGAGTGAATTGAATGATATTTGAATGTTAAAATAAATATATTTTGTATTTAAAGAAGAATCTTTGAGAGTGGTGTGTTGTCTTGGGGTGAGTCATTGAACTGTGGTCTAGTAATAACCTAAACCAGTCTCCTTTTGAACCTAGAGTTTAGAACTAGACTGTTCCCGCACAAGCACAGGCCCTTCCCTCGTCGTGCGGGTTACAGAAAAGTTGCTATCCATGTGGGTTACAGACGCATCTAGGCAAGTGGGCGTGTCAAGCAGGCAGCTCTGAGTGAGTGCGCAGCCAACGTCAACATAGTTCTTTGTCGACAGTCCTCGGCCTTGTGGATAAAACAAAAGGTGAAGTGAAATCTGCAACTATTTCGAATAGTGAAGGCAAGCCATCAGGTGCACAGAGGCCCGTTTGTAAAATATGTTTCAAAGTCATTTAAAAGCAGTAGGCTACGCTACCAACATTTTTAAAGAGTTCAAAGAACGACAGGTTAACGAATATGCTATAGAAAACACGACTGCATGGTTAGTGCCAAGTTCTTCTCTTCTGTTTTAGAATAGCCTAAGTCAGTGTTTCCCAAAAGACAGGAGATTTTATTTGGGTCACCAGCACAATTTATGTTGTCTAATAGGCCTAACTTATACAATTTAGCCAGGAAAGCTATCAGTTTTCTATTAGGATACAGTTTGTTTACCACAGTCATGTCCCTCTGTGCAATTTAGCATTTAGAATAGCTCTGAAATTGGCGGGGGCGAACGCGTCGCAGAGGGGACAGCGTGGACATCTCACTCGCAAAATTAAACATTTCTGTGGGGCGCCTGCCATGGACCTCGCAGTTGCAAAATGCAAGGGACATGAATCAGCCTATTTGCACGAACATTAACAGACACCAGCTCTTCAACTTGACCGATTAAAATCTAGTCAACTAAAGCAGACATCCGTATACCGGACATTGCAATTCAATTTGCGTCATAGGCTGTAGATAGTTTCGATTGTAGATGCACTTTTTAAAGTTAATAGCAGCCTCATCACATTCCTTATTATTTTGGATTTAAAATGCTCAACAGTGCATTATATTAGGTAGGCTACAATTTAACTGAACATTTTAAACGCTATTATTTCCTCGTTTCCCACCTCGCAAATTCTACTAGGCAGTAAAGGCGCTGCAGGCGCATTATCTTTTGACTATCGCAAAAAAAGCCATTGTTCTGATATGTATTCATTTCACATTCTTACAACATAGCTTGTCACAACATCAATACACAGCCTTATACGGCCTACAAAGAAATTATGTTTAACTCCAGAGGGAAATGCGGATTCAACTTTCCAAATAAAAAAACCTCCACAAATAGGCTACAATATAACGACTTGAGTTATTTGCTACATGTTTACATAGGAATTGACGGTGTTGTGGATCCATTTGTCTGCAACGCAACGTAGCCTACAACATCTCTCTTTAGAAATACAGGAACAGCTTACTATGCTGAAGAGTGACGACGCCTGCGTAGCATGCAAGAATATCCCCAAGAAATGTTTGAGAACCTGTGGCCTAAAACAATATTGGTGGTTGCATGCAGGTTGCATGTTAGATCTGAAGTGAAATGGGTCGCGATGGTCTGTCATTTTTAAAAAGTGGGTCCCCAGAAAAAAAGTTTGGGAAACACTGGCCTAAGTGAAACAAGTATGGTTCTCTGGGATAAAGCGAACCTTCCTTCATCAATGAATTTTGACGAGACATAACAAGCAATAATTTTGACGAGGCATAACCAGCTGTAATCATAGGGTGCTAACGTGATGAAAGCGCAATGTTCACGCCAGAATAACATTACCATAACTTGTAAACAATCTATTTCATGTTCGGTCAGTACTACTGGTAAAATTTGTCATGGCATGTAGACTGCAACTTGTTCAATAATTATTGCCCAGATGTAGGATAGGATACCCGAAATGCGCTAATTGAAGCCCACAGCATATAATAGCCTACCACCAAAGCGTGTTGAGTCCTAATAATAATTGCGGCTTATTGTTACGTGGTAGCAAATCATGTTATCAAAGAAATAGACATAATGTAGGAATGCACACAGATATATTGCAACAGGTAATGGTGTAGGCCTATGCGAAGACCTGAGTGGTTGGAACGTCGTAGCCTACTTGTACACTGGGCGCAAAGAAGACTATCCTCACAATTTTTCCCTTTGCAACTGTCAAAGAAATCCCATGAACACGGGAAGGCCTAGGGTAGCCTATACTGTACATCAGTTGGCCTAAAGATTAGGCCCCTCTGCATAGCATTCAGTGATTTGCATGCAGTAATTTCAACACTGACCTTAAAGGACAATTCCGGCGCAAAATTAACCTAGGGGTTAATAACACATGTGTACCGAGTTCGACCGTTCGCTGGGATTTGTTTTCATGCTAGTCGAATGTGACCAGTTTTATTGCAAACCGCTTATTAGCGTTTAACGCTAGCCTTCGGGGCACACGTACAGTAGAAAGAAATCGCTATTTCTATACCACTAACAAGGCTCAAAATAGCACCACACTTACACAGTAGCATAATGAGGGTCTCTACATGTAAACCGAAGCATTGAGAACTTTGTAAGTGTACAGGCAGTTTATTAAAAAGAAACACATTACCGCTCACGTCTGGTTCACATATACAGGCAGGCGATGTGAACTAAAATCAAACGTAATTTGCTCAATATACCGTAAAACTCCAAATAATAGCCCGGGCTTTTATTTTCCCAAATCGCCAAACTGCACAGGCTAGTATTAGAGACAGGCGTCTATATGAGACAGGCCTTTAATTCCCTTTACACAAAACTTTTCCTCTGCAAAGATGTTAAATATTATCGAATTAATTATTTCATCTTATGTCTACCTATATGACTAGGCTATCTGATGACAATTACGGATCATCATTCATTTAGTGTTGAGATTTTGTTCATTGTGAGATACAGTAAGATCCAAATAGCAGATAGCCAGAACAGATGAAACACGTTTTAATTAAAAGTAATCTACAAAGAGATCGTATCACACTGAAAGCTCATATTTTGTCACTAGCAAATAGCCTATATCGGTCATTTGGCAAATACAGTTGCATTATCAGCCCTGACCAAAACTGTTCAGGAATTATTTATGCAAAAGTGGAACGTGCTTAATGTTTCATTCTCCCTCCTTTTCGGCACGAATGAAACAGCATGAGAGAGCATGAACCATATTGTTTCTCCCGTTTTGTATTTGCCAAATTTGACAACAGTCTACATTCAAATCATAGCATAGCCTACTTCCAGGCTCGCAGGAACATATTTTTGACCAGGGGTGCTGAATAACAAAATAATCATGGATGTCCGACGATTTCTCCCCCAGCATATGATTCGAATTTAGACAGCTAAATACGCCATTTCACCGCCGTATGAGTAGGTCTAAGAGTGAGAAGTTTTATAATGTCCTGGGCAGCCACATTCCACTGCAACTATGCGCAGCACTTGCCACTCCGACTCATCAATAAAAACTGCGCGCACACAGCAGTCCCATAGAAGCGCACTTGACTTTACATCATTAACCTATTTCAGTAGGTTATATAGCCAGAGAATGTCCGTAGACGGGCTCTGATATAGCCTAGTCTAAGGTAAATTCCTTTTCTGACTTCGCCATGGCATTTAGAATAAAGAGTAACGTTCGCGAACCGTTCTGGTTTTGTTGCCAGCATAAAAACAAGCTTACCATCGGCCTATCCGCAAATTTTAAACACAAGGGATGAATTGAACGATGACTAAGTCGGACATATAGGCATAGTTCATATTGGGAAAAAAAGTTATACAATTTGGAACTCTAGCTTTTCCCCACCGCAGTCTTTTAATGCCATCTAATCATAACGTGCGCAGTCTGCGCCATACTTAAGCCCAAATCACACCCAAGATTCGAAAGGAGATGAGCAGCAACTTCATGCAACATTCCTCAAACCTTGCAACTGTGACCAGACATGTGAATGCTTTGCGACTGCTTGTAACGACGTGCAACATCTAATTCACACTGCTGTAACCTCCTTTCTGTAACGGTTTCGTGTCATTGCGAATCTTTAAACAGACGATCTGACCGGAAGAATATTTAGAAGATTAAATACAACCCGAAACTAAAAAACAGACCAGGCCTCTACTGGAGACCGGCCTTTAACCCAAACCTGTAGCCACGCCAGGCGTTTAAAAGAGACAGGCGTCTCTTAGGGACTCGGCGATTATTTGAAGTTTTACGGTAGGCCTATCAGAAATGATAGCTCCGATGTAACCTAACTTGTATAGTGTACTTACTTAGTGGATGTCCATCTGGTCCCTCTGGTATGGATCGCCGCCGCCTGTGTGGCATTGACTACAGGTAGCTTCTAGCTCTCTCTCTCATAGCCCTTTCACGGAGCTCCCGCAGCTCTTCGTTGGTATATTCCGACTCGAAAAGATAAGGACGTCCAATAAGGGTTCATCCTCGATGTCTTCAAATTCGTTCAAATAACCTGCCATCTCTTATGTCTCCTGTTGCGTTCAGTGCTTCTCTTTTGCACAGTCCTTCTGCAACAACGTTTCACCCGAGATTCACTTCACATCCCAGAGTTCTGTTTAACCAAGGCGCCTGACTGTATGTGAACCAGACGTGAACGGTAATGTGTTTCTTTTTAATAAACTGCCTGTACACTTACAAAGTTCTCAATGCTTCGGTTTACATGTAGAGACCCTCATGCTACTGTGTAAGTGTGGTGCTATTTTGAGCTTGTTAGTGGTATAGAAATGTCTTTTTACTGTACGTGTGCCCCGAAGGCTAGCGTTAAATGCTAATTCGCGGTTTGCAATAAAACTGGTCACATTCGACTAGCATGAAAATACATCCCAGCGAACGGTCGAACTCGGTACACATGTGTTATTAACCCCTAGGTTCATTTTGCGCCGGAATTGTCCTTTAATCTAGCCTAGTTTGGCTATTTAAAGCTACTTTATTGCCAAAACACAACACAATGTAAATGAACTATAACAAACAATAAAGGACTTAATTACACAAAGTAGGCCTACTACTTTACTGACTATAAAAAATAATGATTATGTAGGAAGTTTAGAAGTTTAGAGCCCAGAATTGACCTGCACACTACGAAAGTGCACCAAATTCAACACAAATGACTCAATACACTTGGAGGAGGTATGAGTCCTTTCTTTTCCATATATCTTAGGATTTCGCCGTAGTATTGTTTCAGTATCGAGCATCGTGATATTTATGGCAGGTATCGTATCGAAGTCATAATTGTGGTATCGTGACAACACTAATTCATAATACAAAACACATTGGGTGATTGAAAACACTTCGACACATATCTGAAAATACTTACTTACAAAACTGAACACCAATCAGCCAGCCATAAATAGGCCTCAGTTGAGCCATTTTGAGAACTTTGCAAGCATGGAGGCAGGGAGAGCAAGAGGTAGAGGAAGAAAAAGAGAGAGGAGTAGGAGGTGGTCGAAGAGGCTATGCACAGAACAATATTTCAGATGATATTAGAGAAACTTTGGTGTCTGATTCAGGGCTATAGTGGCATTGTAATATAGTGTCTTATATAGTGGAGCATTTCAAACACAGCTAATGTCAAAAGGTGGAGTTGACCATATAGATTGCACTAGATAGGGAATTTGGCTTGGCTTCACACATAACAGCTGACACATATATGAGACAATCATCTTTTGGCAATGGTGGACAGAACCCCATGGCCATGTGACCATGTACAATGGAAATGTATTTAAAAATGGTATGAATAAAAATAGCCATAGCACTTATAGAGATGTGCACATACCATACAGTAATAAAATGTCCCTATTAGGAAATGAACACATAAAATAAAGTGGGGTTGTTCATAGAACACCTTAAGTGGGGTTGTTCCCATTTTATCTAGCAAATAGGCCGATGAAAGACAGTACGACATCAAAGAGATGACAAAACCAGACTGAACCTGTTGTTCTTTCAACGTAACTATAACAGAGTTTGCACACACACACACACACCCAGGGAGCGAGATGGTGGAAATGTGGTAGAGTAGATGGAAGGGAAAGAGATCTTTTGATGTTGCCGCTAATGCACATCTGTCCACACTAGTATTGTTATTCTCACACTTGCATACTTACCACACACACACACACACACACACACAAAATGGCATTACTTCCGTTCTTTGTTCTTTTGTGTGAATACAACATTGTGTGACTGAATAGCATTGTAGTAAGAGAAGATGCTTTATTATTTCTTAACCCCCCCCCCCCCCCCACACACACACACACACACACGTACACAAGCAGGACCGTGATCCCATCAGGCTTTGCATTAAAATTTCAGGATTAAAAATGTAGGCTAAGGTTAGTGGTGGAGCATGAGTTATGCCCCTCCAAACTGTCGTTAGGTGTGGTGTCTGAGCACTCATGCCTGCACACACAGAGACACACACAGACACAACACAAACATTTGGGTTAAAACCCTTTTTGTTACATTGATGGGATGAAAGGATGAAAAATCATCATGTAGGTCTGTTTGTGTAAAACCATGCGGGACCTTTGAGGCACTGCTGTTTCACATAAAGGCCTGTGGACATTTTTACTCTCCCTCACCTTTTGGCACATAATTCCAATCTTAAGTGAACTCAGTGAAGGATTTCACAGGAGGCTAATTAAATCAGGTCTGAAAACACAGCTGTGGCCCTTCGTGTCTCTCCTCTCAATGCTTCCCTTTCTACCTCCTTTATGCTCTCTCCTCTCAATGCTTCCCTTTCTACCTCCTTTATGCTTTAACATGAGCTCATGAGAGAACAGTTTGTTGAACGACAATGCAGGTCTTATGAAAGCAACATTTCAACCATGGGCATGCAACACAGCTAAAGTAATTAATTATCCCCTTGAATGATTTTCTTCTACATAGCTTTCCCCACGACATTCCACAGTTTTCATATATAAGTTAAACTTGCATTTATGTCTGTAGAATACATGCTTTAGGGGGAAAGGCTAAAATTACTTGTGCTTGAGATATGAGCTTGACTGGTGATTGTTGAGATTCAAGTTTATGCATCACAGAGGTGCCCTTTTCACAAGTTACTAATTCTGATTATGTTGCCTACGGAAACACTGTTCTAACTGGATATGTATTCACACTACACTGGATGATGTGTGTGTATGTGGGGGGGGTCTCTGTAGTTGCCATTGCATGTCTGAAGAGCTGATGTGAGGTTGTTACACCTGTTCACAGCCCAACAGAGAGAGGGAGGGAGAGAGATTGGAATAGGGAGAGAGAAAGTGTGTGTGTGTGTGTGGGAGGGGGGGGGGGGCAAGGGCTCAGGTTGGATACATCTTTACTCCTATCAGCCTCATCATCCTTCAGTGATTTCTCTCAGTGATAATTGGGTGCTAGAGGGGTTGTGGCACAATAGAGCCTCCTACAGTTCAGGTGAAATGACTTCATGTGACACACTCATCTCTATCCTCTCTGCACACACAAGATGTATAAGAAGGTAGTTATTAGCACTGATGGTCAACAGTAAAACCAATGCAATGCCAGTCCTTCCCATCAGCTGTGTTTTAAAGGTCCACTCTAGACTACAGCAGGTTTTCACTAACAAGTAACTGTGTTTACATTTCCATATCTTGACCATGGGTGATCTAACTGATCTTGAAGTAATAGACTGGTGATGGTTTCCTACAGAAACCTGAGACTTCACCGAAAACAGTGATTTACAAGACCAAACAACAGTATTTTTACAAATGACTGCAAAAAAGATCACCACCAGAGTATCAATTTATTGTCTTTCTTAGGTTTTACAGAACAATGAATTAGAATATAGTCAAAAACTTTAGCGGACCTTTTATTTATCATCTGAGCCTGTAATGTTTAAATGGATTGAGTAAATATGCAAATACGAACAGAGGCTATACTCTGTTGTCAGTTTGAAGATCAGTAAAAGTATTGTGCTGCCCTCTACTGGTAACAACACAACCTTCCACATAATCTGTATATAGATAGATAGATAGACACTTTATTGATCCCCTAGGGGAAATTCAAGGTCCCAGTAGCTCAAGACATCACACACTACTACATAAACAGGATGGTAAAAAATAACAAGTCCACATGACTAATGAGGACAGTAAAATATACTAAATCAAGGATTCACATGAATGTACTAAGGATGTATAAGCATGAGGCACTTGCAGTAACAGGGCAGGGACCGACCCTGTGTTTCAGTATGCATTGGTAAGGTGCTTTATGAGTGTGTCATGGTGGTAGTGCAAATAAGTCCAACAGTGCAACAGCGCAAGGTGTCATGGTGGTAGTGCAAATAAGTCCAACAGTGCAAGGATTAAGTCTAGAGACCAGCAATAAATATGGACAATATGAGACCAGCATTAAATATGGACAATAAGAGAAAAAGTTATTTATTTATTTATTTAGCATATTAGTATAAGAATAGTAATTTAAGCAATATAAGCATTAGGGTTGGATATCGTTTGGGTTTTATCCGATACCGGAGCTAAATCGATACTTTTAAAACGGTGCCTGAACCGGTACTTTGTTTATCTAAAGCATGAATTACTTTTTTTTTTTATTATTGATAAGACAAATTTGAATATGAAATTGAACTGTTATATTCAATTTACTATCAATATCTCATTGCTCCTACGAATAATACATTTAAATGTTACAACAGCTTGCCATGCATGCACACACAATGGTAAGCTAAAGCTCTGCTTTCTAGTTTATCCAGTGTAGGCGGTTTGCCATAAGGTATGTTAAAACCGCTTTCCATAAAACTGCCAGGTCATGGACAACGGCATTTGCAAGCAAGCTAATCTAACAGGGACTCTACTTTCCAGTTAATTCAGTGTGTTCCCAAATGCTTCAAGAAATGTCATGTCTTAACCCATAACACGCAATAGTTTTGAACATGTTAGGCTACATGTCGGTGTTGAAGTGTTTAGATTCCCAGCGCTAGCCTAGTAGGCATTTTAAGAGCAACTATGGCTATGCGCTAACACCAGTCAGCTGAGTTTAATTACATACGGAGATGGTTTCGTAGCCTCTTTGACAGCTCAGTGACGTCAGTTATGTAACCTACATATTTATGTTTTTTGCCAGCTAACTTTTAACATGATCTTCAAATTCATTGTGATGCTCTATGGGCCTCATGCACATGAAAGATATCATGCCATTATGTTGTTTAGAACACACCGTGAAATACAGTTTTCACCTTACAACTTTGCTGATAACATTTCAAATCAATGCCAGTTAGCGCATTAGCAAGGATATTGTGTAACATATAGGCTACTGTTAATGTTGTTTCATAGCCTTTTGCTTGTGTGTAGTTAGGCCCATTGCTAGATTTTGACAGGAGCTCGCGATATCGCTTTAAAGCAAGCTACTTGGACTCACGCAAGCTGTCAAACACTGTCCTCTCACCTATGTGGTGCACCCCTCTGGTTTATACAGTGTTTATGTTAGCTAACTGTATATGGATGTGTTGGTATCAGAGCAAGACGTTAGAGATGACGCATGACATGCAATGATGCCTCGTATAATTTTTTATTTTTTTTAAACACTATTTAAGCACCGAAATCCACATTGTTATTCGATGCCGTTACTACCGTTTGCGTCGGCACCGGTGCCATATTAGAACCGTGTTTCGGTGCCCAACCCTAATAAGCATAGAAAAATAAAATTTTTATATATAGTAATATAACAGATATAGTATAATTATAATCTCTACCAGCTTTCGGAAAATCAGATCATGCCGCTGTTTTCCTACTGCCTATGTACAAGCAGAGAAGTCAGACGGACCCACCAGTGACGAAGGAGGTCAAGCGCTGGACTGACCAATCGGAAGCCAGGCTACAGGACGCCCTTAGCAATGTTGACTGGGAGATGTTCAAGACGAACTCTGCTGACATGCTGACATCAATGAGTTTACGGAAGTATCATTGAGTTACATCAATATGCTAACAGATTCCATCAACCCAACTGTAAAGATCCGAAGCTTCCCTAACCAGAAGCCATGGGTGGATAGAGAAGTGAGAACGGCATTAAAGACACGCACCATGACTTATAATGCTGGGCTTATTTCAGGGGATATGACGGATTACAAAGCAGCATCTTATAGTTTACGTAGAGCTATTAAAGATGCTAAGCGGCGCTATAGAGACAACGTTGAAGCTGATTTCTTGGAGGGTGATCCAGCACGAGTGTGAAAAGGACTCCGAAGCATCACTGGCTTTGAAAGAAAGTCCCCTCCTATGATGAATGTGAGTAAAGCCCTCCCTGATGAACTTAATGCTTTTTATGCTCGCTTTGACATGAAAAACACAGACTATCTTGCACTAGCTGCAGCATGTGAAGCAAATGAGGATGCACCTTTCTGTGTCTCTGAGGTCGATGTGAGCAATGCCTTTAGGAGGGTTAATTGTAGAAAAGCTGCTGGACCGGATGGAATTTCTAACAGGATTTTGAAATCCTGCGCTGCTCAGTTAGCTCCTGTGTTCACTTATATCTTTAACACATCATTGGCTCAAGAGACAGTTCCTACTTGCCTCAAGCAGTCTGTTATTGTTCCAGTACCGAAAAACAAAAGTCCATCATGTCTGAATGACTACCGCCCAGTAGCCCTGACTTCTACAGTGATTAAGTGTTTTGAGAAGCTTGTGAAAAACATTTTCTGCTCATCCCTCCCTGCCTCCTTCGACCCCCTCCAATTTGCTTACAGAGCCAACAGGTCTACAGAGGATGCCATCTCAAACCTCATGCACACCACCTTAACTCACCTGGAGGAGGGGAATGGGAATTATGTGAGGATGCTGTTCATTGACTTTAGTTCAGCATTCAACACGATAGTACCTCTCAACTTGGTCACAAAGATGAAGGCCTTAGGACTGAACACCACCCCTGTGTCACTGGATATTTGACTTCCTCACCAACCGTTCACAAGTGGTTAGAGTGGGGGGTCTGACATCTGACTCATTAACCATCAGCACTGGTGCTCCCCAAGCTGTGTTTTGAGTCCACTGCTGTACAACATCTACAGACATGACTGTAGTGCTGCCACTAACGACTAATTTTCCAACGACAAATTTTTCGACTAATTTTTCGATTAGTCGACTAATCTAAACAAAAATCTTTTGTTGTGTACGTTTTATTTTGAACTCAACTAAAGGGAAAACGTAAAATATATATCACCCTACTTTTGTTAGAAGCTGTATTACTGTAAGTAAACTGTTCAAAAACATTATGTATTAAAAAAAAAACACCCATTTAAAATGCTACCTTCAGATCTACAGTAATGTCAGACCTTTGATAGACTTTATTTGTATGCCAGTGTTGCCACCGACATAGACAACTTCTTTGACCTGAGGCCCGGTCATGGCATACTTTGGGGTCATAGGGCCCACCTACATGAACCCACCCCCCATCAAATTATCATTATATCACATCACAATTATTATTGTTATGCTATATTGTTATACATGCACTTCAAAGCAGCCAGTGTTTAAAGTGCTAACATTGTTCACAAAAAGTTTGAAAACATGCACATCAGAGGACTGCTTTACTAATGTAAAATATAATTAGAATAGTTCCATTGCTTTTGCATGGTTGCATGATAAATACTTCTCAAAACAACAGCAATTATATGGGTGTCATCGTTTTGGGATGTTTCCCTCATGCAAGCATCATATACTGGTAGGAATATTTACATATTTAATTATGCCACAAGCTTCTGGCCACGTTATTCAAATTTGACTATACAATACTCTAGATAGTGTATTATAGTCTGTGCTCTGTTTTTATGGAAGTTGCATAAATCCACATTGTTCTATTAAATGTAGTTTCATAATTAAATAGCTTTCCAATAGGTTGAATTGGAGATTTGCTACCAACGTTATCAAGTGGTTTCAGTTTCTCTCGCGCATTGAATGAACGCTCATACCACCATTTAATTGTATGCCTCTATGTTTGATGACACCAAATTAGCAAGTAATTCATACTGATTGCAGAAAAGTTTGTTTTCTTTTTCTGTCGGTCCGCGGTTCCTTGATCAATTGCGCAGCAAATTATCAAAAGCCCCGGGAATAATTTCACTCCGCGGCTCCGGACCAGCAATGTCCACGTTACGGCCGGTGCTGGTCCGCGCAGCCCATAGTTTGAGAAATGCTGGACTTTGAAAGGCGACAGGAGTTGAGGACTTTGCAAATGAGCCTAACATCAGCATGTTCAAAACAAGTAGGCTACAGGCACTTTGCGCGTCTTACCACATAGGTTACTTCACTTTATCAGTTGGCTTGAACGCTAAAAAAATATGCGTCGTGACTTATTGACCATGGGAAATGACGCGCACCTTGATTGTTGATATCACGGGCGGCGGCATGTTCGGTTTAACGTTTTTTTGTATGAATGAATTACAGTAATGACACGCCGTTGCGTTGTCAACGTGAGACACTTCACTTCATTTATTTCAATTTCCACAATAGGCTACTATATTAGTCAGAGTCTGGACTAGCGTAACCTACTAGCTTAGCTCCCCCCACTTAGCTCTGCCTAATAATTAATTGCGCTGAAAGCAGGCAGGCACGCAGCTTTGCTGCTGGCGTTAACACTTGCGTGCATAGTGGGGTTTAAAACATGCCAAAGTCTTAGTAGCCTGTTTAACATCCAAAGACAGTCATTGTACTTTTCAAGAGTTAATAACATAGAGTTAATATAACATTACAGCCGTGTGAGACCAAAAATAAATAGGCGGTCAATAGTAAAACGACTCTTCGACTAAAAAAATTGCCGTCGACTAATTTTCATGGTCGATTAGGTCGACTAAGTCGACTAATCGCGGCAGCACTACATGACTGCAAAGCCAACAGTAGTCATACCTCCATCATCAAGTTTGCAGATGACACAGTGATCTTGGGCCTGATTAGTAACAACAATGAACAGGTCTACTTGGATCAGGTTGATGAGGTGGCACAGTGGTGTCAATCTAACAGCTTGACACTGAATATCAATAAAACCAAGGAAATGGTAGTGGATTACAGAAGGAAGCAGCAGAACTACAGTTACACCCCACTAATGATCAGTGGGCAACCTGTAGAGAGAGTCACAAGTTTTAAATACCTTGGTGTCCACATTACTGAAGACTTAACATGGACTGTTAACACTCAACATGTTCTGAAGAAGTCCAGACAACGACTATACTTCTTTCGTCAGCTAAGGAAATTCAAAGTTTCTACATCCATCATGAAGGCCTTCTACACTTCAGCGGTTGAGAGTGTTCTAACTGGTAGCATCATCACCTGGTATGGGAACTCCACAGTTAGAGATTGTAGTACTCTGCAGAGAGTAGTGCGCTTAGCTGAACGTACTATAAGAACTCAACTCCCTGCTCTACAAGATATCTATTCCAGAAGAGTACTCCTAAGAGCCCAAAAGATTCTGAAGGACTCTTCTCATCCTAACAATGGATTATTCCTACCGCTGAAATCAAGAAGACGCCTATGTAGTCACAAAGCCAGAACTGAGAGACTCAGAAGTTTTTATCCCCAGGCCATCGAACTCTGAACTCACACTATACTGACTTTGCACACATTCACTCCTCAGCACTCTCAAACATTTCCCAACTCTGAACTCACACTATACTGACTTTGCACTCATTCACTCCTCAGCACTCATGACCCCCCCCCCCCCCACACACACACACACCTACATGACTTTTAGCACTTTTACATCCCTCTCCCTATGCTACAGACCCCTTATTTATTTATTTATTTTCCTATTTCATCACACGTCAAAACACACACACACACACACACACGTCTGACTTTCTCCAACTTTTGCACATCTCCATAGAACTTTTTATTTATTATTTTTGATTTCTCCTCCATCTATCTACCCATGTCCTTGATTGCCTAGCCTTTCTGCCCCCCCCCCACCCCCATCCCCAACACACACACAAAAAACACACACACTTACATCATCACTGTCATCACCTCACATACTGTACATAGAGCACACTGCTTGCTACAGTAAGCCTCCTCTACATACTTGCTGCACACTGCCCCCCCCCTCCCTACATACACAGCACATTGTCTTCAGGATCTTGTCTAACACACCTCCTCTACATACTTACAGCATACTGCCCCCACCTACCCACACACACAGTCACTGCTCCACTCCCCTCCCGCCCACACACACATCTTCACTGTCATCACTCACATACATCATACTTGCAGTACACTGCCCCCCCCCCCTACATACACAGCACATTATTTCATCAGGAAGCTTCTCCAACACACATCCCCAACATACTTACAGCACACTGCCCCCCCCCCCAATACACAGCACATTGTCTCATGAGGAAGCTTCTCCAACACACATATTGCACACTGCCCTCTCCCCACATACACAGCACACTATCCCATCTCCCTTGTCATCCCCCCAACACACACACCAAGACCCCTGGCAGTTGGGTTAGCCCCTTGATCCGTGGATATGCCCAAGGTTTCTTCCTTGGTAAGGGAGTTTTTCCTTGCCCCTGTTGCTCTTGGGTGCTCCTTGTTGGTGCTCCCCCCCCAATCCCAATCCTCCCCCACCTTTCTTATGCAGCCCTTGCCACTTAATCTACTAAACCCCTCTTCTATTGCATAAATGCACAAATAGGCTGACACCAGACTTAATTTCACTGCATTTCTTACTTCCAGTAACTATATGCATGTGACAATAAACTTCCTTGTATCCTTGTATCCTTGTATTATATGGACAATATACGCCAAAAATGTAAACATAGTTATATCAGAATTTTAGCAGCAGTGCAAGGATAGGTTGAGGTAAGGTTTGATGTAATAGGGTATCAGCCATTGGTCAAGTATGAAGTTAGACCACAGTCCGGACTAGGGGATGGAGGGAGGTGTTGTGCAAGTGGGCTAATATAGCCAGTAAAACAGCGTAGACAGTGTAAGCAGTAACACAGTGGGCCATTGGACAGCCAGTACAGTCAGAGGACCTGGAAGTGTAGAGAAAGGTGTAAAGGCAGATAGATTTCTCTAGTCTATCTCTCCTCTTCCCTTTAGTGAAGCATTGAATAGTTGTATGGCTGTAGGGACAAATTACTTCCTCAGTCTGTCAGTTGTGCATGGCAGTGAGCATAGTCTCAACTGGTCAAGCTCTTCTGCTTTATGATGGTGCTGTGGAGTGGATGACAGTCATTGTCCAAAATGTTGATCAGTTTGTTCAGGGTCCTTTTGTCTAATATTGAAGCGATGCACTCCAGTTCAGCTCCCACAACAGAGCCAGCTTTCCTTATACCAGCTGGTCCAGTTGCCCAGCATCCCTCTCCTTAGTGCTTCCTCCCCAGCATACCAGAGGGCACTAGCAACAACTGACTGGTATAACATCCAGAGGAGCTTGCTGCAGACGTTGAAGGACTGCAGCCTCCTCAGGAAGTACAGCCTGCTCTGCCCTTTCTTCTAGAGTGCTTCAGTGTTGACTGACCAGTCCAGTTTATTGTCCAGGTGAATCCCCAGATACTTGTAAGTGTTTATCACCTCCACATTGACCCCCTCAATAGAGACTGGCAGCAGAGAGGGCTTAGACCATCGGAAATCCACTACCATCTCCTTGGTCTTAGCAGTGTTGAGTTGTAGGTGGTGGAGTTTGCACCATTGCACAAAGTCCTCCACCAGGCTACTGTATTCCTCCTCCTGTCCATCCCTGATACACACATTGTAGCAGAAGTCAGACGTGTTGGGGGGTGTCTGGTGGCTGGTGACCAGTGTCAGTGTAGTTGCATTGTTCATGGTCACCTTGTTGGGGAGGGTGCATCAGCCTTTTATGGTGGAGGTGTGTGTTGCACTGAGATGGGGGGGGTGAGTTGGGCAGGCCAGACCACTGCTTTTGGAGCTGGAGCAGGGCAGTCGAACCTGTTGTAGAAGTGGTTCAACTGGTTCACCTTGTCCAGGTCTCACTCCACAGAGCTGCTTCTCTTCCTCAGGCCAGTTATGGTCTTCATTCCATCCCAGACATCCTTCACATTGTTCACAATTTCTTCACAATTTCTGTTCCACCTTCTTTCTGTATTCCTCCTTAGCCTCATTCAGCCTGGCTTTGAGTTCCCCCTGTATGCGCTCATCTCTGCCTGGTCTCCCTCTCTGAACGCCATCTTTTTCCTATTGAGAAGGGTCTTGACATTGCTGGTTATCCAAGGCTTGTTGAAGGTGCGTGTGGCAGTTGGTAGTCTTGGCTTGTACATTGGCGGAGGATGAGTGAGGTTGTGGTCTGACTTTCCTAGTGGGGGTAGGGGGGTGGCTCTGTATGCATCCCTCACATTTGCATACATGAGGTCTGTTGTCCTGTTTTTCCTAGTTGGGCAATCAACAAACTGATTGAAAATAGTGAGGGTGGAATCCAGTGTTATGTGGTTGAAGTCGTCAGAGATTGCAGAAAACGCATCTGTGTGTTGAGTTTAGAGCCTTGCAATTGAGAATGGATGATCACACGCTGTGTCCCGGAAGGCTCATGGCAGAACGTAAACAGACAACAATAGCGTGCGAGAACTCCCTCAGCGTGTAATACTGACCGTATAGTTCACATGCAGCTAAGCAGCTGCCTCTAGAGACTTCGCTCCCTGATCAGCCATTGATCACTTGTCCGTACAGGAATCCCTTTTTAAAAACAAATACTTATCTCTGCCTCATTAAAGCAACACCAAAGAACTTTTCCTCTGTCGCACGCACTATTTGTTTATCCAGCACCAGCTTTGCAAATAACAATGTCCACAGACAAGGTGAATATGTTGCATGATTTTATGAAGGTACGATGTATTGCGACATCAGATGCAAGTCAAATTTGTAGTTTCTCATGTCTCATTCCATCGAACTACAGATCCGCTACCCGATCCGGCAAACTTACATAGTAAGCGCTTTCAGACATACGTGTAAGACCGGAGGTTCTGCCGATGTTAAACGGTGGGGCCGTATATCTGAACGAAATAACCGGTCATATGGAAGTCCGAATTCACCCGGTGTTTATACTACCGCCAACCTAGTATTTCCTCCGGACATTATGTAAATGTGCTGTGTCTGAACGAGGCGTAGAACATGCGGTTAAAATTCACACCTAGTGAGAGGGCGTGTTGGTGACGTTTCTTTCGTGCGTCCATGTGGTTAAATCTGACTTAAATGCCAGTGTTATGATGGAGTGGCATAGTGCTGTCCAGAAAATCTCCGACATGGAAAGATGCAGACATCACGGAGCTACTGTCCATGAGGGCATACAACATTTTGATAAAACACATGAAGGGAATGGCACGTTGTAGCCTACAACTGCATGGCAAGGCCAAACGAATTCAAAAGACTGAATCATCATAAGCAGAAGGCGCTGAAAAGGCAGTAGCCTACAGCGACGTCGTTGACGACAATAACAGGAGTATTTAATAAATTGTTAGCCAACACGGTTTTCTGTTCATTGATAGCCTTAGGCAGAATTAGGCTACAGAAAAGAATACAGGATTTTTTTCTCTCCCGGCAGTAAAGACAGTAGATTCGTGTTTAAAATTAAATGAAAACTAAAGGTAGGCTATAGGCTAATTATGCATATGACCATCCAGAGGAGGCTGGTGATCTGTCAAGAATGATGAAGATCGTAAGATACAGATGGTTTTATTGTTGCTGTCATTATTACCACAAACACGAATTGACAACGAAACCATGGCGATCGTGGGTTATATCTTGCCTGTTTATTAGGCCATGCACAGCCCTGTCAGAACTCCGTGTAGCATGCATACTGGCAGTTTTCATAAACCATCACCAGCTAGTTCGCACTTTGGATATATCGTTGGATTGTGAAAAGCCCAATTTCAAATAACTACAGTACAACAGATGAGGTAGGATGCATCTTTTGCAATTAGAATTTCGTGTTGGTGAGACCTGTTGCCTATCAGACATGTCATCTCGAGTTCCACGACAGCTTATCTAGTGCCACCGAAATATGACACTGAAATCCTCTCACTATTGGAGTCGCTCAGATAGAAACAGCTGTAACGTGGTTAGGACACTTTTGCTGTGGAGTGGAGACCCCATAAGTTAGGTGTGGTTTTGACAATCAGAAAAGCAATATACTGAAATAGTTTAATGATGTAAAGTCAAGTGCTGGTCTGGTGTGTGTGCACGCAGTTTTTATTGATGAGTCGGAGTGGCAAGGGCATTATAAAACTTCTCGCTCTTAGGCCTACTCATACACCGCGTTGAAATGGCGTAGCTGTCTAAATTCAAATCATATCATGCTAGGGGAGAAATCGTGGGACATCCATTATTTTGTTATTCAGCACCCATGGTCAAAAATATGTTCCCGCGCGCCTGCATTACGTTGAAAACAGATAAATGTGTTTACTCGAAGCACACATACAAATACTGTATGTGCGCACTTACGTGACTATCCTACTTCAAGTATTAGCCTACGCACAATAGATTTCTCTTCTTTAACCTATAATACATAGGCTACACTTTGTAAACAAAAAGCAGCTGTGACAGGCAGCGGCCGCATATATTCTGCGTCATATATCTCGCATCTTGTGAACTCTAAGCCCCCACCCCTCACTCGACAACCACACGGAGATTCTGTAATGTGCGTGTATGTCGTTCACACATACGTCCGTATAAGGTCAGTATTAGGTCCGCAGGTTAGCATCATATCTGAATCATCCGAAGGGTAGGACCTCCGTTTGACAAACCTCCGCATGTACTCCGGAGGTTATATCTGAAAGCGCTTAGTGTGGTTATAGCCGATAGAGGGCCGCGAAGCGAATGCAATAAGTGCCGTTCACCCTGTTACGAGTTGATGAACCACTGAAACGAGAAACTGGAGTGTAGCCTTTAAATCAACTACCAGATCTCAGTTGACATTGACACATTTTTAAACTTTAACAGAGTAACACATTTTAAAGGTGCCCTGTCACACGTATTTCATTACCTTGTGGTAATGTCTGAAGTTCTACCATGGACTCTAACATTTTTTGTGGAAAACATGCCTTGGTTACCTTGTTTCAAGGATTCTAGCGTGGTATAGAAAGCCTGAAGGAAGACTCAGCTCGATTTGTGCCAGTTCTCATTAATATTCAACGAGCTAACCTGCTTGACTCTGATTGGCTAACAGCTAGTCGGTTTCGTCCATAACATGACAGCTGTTATTAAAGGAGAATTCTGGTGTGATATTGACCTAAAGTGTGTTGAAACATGATACCGAGTGTGAACGTATGTCTCATAGCCCACCTCGGCTTGTCCCCTGCACTCCAAAATCTGGCGCTAGTTAGCCGATGCTACCAACAGCTTTTTCAATGGTGGTGCTTCGGCATCGGGCTAGCCATGCAAATAAATCACTGTTTTACACCATTTACGAGGCTCAATGTATCTCCACACTTCATTGGTAGACTTCCGAGGGCCCTGAAATTTAAAACGAGACATTGAGAACTTTGAAAAAGTTACAAGACGATTTATACAGACAGTATCTTCACGAAGTTTAGCGTTTGCAGCCATCTTGAATTTAGTCACGATAAGTCAAGCGACGAGTAAGAATGAACAGTGTTAGGGGATGCCCACGGCGGCAGCCGTATCCACACACAACAACAACGCTGTCTAGGGGAAACTAAATACGTACACTTCTACCTGCCATGGGTCCCTAACCTCAGTGTAGCATTATGTCGTGTCAGTCAGTGGGTAGGAGGCTAATTGCGTGGGTGCAACAACCAGAGGGGTAGGCCTACGCCAGCTTACCTCAAATTCTCGTCTCCAGGCCAGCCCAAGCTACCGGCCTGATGCCGGCCAGCCCAAGCGTCCGTATGTCCAAGTTTACAAAAGGGGAAAGGGGGGGGTCAGTCGCTGTAGCCCAGTCCTACAATCCCAAAGGTCCTAAAAGAGTCCTGAAGTCCCAAGGCGAAAATCCCAGAGACTCACCGAACTCCAGTCCTCTTCCAGCGACGACAAACGCTGCCGTCCCACAATAGCGCTCTTTTTCCATTACCCACCTGAGCTGCCTTAATAGCTCAATGAGCCAATAAGTGGCCAGAGGTGAGCCAACGCCCCCTCTGGTGGATGGGATGTGAAAAATGACCGTGTCATGTCTGACCTGTGCATCTATCCTAACATCCCTCCCCCCTTCAAACAAAAAACAAAAAAAACAAACAAAAACCAAATCCCTTTTATTTCATTTATTTATACATCCCCCCCCCCCCCCCCCCCCTTTTTTTTTTTTTTTTTTTTTTTTAAAACTCATTTGGGGTTGTCTCCCTAGCCATCTTTAAAGTTCATGACCTCACAATCAGTAGAGGGGATTTTTTTTTTCAATCCAAGTCATTATAGTTAGTCACAGGCAGTAACAAAAAATGCAATTCAACCCCACAATCTAGACAATGTGTCAGCTATCAGGTTATCTTTTCCCGGGAGATGCTGGATTATGAGGCTATAGGGCTGCAGCACTAAACTCCATCGGAAAACCCGCTGGTTAGACCCTCTGAACCTAGCCAAGAAGGTGAGAGGGTTGTGATCCGTATATACCACCACATCCTCCCCTCCTCCAGCTAGATATACTTCAAAGTGCTGCACCGCTAGCACAAGTGCCAATGCTTCTTTCTCGATAGTAGAATAACCTTTCTGATGTATGTTCAACTTCTTGGAGAAGTACGCCACTGGTTTATCAATTCCGGAAGGGTCACTTTGAAGCAGCACCGCCCCTATCCCTACATCACATGCATCCACCGCAAGTTTAAAAGGTCTCTGAAAATCTGGAGCTTGCAAAACCGGCTCACACGATAAAATAGCTTTAATCTGATCCAGTGCTAATTGACATCTCTCGCTCCAAAGGAACTTGACCCCTTTTCTTAACAAATTAGTCAACGGCTCCGTCACCGCTGCAAAGTTGGGTACAAATTTCCTATAGAACCCACACATCCCCAACAGTCGCATCAGCTGCCTTCGTGTCCGTGGAGGTGGGACCTCCAGGATGGCCTGAATCTTGGCAGCCCTTGGCAACACAGCCCCCTGGCCTACCTGATGCCCAAGGTAAGTAACCTGCCCTTTACCCAGCTCGCATTTCGGCAGATTAACTACCAGACTTGCCTCCTCAAACCTCTGAAATAGATGTTCAATATGACCCAGATGTTCGGGCCAGGAGTTACTGTATACGACCACATCATCTATGTACGTAACTACGTTTGATAACCCCGATGTAACATGGTTCATTAATCTTTGGAATGAGGCTGGAGCGTTTTTCATACCAAAGGGTAACACAAGGCACCGATATAACCCCTCTGGAGTAACAAAAGCAGACACCTCCTTCGCATGATCTGACAAAGGGACCTGCCAATAACCTTTCAAAAGGTCAAACTTCGACACAAACTGGGCCTTCCCTATCTGATCAATGCAATCTTCCAGTCTGGGAATTGGGAAAGCATCTGTTTTTGTCACGGCGTTTACCTTGCGGTAATCAATGCAAAAACGAGCTGAACCGTCTGGTTTAGGAATGAGCACAATGGGAGAACTCCACTGACTGTGGGCTGGTTCCACTGCTCCAATATCCATCATATACTGTAACTCCTCTCTCACCAGAGCCAGTTTAGCTGGATGCATCCTATAAGGATGTTGCTTAATGGAAGGAGCATCCCCAGTTTCCACATCATGCACCGTCAAAGATGTAAGCCCTGGTCGGTCCCTAAACAGGGCTACATGAGACTGGACTAGTTCCTGGACATTGTCTCGCTGACATGGAGTCAAATGCTGAAGTAAACTGTCCAAATCTGCCAAGGCAGCAGAATTCTGCAGTCGTGCACTGACTGGCCCTCGACCATCCACATCTACAGGTGGCTCCATTTCTAGAGCTACACAACCCTGGCCCTGTGATAAGGTTACCACACTACAGACGGGTTTAGAGGTGGAACGCTCAATATACCTTTTCATGAGGTTGACATGACACAACTGCGTGGACTTACGGCGATCTGGTGTACTAACCACATAATTGCGATCACCTACCTTCTTCACTACAGAATAGGGTCCACAAAAACGTGTGCTAAGCCCGTCCCCCCTCATAGGCATCAACACTAGCACCTTTTCCCCCACTGTGAAAGTCCGCACCACAGCTTTTTTGTCGAACTGTTTCTTCATGAGCTCTTTGGCTCCTTGCAAGTTGGTTCGAGCTACTTCACAAGCAGAGTTCAACCTTTCTTTAAAGACCGCCACATACTGTAATAGACTACCCTTCTCCCCAGGTTCCAAAAATCTCTCCTTCATGAGCTTCAAGGGCCCACGCACCTCGTGTCCATAAACCAATTCAAAGGGACTGAAACCTGTGGAGTCGTTGACTGCGTCTCTAAGAGCAAACAAAAGAAAAGGCATGACCACATCCCAGTCTCCGCTACATTCTGCACAATAAGTTTTAATCATTGTCTTAAGGGTCTGGTGACATCTTTCAATAGCCCCTTGGGACTCGGGATGATATGCCGAAGACATGATTTGTTTGATACCCAACTCCGACATAACCTCCTGGAAGACACCAGAAGCAAAATTTGAACCTCGATCAGACTGGACCTCTCTGGGCAAGCCAAACCTAGAGAAGAACTGAAGCAGGGCTTCAATCACTGGTCTTGCTTTAATGTTTCGCAGAGGCACTGCCTCAGGAAACCGTGTAGTCACATCCATAATTGTTAGTAAATATTCATTTCCTTTCTTAGTTTTCCTAAGGGGCCCCACACAGTCCACTAACACTCGTGAAAAGGGCTCCTCTACCACAGGCAGAGGTTTTAATGGAGCTGGGGGAATGGTCTGGTTTGGTTTTCCCACCACCTGACACGTATGGCATGTCCGACAAAAATCCACCACATCTGCATGCATTTTGGGCCAATAAAAATGCCTCGAAACTCTCTCCTGGGTCTTACGAATACCTACGTGACCGGCCATAGGGGATTCATGAGCCAGCCGTAAGACTTCCCCACGAAAACATACAGGGAGCACAATCTGACACACCACCGTCCAGTCCTCTGTTGCAGGACGCCTCGGTGGCCTCCATTTCCTAAGTAACACCCCCTCTTGTACGTAACAACCCTCTGACAAATCAGCCATCTCCTCATGAGAGGCAGCCGTTTCAAGTAGAGAAATAAGGGAGGGATCTTTCTGCTGCTCTTGAATCAATGCTTCCCGGTTACACATCAAGTCAGCCGACCCCCCAAGCAACCTGCCCAACACAGTGTCCCCCAACTCAACACAAGGCTCACTTTGAAAGTTTGTGGTCTCCATGGTTTTAGACTTAGCCTGTGAGCGTGTAAGCACACATGCACCAAACACTTCCGGATATTCCACCTCCAAGGCCTGCGTCTCGGGAATGTCACAAGGCACACGACTCACCACTGGGGTGACGCAAACGCGATCACCTGCAAGATCGTTACCCAGCAGCAACTGAATCCCTTCTACTGGCAAGGACGGCACTATGCCTAAAACCACTTCCCCGTCTACCAAGTTACTCTTGAGATGGAGTTTGTGCAATGGCACAGCTTCAAATTCACCGCCTAAACCTTTTAAGAGAGCAGAACTATTCATTGAAGTGCAGGCTGGCAGCTCCAACACTCCTCGGAGTAGAACAGATTGGGCCGCACCTGTGTCCCTAAGGATAGTCACAGGGACCTCAGGGTCCCCCGCAGCCAAAGACAGAGAGCCATTGGACACAAAACTACCAAATATGTCTGGAGTAACTGCTTCGTTTGCTACTGGCCCATTGTTCTCAAGCACCCCCCCCCTCTTGGTATTAAGGAGAGCCATGGACTTAAAAGAGTCATGTCTGGGAAAAGAATTCTTTTCCAACGCTGGACAACTAGATTTAATGTGTCCTGACTTCCTACAGTAATGACAAATAACCTCTCTAGGAGGTGGGGGTCTAGAAAATCTCCAATTACCCCGATGAGATCTAGCACCAGTAGGCCCATATCCACCCTCTCTCACTTCCATGGGCTTACTGTCTTCCATCGGTACCCTCTCAATGCTTCCAAAGCTCCCTCTCGGACCCACCTCCTTATGAATCAACTCGTATGAATCTGCCATCATGGCAGCCTTACGCAGCTCAAATACCTCCTGACTATTTAAATATACCTCAATGTGACGAGGGACGCTGTTTTTAAATTGTTCCAGAAGGACTAACTCTCTCAGCTCTTTAAAGGTGAAAACCTCAGAGCCCTTCAGCCATCTATCAAAAGAAACCTCTTGCTGCCTGACCAGATCTAAATACGTATCACCAGGCTTTCGCTTAAGAGCTCTGAATGCTTGCCGATGACCCTCAGGGACCACCTCATACGCCCGTAAAACAGCTTCTTTAATAACTTTGTATTCTGTACACTGAACCGAATCAAGTGCTGCATAAGCTTCCTGGGCCTTCCCCACAAACGCGCTCTGAACTAAGATTGGCCACCTCTCTACTGGCCACTCCAACTCAGCTGCTACCTTTTCAAAAGCATCGAAAAAAATATCAACATCCTCTTGGCAGAACTTTGGCATTAATCTTAAACAACTGCTTAGATCAAACCTAACTTCATGTTTGCGTTGGTATTGATTATCCGTGGACTTTACTTTCTCTCGTTCTAAATCAATTTTGGCTCGCTCTAACTTACCGTGCTCTTCTATCCTAGCCAGCTCCAATTTAGTTTGTCGCTCCATTTCAGCCAATTCAAGCCTCGTTTGTCGTTCCTCTGCTTCTGATCCGAGTCCAAGCCGTTTGATAATATAGTCAATCATTTCCTGTTTTTTTAACTCTTCTCCCACCTCAATGTCTTGGAATTCGGCTACCTCACACAGTTGCGCCTTAGTTAAGCGAACCCAATCCTGACGCACAAGAGTTTTCTGAAAAAACGCGGCCGGGTCAAAAGTAGACATTGCTTGTGGCTAACCTAATTGGCCTACAATGAAGAACAAAATAGCTGCAAACGAATGAAGAACAAAATAACTGCAAACGCCCACGAGAGTGTGAAACAAACACGCGCTTACTTTACTTAGGTACACGAATCTCACCAGGCAGTCAAATTCCCACTCCTGTCATTTTACCCGCAACAAGACAGCCATACATGAGGAAATAACCGTGAACACAATGTTGCCAACGTGAGCGTTAAATAAACAAGAATCTCCACCAGTGCCCAACATAGCCTACCGACGTCTCAAACATAGCCACTTCATTCACAATACTACGCGAATCCCACTATCCACCTTCCGTTTGACTAACAGAACACCATTAATATAGTCCCTGGCAGAATACGGTCACCACATCACTGTTTTTACCAAATCCACATCCATGACTACCCGTTACGGTTTTCCACGACTACTAGCCAAGCCACTGAACCCAAATCACTTAGCTTGTGATACAAACAACCAAAGCTACACAACCGCACAATCCAAACCCGGTCGAGCCTCCCAATTGTTAGGGGATGCCCACGGCGGCAGCCGTATCCACACACAACAACAACGCTGTCTAGGGGAAACTAAATACGTACACTTCTACCTGCCATGGGTCCCTAACCTCAGTGTAGCATTATGTCGTGTCAGTCAGTGGGTAGGAGGCTAATTGCGTGGGTGCAACAACCAGAGGGGTAGGCCTACGCCAGCTTACCTCAAATTCTCGTCTCCAGGCCAGCCCAAGCTACCGGCCTGATGCCGGCCAGCCCAAGCGTCCGTATGTCCAAGTTTACAAAAGGGGAAAGGGGGGGGGTCAGTCGCTGTAGCCCAGTCCTACAATCCCAAAGGTCCTAAAAGAGTCCTGAAGTCCCAAGGCGAAAATCCCAGAGACTCACCGAACTCCAGTCCTCTTCCAGCGACGACAAACGCTGCCGTCCCACAATAGCGCTCTTTTTCCATTACCCACCTGAGCTGCCTTAATAGCTCAATGAGCCAATAAGTGGCCAGAGGTGAGCCAACGCCCCCTCTGGTGGATGGGATGTGAAAAATGACCGTGTCATGTCTGACCTGTGCATCTATCCTAACAACAGGTATGATAAGGGATCAGATTCCAAAAATAATTCAGTGGAAATGCATGGATTCCAGTTTCTTCCAGTAGCAGCAACTGGAATCCATGCATTTCCACGGAATTATTTTTGGAATCATTGAAATTACATCTCAATCTCGAACTTCGAACTTAAAAGTAGAATTGACGATGCAGCCACACCCCCAATGTCACATCCAGCATGTATGTCAAGACGCACAAACGCACGTGCTGAACTGCAGCGTCAACACTCCTCTAATTTTAGGCTGCAGACAGTTAAAATATACACATCAACCTACCGAAATCAAAGCCCCTCTTGCTACTCTGAAATCACCGGTGTGGAAGTATTCGTTCATTCACGTCAATTAAAACTAACTTAGCCTACTCAACTTAGCAAGTGAAAAGATGATCTAGTTTACAGTCCAAAGTTACTTTAAGGCTTAAAATGCACATTGATAAGTACATATTCCATGAACACTAACCTTGGGTCTCTTCAGAGTGTGCTGAAACGATCAAATTATCATTCTGTGTTGTTTCATTTCACTATGTTCACGTCTCTGTTTTAGCCTAATGTTGGTTCTGTTTACATTACAACCTGGCGGTTGGAATGGTTTCTTCTTTTTCTTCTTTGATTTATTGGCGGATTACAACTCTTTGGTGCATACCGCCACCTACTGTACAGGAGTGTGCAGGGACTTAACAGACTATCCTGGCTAAAGTTTAAAGGAAGGGCAAAGGAAAATAAACAAATTCATTAATTACCAACAAAAAAAGGATCCTAGATCCTTTTAATTAAACCTGTTTCATTCAGGAAAATAAATAGGGATTTCATCCTATCACTCTTAGGGTTGCAAAATTCCGGGAATTTTCAAAGTTGGAAACTTTCCATGGGAATTAACGGGAATATACGGAAATTAACGGGAATAAACGGGAATTAATGGGAATAAACTGGGAATTTTTGATATGGCAAGTTAGTCTATAACAGGGAACTTAAATGTAGCGGACAAAACCCCATCTTGCAGCATAATATTAGTTAAAACAACCTGATTTAATGCAATTACTACCCTGCACATACGTCAATCCCATGCACACAGCAATCAGCATAGGCTACTAGACATAAAGGAAACTTATGGTGCGTTCATGTGCATGGGGAAAATCAATCCCCAGTGAAAATGTCATCTCATGTATTCCCACAAATTGGTGTGAAACTAAGGGAAGTTTGCAAACAGAGTTGCTCAATTATGGGCTTGTCGTCACTTTTGTCCTCATTCAAAAGGTTGTACGTCATTTTGCATAAACTGTAATGGAACGATTAATCTGCCTGATTAAGTTTGACAACTTATATATAACTTACATAATCTATAAGGTTTGGTTGGGGTGGTGTGTTGTGTCATTGTATTTTTATTTGTTTTACCATTTTCTGGGATTCTAACTGAACAAACTGATAGTCAGTCAATGTTCCAACCAATTGGATTTTGTTGTTGAGTGGCATGGTGTATCTTGGGCAGTTTCTGTGGTTTCTGTGTTGCTATCTTAGCACGCTAGTAAACCATAGGCAGAGAATGTGATTCCCGCTAGCATGGTAACTAGCTTTGTATGCTAAGCTAAGCGAAAATACGAAACAAATCATATTGCTTATTACGAAACAAAATGTTAATGTCTGTATATGAAACAGTAGGAATTACCAAAAAGTCCCAGTTAATTCCCATAAATTCTCATAATTTCCTTTAATTCCATGAAAGTTTCCAATTCGGAATATTTCCAAAATTCCCCAGCTTAACTTACCATGGAAAGTTTCCGGTAGGTTTCCGGAAATGTTCCGCCCCTTTGCAACCCTAGTTGTTACCTGGCAAAACAACTGGAGCTTCTAGCTGTGGTGCCGAATTTACACGCCTGCCTTTATGCAGTCTTTTACGAACATTCCGGAGGCGCTCCTCCAGAAACCCTGTGGCAGTTTTATGGTTCCTGCCTTTGGTGAACCATGCATCCTGGAATATATGAAGCAAACAAAAACTAAACACATGCACAAGGTAGTAAGAGGTGGTCAAACTTTCTAGCACCACTATTCCAATGATAAATAAGGTGTCAATGTAGTCATTCACTTTACTTACATAGCCAGTGCCATGGCAATCTCTCAAACATGGAAATTGTTCCACTAACGATGAAGCCAGTAATGCCTTTGTACCTGAAGTAGGACTTCAAAACAATTGAAATTTACATTATAATAAATAATTATAATAAATACACATATAGGCTTTTATTAAAAGAGATAGACAGTAGTCACTAGAGATAGACAGTTGTCACTAAATTGTTTTTGAGAAGGAATACTCACTTCTCTCCGAAGCGCTCCATTAAATGAGAGACAAGAATGCGGACCATGGACCGCCTTTCCGTATGGGAGAGGATACTGTGTTCAAGATTCGAAACGAGGTGCTGTCCATCCGCTGTTCGGTTGAGGATATCACGGATATTCTATAAAAATATAAGTAAGTATAAGTATATATACTCTTTTGATCCCGTGAGGGAAATTTGGTCTCGGCATTTATCCCAATCCGTGAATTAGTGAAACAGACTCAGCACACAGTGAAGTGAAGCACACACTAATCCCGGCAGTGAGCTGCCTGCAACAACAGCGGCGCTTGGGGAGCAGTGAGGGGTTAGGTGCCTTGCTCAAGGTCAATTCAGCCGTGCCTACTGGTTGGCACTTACTGGTTTCAAAATGAAAGGGTAAAAGGAGAAAAAATATTATTCTAAATTCCATAAGGGTGAATTTCCCGGTATGAGGTGGGTCTCCCACTCAGAACAATTTAAACTAGGTTTGGTAGGCATATTCAGAATATAACCATATACAGTTGTGTTCATAAGTTTACATACGCTGTACCTACACATGCTAAAGTTAAATAAAAAGAGGAATAAAAAATCATCTTTTGGAAATTGATCTTAATGCCTTAATTTTAAAAATATGAGGAAAAATCCTACCTTTAAGGACACCAATTTTCTTTGTGAATGAATAGTGTATCATAAATAAATAAATGTTCTTCCTTAAAATTCAGAGGCTCATAAGTATACATACCCCTATGTTAAATTCCCATAGAGGCAGGCACATTTTTATTTTTAAAGGCCAGTTATTTCATGGATCCAGGATACTATGCATCCTGATAAAGTGGCCTTTGGAATTAAAAAAAAAACACATCATCACATATCCTTCACAATACTTAGATATTGGCATGGTTTTATTTCAGTTAGCCTAATAGCTGGTTTGATTTGCATTGAGAGATGATCTTATGGAAAGTACCCCATTTGTGATATATGGTGAAGGCTATGTGATGATGTGGGGGTATTTCCTTAAAGCCCCATGATTTTTTATTCCTCTTTTTATTTAACTTTAGCATGTGTATGTACAGCATATGTAAACTTATGAACACAACTGTATGTTTGCAGAAAGTGTGCTTACAAATGTGCCTCCTTGCTCCGCTGCAACTGAAGGATGGTGGTCTAGGCATGGTGTGCAAACAGATTCAGTGCCTGACTCCTGAAAGCAAAAGGGTCATTCCAGATCAATGTACATTTTTAGGGGGAAATCCCACAGGTGTTTCCCCAAACCATAGTGGTGAATATTTTGCACATAACAACCATAGAACCCTACCTCTCTTAGGGCTGTCAATCTTCCTCTATATTCCCATTCGAATTTCATTATTATTCTTATTATTCAAATTATATTCAAATAAAGTTTTAAATAAAATGTTGATTATTATTACAATGTACTATGTATACAGAGGATTATACTTTGAATGACTGACTCAACCAATATAGCAACCAAGCAATATAGCAAATGAGTTTAACCTAGCAACCACCTCAAGTACCCTAGCAAAGTTTTTAATAACATTTTGATTATTATTACAATGTACTATGTATACAGAGGATTATATTTTGAATGACTGACTCAACCAATATAGCAACCAAGCAATATAGCAAATAAGTTTAACCTAGCAACAGCCTAGCAACCATCTCAAGTACCCTAGCAACAGCATAGCAACCATGTTAAATACCCTAGCAACAGCCTAGCAACCACTTTTATGATGACAAATGAGCGTAATTCCCCAAAATAGTGAAATATCCCTTTAACCACGTAAATTCAGACTACTGAAGTTTGTAAACTACTGTATAATGACTCACTTACTTGCATCCGAGTCCCCTCTCCATGAGTATGTTTGGATTTGAGTAGAATACATTTTTGATTCATATTTTAGTTGCAATGATGAGGTAAAACTAGGAAGTAGATCTAATCAAACGGACTAGACATTGATCATTACTGATAACTACATACAATCGATACTACATTAAAATAGCTAGTATCTCATGGAAATGTAGAAGTTACTGTCATTCTCCTTATGAGACCTCACAACATGGAGAGGGTGATGGTCACTAATGGAATCCAAGTCAATGGACTGGATTGAGGAGGTGGGAGAGACAGTAAAGGCAAAAAAATGCCTTTCGAAGCCAGTTGTGTCCCAGTTCTTCACAATGACTTTCACAGTGGTGTTAACTACCACGATAGTCTGAATGGTTCCAAACTGAGGGTCACCATTTGCAGATTGACACACTAGGAGGGTCATTCCTGGCCTGTAATTAGTACCCTTGTACTTGATCCAAGAAGGTAGATACACCTCTGTGTATATGGCAATCCCCTCAAATCCATATTTCACCTTCTCAAAACCGTCTATGGTACCAAGAAGTGTTGTCCACCCCGGTCCTACTTGAAAATCATGGGAGAACATCTGACCTGACAAAAGAGTGTAGCACATCATTACCTGATGTCTAAAGGCCTGTGTTTTGCAAATGTTGCGAAAATTGCAGGTGACATGGCCCACACGTTTGAAAAATGCGTGTTTCGCTTCAAAACGCATGCACCAAAAATGAACTATTGGCCCCAGTTTCCTGATCGCTCCGGGATAGTGAGTCATGAAGTGGTGTTTCGGTTTCAGGTGCCGGTCTGGATAAATCTCTAAATAAAGACAATGGTGTTCCTGAATGAGATATCCTAAAAAGATAACTGCTCCTGATGTCAATTCTGGAGAGAAGATCAACTCCATACAGCTCAATAACGAAATGAGCAATTCCCAATGTTTATGGCCCTCTGGCACCAAGTTACCTATCATGAGGGGCAGTAGTCTTAATAGACACCATGTCTGTGCTGCTGTCTGTCTAAATGACCCATCTGGATTTTTTAAGTCCTGAGGTCTGATGACAGACGGCTTATTGCGACAATCAGAAAATCCATAGTCAAAGCTTGTTATTCGATAGTTCACTTGGTCAAGGGTCAAGACTTTTTGCTCTGTCATTGAACTAAGAACAAGCCTTAGTTCAAACCCACCAATCCCTTCTAGGATGTCATGCATAACATCAGGAGCCACGTTATCCGTTACATGATAGAAATGTAACTTGTTCAGGGAGCACTCTGTCTTGATACCTGTTTCTGTTGGGTTATTTAGAACTAGGTCTGAATGGTAGTTCACCTCATTACGCATTAATGATGAATCCTCAACAGTCTGCACCCTCAAAACCGGCTTGTGCACCCGACACCACTGACAAACACTATTGCCAGAAAAGCTTTCTATGTAACCAAGGATGCCATTTAGTCCAAGGTTATCTCCACAGATCTGTGCCAATCCTACCCTAATGATGCCTTTAAACTGTGGGGTTTCCACCTGTATACCATTCCGTTCAAGGTCCCTAATCTCATTCACAATTGGATCTAGGACAGCATTCATTCCATAGGTTTTCACATCATCTGTCTTGTACACAGCTAACAAGAAGTGAGACTTCAGGCTAGACAGGTACTCACGTGGCAAGCATCTAATAGTGAAATAAATGAAACCAAGCTTGTGGACTGATGTCTTCGATCCAAGTGGATTTACCATCTCACAGTCATCACTGTAAAGCACCAGTGGAACAGAGAACTCCTCAGAAAAGAGGCGATTAGTTGCAAAGACTGTACCATCTCTAAAATCCTCAATTGCTGTTGTTTCAACCTGTCGCCACTGCAAGATTTTCTCCATTGTTCCTGGACTTTCCATGATTAGCTTCAGCATAGGTTTTAGGGGAATATACTGGAAGGTATCCCGAACTGCCAATTGCTTAACAGCCCCTGTCTCTCTCTTGAGTGTAGGAAAAGCCAGGGAGGGGTACTGCCTCTGGCTGTACAAAGTATCCAGACTGTGTGAAATATTTCATTTGTTTGTACTCTGACTCCAAGCCCTGAAATGGCTCTGCTGCTAATTTAAACTGCTCTATGAGTTCCTCGCCTTGTGGAGTATCAGAGTGCCCAACCTCTCTTAAAAAAGAGACAGTTTTACGTAAGACGACCAACAATGTCACTGATTAGACTAGACGTTTGCTCGACCACATCCCTAATTGCACTGACAGTCTGTGAAGACTTTGACTTCAGCTTTGCTAAATAGAGTGCAACTCTGTCTTTTATGTTTTCATCATCCAACTCATCCCATTCCTCCAAAGCCGTCTCTTTACATTCTTCCTCAAGCTCATGTGAATCACACCCATTGTGACATTGAACTGAACAACTTTCATCTGTTCCAGATTCAAACTCAATAGCATGCCCCAACAAATGTCTCCTAAATGATCTATACTGATTGAATGAGCGATGACAACCAACTTGAGCACACTGGAAGTAGCTACATGCAGCCATTTTGTTTTATTATTTCGACAATTTACGTAATTGATTACGTCCCAGCCCTGATACTGTGATGATGGGACAAGCAAGTTCTTCTTTAACATTAAGTGAACCTAATAATATAACGTTAACTTATTTCCATCCACATTTCTTATCGAGACACTTAATTACCCAGTATCACCTACTAACGCATTAACAGGAGAGCACGACTAACATTATGTCTGATAACAAATACTGTTGCGGCTCAAACTCATACTGGTAACCTTAACGTTTTCCCTGCATACTGTATCAACTGCAAACTATACGGGCAACACTGGCAACGTTAATATTAGACCAAATAAACACACAAGTGACTTCCCTCAGCCTCAATCCTATCTGACAATGATACTCGCGGTGCCTCTGCCAGATCTTTTATGTGCCAGATGACTACGCGCCATTATATTGCTAATATTACATTAGCTAGTAGCTAGATCTAGCAGCATAACGTTAGCTGCTACCTCGTGGTAAACTCAGGAGAAATTAAGCTAACTTCAGCTAACCTACCAAAGAGACAGTTGTGCAAACAAAGATAGCTATAAAATGCGACACTTTGGGGAATAGTGTTCACTACCTTTCAATGCTTCTTAGAGATTTAATAAATGTTACCTTATCACAGTAGACATGGATAATGTAATCCAGACATTACGTTAATGTTACACTCGTACGTAGCTTTTGCTAGGCTAATAAACCGTTGCGTAATTAGCCTACCTAACGTTAATGTATTCAGGCAACTGACATTAAGTCCCTTTTACGTTGTTTTGAATTATTCAAGAAAACGTAAATGGGTAAGAACATGTTAATATCAATTATGCTAGATTCTATTTATGCTATTAATGACAACTTGGCATGCTGCTTCTTAGCTTAAAAAGACAATGACCTTCAACAATAATTCTTATGAAAGAATGAAAGTATGTTAATTAGAAGCAGGTTAATTATAGATTAGTATGTTAATTATATGCCTAAATTATTTATGTTAACATGATGTGATAGATCATATTTTGAACATGATAGATGTGAATAAACTTACTTGAAACAGGGAAGGAGAAAGAGTAGTCTGTCCCTCGATGTCAAAGTCATCCAAAAGATGGCAGTTGGCGCGGACTAAAGTTTTCACCTAACGGTAGGCTAGAGCCTCGATTTCGTGTATCATTCAGTAACCCAATGCATTGGGTTACTATTTCTAACCCAATGCTGGGTTAAATCTACCCAAAATATCATTCATACGCCTTGACCCAGCATTTGGGTCAGTTAAATAACCCAGTAGTTTTTAGAGTGTAGCCTAGGCCTAAAGCAGCATGCATAGAAGCAACTAGGCAAAATACTGAGAAAAATTTGACTATTTCAAAGTGTGCTCGTTTTCGGATGTAGGTAACACAATTTAAAAATGTAGACTATATTTTTTTCATTTGATTGGTTCAACCGCCACCCGCCCGAATTTAATTAAAATATTATATTCCTTCATGTCATCCGCCCGATCCGCGGTTTAACCGCGGAGTCCGCGGCTGTAACCGCGAACCGCGCATCTCTAGTATGCAAAGGTTGCAATGTTAGGGGAAGGTTCCCTAAAGGTTGCAACCATAGACTGTATATATAGAACTGGACAGTGTGGCTGCATTCTGCAGTGTTCTATGGAATTGAAGCCGCTGAGGCGACGCCATCTTGAAAAATTTGGAGCCAATTTGAAGTGCGGCTGCGCAGCAAAAGTTGAAGCATGCGCAGTGAAGAGGAGTCGCGGTCAGGCACGCCCACTCAGTTGCCACTCAGTGAGTTAAACACGCCCCTTGTCAAGTGAAACCCGCCCCCTTCTCCTTTCCACAACGCAGGTCGACTCGGCGCCGAAGGCTAGCTGGCTGGATGAATTTTGCGGCTGTGAGTTAGCTAAACAGTACAAACAACAATCGGTTTGTTCTTGTCTGGTAAGTCTTGCGTATCAACTGAAAAGTTTTTTTTTGTCTATTGGTGTTCTTAAATACGTATAAGAGAGCTTATTATGTTGAGTATGGTGAATACTAATGAGCTAACAACAGAAATACGGACAGCGAATTACATGCTAACGTTAGCAGCTACATTAACGTTACCGTTAACGGGAGGCTAAGTTAGTCGTTGAAGTGAAGATTAGCACACAGCTGCCGTAACAGTCGATGCATGATATACTTGGTTTTATTAGTTGTTGCTGTTTTCAAATATCTCAATCTTAATGTATGCCATCCCATCTCAACATGGAGTAACTATTGACTGTACATGGGGATTAATACCACTAAACAGTCAGTACAGTATATGATGTGATAAAGCAACGGTATGATGTGATAAAGCAACGCAAGTTAACGTTAACGTAATGTGAAGCATGGACCTCATCAACCCGTCATGTTAATGTAACTGCTGCTAGCCAGTTTGCCAGCGTTGCATTTTTTCTAACGTTAACGACAGACACCTCTGTTAGAGCTACTTCTGTGATGGTAGGTCGGTAGCATAGACTGTAAAAAATAGATCGGTAGGTCGGTAGTTGTAGACGGTTGTAGACCGCATAAGTGAATGATCGATAAATGAAACGCCTGCATTAAACACTACATCAAGAACCAGTCACTTCCCAGGGATATCGGTGAACATTTGAGAAAGACAGCTTGTCATCTAACGTCCATGATCAGTCATACTGATAACGTTATTTTTCAAGCTGACGCAAGTTAATAACATTCACACCGCATATTTAAATGTGTAGTTAACATTAGGTAGGCTGTGAAGTTTATTGCACACATATTAATTAATTGGTATTACTAGTGGTGTTGAGTGCCTGATTAGATGCTTTGTAATGTTGTAAAATTGTCTGACTAACTTCATTGTAACTTTCCTTTTTGCAGGTAAGATTATGGGTGATGGCTGAATGTACTGGAGGTGGCGGCAAGGTGGTCTCCATGGTCTACATTAGTCTGCAAGCAAGGGAATGCCTACGTGAAGTGGTTTGGCTGGGTTGGTCTTAGGTGGCGTGGCATGTCCTCCCCCTTTCTCCAAGTCCCCTGACATCCATCTCCCTGACATCATCACCCACCGTCACTGGATCAATCTGAAGCCCCTTATACTTGGGACATCATTCATACTTGAGGCTGTACACATCCCTTTGTTTCTATTTTCTTTATTGATGTCACCCAAACTTCAACTTTCTGTATGCCCCTGAACTCACACAAATTGTAAATTGCAATGCGCCATTTAACCAGTGGTGTTAGTGTAGTTAGTTAGTTGCAGTGGTGGGTATACTGTGAGCAACCCCAAATGTTATTAAATACGTATCCTTGCCTATTTTAAATGGGTTTACTGTGTAGTCCTGTGTATCACGTATAGTGGGGGGCCTTAACCCTTAGAACCCTAAGCTGTTTTTAGGGCATTTTCACTACCTTCATTCATAAGGATTTATTCTGGTCATTGTAAGTGCCACACACATATATTATATATTGTTTTTTTCAGGAGAGTTTAGGCTATTCAGATCTGCCATCATTTCATGTATTAATACTAGCATTGATTTTATTTAGATTTTTAAAGAATTAAAATATAAAAAGTCTATTATAAAAATTCTTATATTTCGACATGTATCTCACCACAGCAAGCTCACAGCTCTACATGCATTTAATGTGTGTGTAGGGCAGACTGTC
Source organism: Alosa pseudoharengus (assembly GCF_046254945.1). Taxonomy (NCBI): domain Eukaryota; kingdom Metazoa; phylum Chordata; class Actinopteri; order Clupeiformes; family Clupeidae; genus Alosa; species Alosa pseudoharengus. The sequence continues at coordinate 51,885,490 of NW_027468663.1, read as the reverse complement.
CTGAATCGGGCAATATAATTGCCATGTTGGAGGGATACTCTGGGGCTGAGCAATTAACAGAAATATTTGCTGTGTGATTTACGGAAATAAATGCCATTTTTTATTTAGTGATGAAAAATAACCTTTCTGCGCTCCATATCTGTGACACGAACTGATCTGACCTGACTTAACCCGAGGTTGCGTGTTAGCCTGCGTGCCTGTGTCTATGCAGTCATAATAATTCTCAACTCTTTACTGCATTGCCATGAACAAAGTAAAGGCAAAAAAGGTGTTTATTTGATCAACAAATTGGGATGCAATGTGAGCCTTGAATTGGATGCCATGCAGGAATTTGCTAGGATCTCAAAACCGGAATATTAACATGCTTTGCCATAGAGAAACACATGATAGCATTGGATTATAAACATGCTTTGCCACAAGAACAGACAAAAACGTGGGGTAAGTCCAGCTATATGAAGTTATTATTTTGCTGTCACTTCGTCTGTTTTATAACCCAGAAGGATGTACTTGGTATCAAATGATAGCTCTGAGTCTCCTCTTTCATCTGACATGCGTGGCATATCTATGCGATCATGGGTCCGCGAGTAATTCAAACGAGAGTAATGTTGGTTTGTGTACATGACGTTATTATTTTGCAGTCACTTCGTCTGGTTTTATAAGCCAGAAGGATCGATAAACATGGTACCAATGGATAGCCCTGTGCCCCCTCTTATATCTGATATGCTTGCCATATCGATGCGATCACGGGTTCGCGAGTAATTCAAACTAGAGTAATGTTTGTGCAGGTGAATGCGGAGAAGTATAGACTGTAAATATGATGCAATTTGATTTAATTTCATGATTTTTTTTAATTTTCATACTTGATCGTACAGACAAGTGTGTAGTCTCGTTGGAAAGCCCCACTTCTGCTCTGTCGTGCAATAAAGGTTTCATCTCGCTGCGATGAACCGTTCTGGAGCAATGTAACAGAGAAGAAAGGGTGTGTTTTTTGACGCACTTTGCGTCAATCGGGTTCTAAGGGTTAAGCACATAAATAGGTCGTTTCGCGCAATTTCTTCTAAAAGCGCCAAATTTGGCACAGATGTAGCTCAAGTTATACTGAAATGATTTAGCTAGGGCGCCGGAGCCAGAGACCCTCGGGGCCAAGATGGCGGCAAATCCAATATGGCCGCTGCCCGAAAAGGGTTCCGACTAGCTTTTAACCACATGAGCTACAAATACAAACTTGATGTCTTTTTCAACTTAATTGATCATGGGAAACACATAGGAATGTTTATATTTATGACCCAGTATATCTGGACAGCTTAATCCTCCAATTCCAATATGGCCCCTGTCCAAAAAAGCAGTTTTGACTGTAGTTATACCCCATTGTTTGCGCCAATTAATCTACAAGCACCAAATTTGGCACAGATGTAGCTCAGGTCATACTGAAATTATCTAGCTAGGGCGCCGCAGCCAGCGACCCTTGGGGCCAAGATGGCAGCCAAATCCAATATGGCCGCTGCCCGAAAAGGGTTCCGACTATAACTTTTGAACCACATGAGCTGCAAGTACAAACTTGATGTCTTTTTCAGCTTAATTGATCATGGGAAACACATATAAATGTTTATATTTATGACCCAGTATATCTGGACCCCTTAATCCTCCAATTCCAATATGGCCTTACACCCCATTGTTTTCGCCAATTTATCTACAAGCACAAAATTTGGCATAGATGCAGCTGAGGGCATACTGAAATGATTTAGCGAGGATGCCGGAGTCAGTGGCCCCTGGGACCAAGATGGCTGCCAAATCCAATATGGCCGCCACCTGAAAAGGGATTACTGTAGGCTGCATATTTTGACCCAGATGAGATACAAATGTAAAATTAATAAATATTTCACCTTTTCTGGCTATGGGAAACACAATATATATATATATATATATATATATATATATATATATATTTATGATTGGGTATATGTGGACCCTCAAAGTCCCCAAATGCAATCTGGTGAGTGTCCGAAAAAGGGTTTTGACTACAACTTTTGAAACGAATAAGCTACAGATGAAAACTATTTTTTTACCATGACCACACATTAAATTACCTAAGCTTTCTCAAAAAATAAGAGTCTGCTCTGACCCTTCTTTGGGGCAGCCGTGGCCTACTGGATAGCGCTTCGGACTTATAACCGGAGGGTTGCCGGTTCAAACACCGACCAGTAGGAACAACTGAAGTGCCCTTGAGCAAGGCACCTAACCCCTCACTGCTCCCCGAGTGCCGCTGTAGCAGGCAGCTCACTGCGTCGGGATAAATGTGTGCTTCACCTCACTGTGTGTTCACTTTGTGCTGAGTGTGTTTCACTAATTAACGGATTGGGTTAAATGCAGAGTCAAATTTCCCTCACGGGATCAAAAGAGTATATATACTTATGTATACAGCCTCAGTGTTGTACCTCCAATCCAGTTTATTGTCTATAAGAACACGCACATATTTGTAGTTCTCAACAACTTCCTCACCCAGTATTGAAATGGTATTTAGCTCAGGCCTGGCCCTACGAAAGTCCACCACCATTTCCCTTGTCTTAGCCACATTCAAGACAAGGTGGCTGTTTCTGCACCATGTCACAAAGTGGTCCACCAGTTGCCTGTACTCCGTCTCCTCACCATCACTGACACTCCCCACAACTGCAGTCTGTGAACTGTCTGAGAACTTCTGCAGGTGACATGACTCAGAGTTGTACTGGAAGTCTGAGGTGTACAGTGTGAAAAGAAAAGGAGACAACACAGTCCCTTGTGGTGCTCCTATGCGACTGACTACCTGTTCAGACACACACCCTTTCATTCTCACAACCTGTGCTCTGTCAGTCAGGTAATCAGTAATCCATGAAGTTGTGGAGGTGTCTACTTGCATCCTTCAAGCTTGTCACGTGGCAGCATAGGCTGTATGGTATTAAAAGCACTTGAGAAATCAAAGAACATGATCCTCACAATACTACCAGCCCCTGTCCAGGTGAGAGTGTGTTCTATGAAGCAGGTAGATTAAGGCATCCTCCACACCCACCTCTGGACGGTATGCAAATTGTAATGGGTCCATGTAGTGGTCACCTGTGGTCTCAGAAGATGACCAACAACAGTGTTTAGCCAACTACTTCCTTTCCTACCAACTTCCTTCCTAACCAGGTGTACTTTTTTCCATAAGTGTTTTGTTCTTATGACTACAATTGTGAGAGAGACCATGAGAATGAGAATTCATGAGAGAGCAAACAGTTATTGTGTGCACATCCCACCTTCTGGCAGGTGCAGGACAAATTAAAACTTACTCAATTGAAAAAATATAATGTCCGCAACACTGCTTTTGACTCCCATATATTTAATGCACAACAGGCAACGTTTCGACCCTGCTGGGTCTTCTTCAGGCAAAAATTCATGAGAGAGACCATGAGAATTCTGTTGTTGTTTTTATGTTATTGCTGTTTTTTTGATATGCTAAGCAAACCTTTGAAGAGTTTTGGACAAATTGACTATATTATTCTTTTCAACAATTTGACATATTATAAATATTGCCTTGCAATAATAATTGTGTCTTATTCTTTCTTATATGATTACATTTCAAAATGTATTCACCTGTGGTACATTGAAAGCATTTCACTTTTATAAGGAAATTAATCCACATTGAGAATAACCTTCAAAGTTGTGGTAAAAAAAGATTTTCAACCAAAGTCTTGAAAAGAATACAGGTTCCAGACTTACACAAGCATACATATAAAATATGACAATGGACTTCCTGTGGTCAATAAACAAAAAATAGACACAACATCCTCATTTGTAGCGCATTTGGTTCAAAATTTGAAGCCAAAACTCTTTTTCGGACAGCAGCCATATTGAATTTAGGGAATTTGGGGGGTCCTGATAAACCCAATCATAATCATGTAAGTATTCCTATGGGTTTCCCATCATCAAAAAAGGTAAAATAGACATCAAGTTTGTATTTGTATCGCATCTGGCTCCAAAGCTATAGCCGAATCTCTTTCAGGCGACAACCATTTTGGATTTGGCTGCCATGTTGGTCTCAGGGACCACTGGCTTGGGCGGCCTGGCTAAATCATTTCATTATTCCCTCAGCTGCATCCGTGGCAAATTTGTTGCTTGTAGATTAATTTGCACAAACAATGGGGTGTAAGGCCCCATACTACAGCCGAAACTGCTTTTTTGGACAGCGGCCATATTAGAATTGGAGGAATAAGTGGTCCAGATGCACCGGGTCATAAATATTAACATTCCAATGTATTCACCATGATCAATTAAGCTGAAAAAGATATCAAGTTTGTATTTGTAACTCATGTAGTTCAAAAGTTATAGCCGGAACCCTTTTCGCGCAGCGGCCATATTGGATTTGGCCGCCATCTTGGCCCCAAGGGTCGCTGTCTCCGGCGCCCTAGCTAAATCATTTCAGTATGACCTGAGCTACATCTGTGCAAAATTTGGCGCTTTTAGATTAATTAGTAACATTTAACAGTAGCCTACACAAAGATGTAGACGTTACAATAATATTAATATCAGAATAATTATTGGTTGATACTAAATCAATATTGAATGTTTTTTTTTATTTCTTTTGTGTGATATATCATTCAGAATGCTGCAACATGACTGGTCTTCAATCAGCCAAAGAGGACACATCGTAACGCCTCTCCTAGTTACTCTCCATTGGCTCCCTACAGTAGCCAGAATTACATTTAAATCTCTCACTTTGGCCTATAGGACACTGACTGGATCTGCTCCTTGTTATTTTAATTCAATGATCAAGATATACATCCCCAACCGCCCACTGTGGTCTTCTGATGAGTGTCTGTTGTGTCGACCAGTCTTAAACGCTAGGTCAAATTCAAGACTCTTTTCCTCAGTGGTTCCATGTTGGTGGAATGAGTTGCCCAGTGCTCTTCGTTCTTGTGATAGTTTTTGGTCTTTTAAGCACTTATACATTATGGTTTGTATGCAGTAGTACTGTTTTATTTTCATTATAGGCTGTTGATTAATTTGACATTGTTTATTATTGATATTCTCCTTAATGTAGTCTTACCATGTTTTTGTTATTATATTATTGATTGAATGGGCATTATTATTTATTATTGCTTTCCCCCCTCATTTTCATTGTTTATTTCATTAGGCTTGATTTGTTTTAAGTATTATATTGTTTTGTATTTGTTAAGGTTAACCATCATCATCATAATGTGGTATTTTCTTATGCACTTGAAACAAAGAATAAAAATGTTTCTTTAAACGTAGTACCACTTTAAACACATCACACACTAAACAGCAAAGTAGCTTCCTGATTATGTGTAAAATGTTTACAGAGTATCCTGATGTAGTAGATCCATGTTCTCATATTTTTACAGCTGACATGAAGGCTGCAGTATTACATTTTTGATTTATAATGGAGCACCCTCTCTGGTGAAAGACTAGCAAGCATGTGGTAGAGGCATACGATTACAGACATATTGAGAGAGCCTATCAATGAGTTGTCGCAGTTTTCAATTTAGACGTATTATTTTGAAATGATGTACGTCTACGTCTACATCCCTGGCAAGACCTGATTAAATCATACCAATGCAAAATGCTTCTCCAGCAGTGCAATCGCAGGTAACAACGATACCTTAACGCATTTTCAGATACCGCTGTTCTGAGCATACTAAGCAAATTGGCCATTTGTAACTTTGAATCCCTCCTCACGTTAAGCTATGGTCCAATAATGTGTTCACTAAAACACAAGTAACGTTATTTGTCGGGCTGATTCATAAATGGGCATACCGAGGTTGTCGACCTAGCAGGCTAGGTGGCGTTTATTGCCATTCGCAAAACTAAGCAAGAGTTAACGTTAATGAAACTTAACATCGCCTTCTCCAGTGACAAAGTGTATTCAAATGAAGTTGCAACGATGATGGCGGCAATCACTGGTTACGTTATACCATTTGAAACAAGTAGGACTGTAAATGATGGTGACTATGGCTAACGTCACTTCGGATCAATATAGCAAGCAGAGCCCTTTTACTTTACCTATCAACTGGCTAATGCTAGCATGATGTAGCATGCTATGAGCTAATATACTTAGCATCTACGAATAAACAGCACATATCTTTTTTCACAAAGAATCGGTCACAACTAACAACGATGTCTCTTACAAACAACTACACAATGTATGACTATCAATATGTATTTAGTCAGACTGTGATAAGATATAGCCTAATGATAATAACAGCAACACTTTAGGTTAGATTATGTGTCGAAATCAGGTGTCGTTAAAATAAGTGAGCGATGACGTGGTAGTGTCTGCAGCCTAGACGGTAAAACTTAATGGACAAAGCGTCGTGTCTGCAGCCAGCCAGCTGTCAATCATAGGTGTAAACACGCCCTTTTTAGATTTGTTAATATAACATTAAAAAATAATAATTTCAGCGAGAAAAGAAAAATTGTGTGTATTGAAGCATCTTGAAAACAATTTTTTCGAATAAAAAGTTGTTGATACAAAAATAGTTTTAGGCGAGAAAAGTGACACGGAAAGTTGGCTACTTGGCCATTGAAATACATGGGGGTGGGCGGAGTTACACATTGTACTGCAGCCAGCCACCAGGGGGCTCTGGACTAACGCTCGCATCACTCTGATGGGAATTACGGCTCATCTTAATGAGCCAGTTCATTTGGCTCAGCTCAGCAATGAGAGCTGGCTCTTTCGGCTCTCATACGGCTCTCTAAAAAAAATTAATAACCTGTAGAATAAATGATAATTCATTGATTTGTAGGCTACTTCACTTTAATTGAAATCATTACAATAATTAAACACTACATTGGATGCTGTGAAAACATGTATTTATTTAATGCTTAGGCTATTAAAACATCAATTAAAAGTCATCATAATCATCTTGCATAGCCTATCAATTAGGCTACAAAAGTCAAGACATGAACTATCCGAAAAGGATAGTAAAGGATTGAGCACGCCATTGATCTCCTTCTGAACATGAATTTATAATGAAGAAAACATCAAAGGGATGTGCCAACTAGAAATGGCAAAACACAATATCCTTAATGATCAATGGAAGATATATTTGCGTCCAACCTTTTTGCATATTTATTTACTGTTATGATATCAAATCATCCAGAACTGCCTGAGTGTTGGCACAACTAGGCCTAATTTCCTCTGGGTCTACGATGGTGATAATAAAACTAAGTGACAGACACCTAATTAGTGTTGGGCTTAAAACAGGGCCTAAGTGTAGCCTTTAAATTGAAAATAAAGTGAAATGTTTTGAGCTTTAATCACAGAATATAAAATAGCCTACTTCTAAATATTAACATATTAATGGCAATGCATTTAATGTAGGCTAATTACTTACTAAACATAAAACAGATTTTTTTTAAAAAATTGCAATCGGTATATTAAGGATCTTTGGTACATCCCTAAAAATCAAATCAATCCTTTAAGGAAGATTACCATTGAGAAAAGCTAAACATTTCAGCTTTTAACCACATATCAACGTTCTAGACATGCCCACTCAAAAGCCACGGACGGCTCCCAGAAGTGAGCCGGCACCCATCGTTCATTTAAAAGTGCCGGCACATAGAGCCGGCTCGTTCACGAACGACACACCACTAGACGGCACACTGTCCAGTTCTATATAGTCTATGGTTGCGTTAGGGAGCGTAAGGGGAAGGTTTCTAAAGGTTGCAACATTTAGATAACATTCAGGGAACGTTCGGGAACCAAAAACTAACATTCCCGTAACCAAAAACTAAGGTTCCCCATAAATTGTTACCTGGGTAGATTTAAGCTGAGCAGAGCGCTTGTCCCCTTCAGCTGCTACGTGTGCCGATGTATGAACAAGACTATAAATAAATATCGGGTAAGTTACAGTTCGCTAGTTGCATCATAGATCCTCCTGTACAAGTTATCAAACAAAAACGATCACTGGCCACTTAAACTACTTTAGCAAAGTCCTTGACTGCAGGTTGTGAGCAACAGGCAAACGCAAGATACAATTGCAGTCCAATGAGATGCAACTTTATTCTCTGCGATCATGGCAATGTTAGACGATGTCGTTGGTGGAACAAATATATGTTCGCTTGAGTCAGGCGACTTGAACGGAAGCAGAAAGGGCTAACATATTTCTCTGTAACATTTCCAAAATCCAAGTGAACAAAACACTATACAAATCAGAAATATCTACTGATATCTTTCTCCGCTGAGTTTGTTCCTACTATTTGCCACTTGCCATGCCACTAAGACAAGCTGAGAAGGGCGCATCATAATATATTAAAATATTTTAGCCTAGGCTACTGTAAACGTTGGCTAACATTGCCTACCTAGCAATGCTATCTATGCAAATGCAATATGTCCAAAGGTAGCCTACGGTAGGCGACTACATCAGGCTAAGCTATTAATAATACAAATATAAAGGCGATAGATGTGAGGAGTTACTGTAAGTTTAGCCTAGGCTATTTATCCTATGTAGCCACAAGTCTCCTGCGCTGACTACTTCAGTCTCATTCTCTTCTCGTTTTCTGACCATGTCAACATTGAGCAACGAAAATAAGGGAGATTTTCCGGGTTACTCACCCAAAATACAGGGAAATTTCAACATTCGTCTTTCTGTTGCTATCCTACTACAAAACTGCTGCACTAATTAAACGAGGTGTGAAGCTAGGTCTAATGAGATTGGCGTCAAATCGTGCTCTCTCCCACACTGTTCTGATCACTCTAAGGTCGCCTTCATGCAAGCAAAACGATGCTTTAAAAACATATTTTCGCTGGAAGGGCAGGGGGTTACAGGACAACAGTACAGAGACGGCCAAGTCTGATGGGGCTAATGTTATGAAAGTATTAGAATATGGGATATTTTACGGGAAAATAATAAAACAGGAAGACAGCTGGAAAAAAAGTTGACAGGTATGTTTCAGACCTTGGTAGACTCTAGGGCTCTTCGCTGTTGTTAGAACGGCCTGTAGCCTAGGCCTATTGCACAACATAGGCCTACCATCACGTTACATTTTGTACAAATAAATAAATAGCCTACAGCAATCATACCGGCGCTGTCGCACTTGTCAATTGAAATAGACCCACCTATGCATTTTCAAACCAAATGGCCGCTGCGAACGTTATTACCTGATTATTACGTAGATCGAATATGCCTAATGATGCAAAGCATCTGATGGTTCTGTAAACATTAGCAGCTACCCCCTGAAAGTCACTACTGGATCGCTACTCACAAATCCTGAAACGGGTAAGTTTTTCTATTAATTGCTAAACAGGGCTGTTTTGAGGATAAATCTTGTGATTGGTTTTGTCCGTTGACAATGGAGGTAACTATGTCTTACAGAAAGGAATATTCCCGTGTTCCTAGATTTTAAGCATGGCGCTAACATCAGCTAACAAACTAACCTATCTAAACTATCGCCAGAGAATGTCTGCTATCGCTAACTAGCTAGCTAATTGGAATGTGGGGGTTGTGTGTGCTCCATGAGCAATATCCCAGCTAAGTTAGACAACTTAATGTAGTTGCATTCCGTTACTCCATCATCAATAGATCAATATTATTCGGTCTGTTAAGTATTATTAAATGATATTTGGAATGAAACATGGTAATTTATTTTACCATAACGTTGCTGGAGTTATTCATTATGTTCACATCAAGATTTCAAACGTTGTTTCCTCTCAACGTGCTCTCACTGGCTTCCCGCTCCCGCAGTTTGCAATTCGCAATTTTGACAGCCATGACGTTTTTAGCATATTCTCTTAGACACAGCAATGAGGCTCATTTTGTATGTTTTAATGGTTGTGTCCAGGTCGTGAAGTTCAAGGCGAGATGGTGAGGTCCGCGATTTCAATCCAATAGACTACACGTTTTTTTTTTTTATTCAGCTAATTTCTCCTTACGTCCTATAACGTTAACGTTAGGTCCGAAGTCTCAAGCGTTTGGGGCTAAGGCACATCAAATCAGAACTCCAGGGCACCTCGAATCACAAACATAGTCTTAATAAGTCCCAATAATATGGTAAAAGTTGTAACGTTAAATAAATACGTTTAATGTGTACACTGTATGTGTGTTTGAAATACCATTAAAGTTACACTGTCCATAGCGTTACTGTACATTATGCTATTCAGGCGCTGGTGGCCTTACCACTGTGTGTGTACCATCAGGATACTCAACAAGGAGAGAGAATTTCCCCTGTGTTTATTCACACAAAGTTGACCTACCATAACTTCCTAACTCTGCACAATATCCCATTAACTGCATGATAGTAGGTTATTTACAATTTTCTGTAAAGTAAACAACTTATAAAAATAAATTTAATGCAGAACTATATGCATAGCACATCTTTTGTTTGAACAGGAGTATGGTGTACATATTAGGACATCCTAAAATGTCAAGAGTCATGTTTCAGACATCATGAAAAGGCATCAGGTCTCAGTAAAACGTCTGTCAAGTTTACGGCATTACACAGTCATGTCTCAGACATCAGATAAAAAGCCATCAGGTCTCGGGAAATCCTCTGTTACAGTATACACTAATTATGCAAGGAAATATATTTGTATTAATGTATTTTGGCAAGTACATGTTAAACTGCTACAACAAAATTCCCTGATATTCCATGACTTTGCTAACCTGACTCCGCCAGATGGATTTGCTCCGTATATCCATCTGGGAACTTTTCATTGAAGAACTTTTGGGAAGGGGCGGAAATACTGGTTAGCTGATTGGATAGGCCATCTGTCTATCACCACCTTTGGTGGTTATCGACGGGCCAAATCAACCAATTAGATGAACAAAGTGTTCTTCTAATGCCTTCGTTTAACATACAATTAAGTTAGGTAACGTAACTAACATTAAGATGTTTTAACTTACCATTTGTATGTGACATTAACCTAATCAACGACAATTCCCATCAAGTTTTCACGGTAGACCCTACACTTCTGAAGAAAGTATATTCCTCCATTATGAACTGGAATCGGCCGTGGAGGATGTCTGTGTTGTTCATTCCTCCCAGCTGCATGGCTGAGACTTATAGCTTCACAGCTTACCCAGGAATACTTTCTAATTTGAGTAAAACTTGCGCGATATAGCTATGCTCATCTCATCTGTGGATGCAGTCATGTTGTTCGTTGCGTCACACCTCAACCCGCCTCAAAGCCAACGCTGATTGGACGTTCGTTTGGTGAACTGCTCCAAATTCTCTTTAACGAAAAGTTGCCAGACTGATCTGCGAGTGAAACCTTGAAAGCTTGCGAGATCAGGATGGTCTCACGAGGCTATGACTTTGCCCCAAAAATGATAAAAAAAATTCCCTGACATTCCATGTCTGGAACAGAATTTCTAAAATTCCTTTGATATTCCAGAAATTCCATGACCCGTGGGAATCCTGACTGGTGCACCTAATGTCATAAGGGTGAGCGCCTACACATCTGCTGTCTCTCTACAAACTAAGCGTTTGTTCTCCTTTGATTAGTGTTGCACGGTGCACCGATACTACAAAAGTATGGCAATACCCTGAAATTAAAACGTCAGAATACCTTATTAGTATCAATACTTTTAGAAAGACAGTGTTTTTTTTGCAATAAGATGCATATTTTATGTCAATGTGTGGAAAGCTTCTATTGCTTCCCGAAGCCTGTGTCTTTTCTCCTCACACACGCACACAGCTTTCAACCTGCAGCTGTCATGCAAAACACTTATCTCTTCTTCTTTGACTTGTTAATTTTTTGAACATGTATTTTATCTAATGACAATAGAAAACATAATGAATTGCATCCATATAAGTTTATCCTTGGACTATGCGTGACTATTTTCCTCCAGCCTAAAACTGAGAATGAAAGCTAATTACTTTCACGTTCTTCTTAAAGTGACAGACACTCAATTAGACCTACATACCACCCACTGTAATGACATTAAAGACAAGTGCAATAGTTTAAAAATCAATATGAAGTATTTAATGACTATATGTTTAGCTATTAATAATTATGCAGATCATAAATACAACCCCAAAACAGATAAAGTTGGGACGTTGAGTAAAATGTCAATAAAAACAGAATGTAATAATCTGCAAATCTCTTAAACTCATATTTAGTTGCAAAAAAGACACAGACAACATATCAAATGTTAAAAATTACAAATTTGACTATTTCATGAAAAATATATGTTAATTTTGAATTTGATACCAGCAACAAGTTTAAAAAAAAAGTTGGGACGGGGGTAACAAAAGGAAAAGTTGTGTAATGATAAAGAAAACAAAATGAAGAATGTTTCACAACTAATTTGGGTAACTGGCAACACGATTGGGTATGAAAAAGAGCATCACAGAGAGGCAGGGTCTCTTAGAAGTAAAGTTGTAGGGGTATTCATCACTCTGTGTAAACCTGTGTGCACAAATGATGAAACAATGTAATTGTAATGCTTCTTAACATGAAATTGTGACATATTTAAGGAGTTCCTCATCTACAGGACATAATATTATTAAAACATTCAGAGAATCTAGAGAAATCTTTGCAAACAAGTAGGGATCGACCGATATGGATTTTTTAGTGCCGATACCGATTTCTTTCCATCAGCCTTAGCCGATGACCAATACAGGCTGCCGATTTTCTTGAGCCGATATTTGGAGCCGATACTGCTTTTATTTTGCTCCCTCAATTTACATCATACAAATGACACATAATTACACAAATGATGATAACAAATGTTATAAGTCTCAATTTAAAAAAGGAACATTTATTGAACTTATGGATGGGTGCACTGGATATGGTTAACTGTGCAAAATTACAACACAGCCTTGATGATGCATTGCTTGCTGACATATTATCAGACATAATTCAAGTCATCACAAAATGTCCTTTGTCAACACATTTAAATAATTTAAGAAAACAATAAGCCTGAAAAGTAGCTATTAAAACCCAGTACACTACGGGTGACCCGTATTCGGGAAAATACAGTGCCCCCCACCTCCCCCCAACAACCCCCATGCATTTTTTTGCACCTTATCATGAACTACCATAGTCATGCTATATACCATTTTAAAGCTGAGAAACTCAAGAATCGATATATGTAAAGCTTTCCATGAATTAACATATATTTCGTGTGTAAAATATAAGTTTATCCCGATATATAACATATCAGAATACCCCCCTCCACCACCCCCCAAAGTTGCTGCGTTCATACTTTGTCACTTGTCTGTATGGCCGTACCAATAAGTTAGCCCAGCATGCTTGGTCTTGAAATTTTCGTAAGAATCCATAGATGTAAAATATCTACATTGTTTTATTGCCAATATATTGAGTAGTTGTACACGCCAGTACAAACAAAACAGATACATACGAAAAGAAGCGAAGTAAAATCTTAGTTTTCGCGGAAATCCAGATATTTCGGTTCTACTTCCATTATTGTCGCTGGATTCACGGTACTCCGCGTGTTCACGAGGCTCTTCTGATTCCATCGATACCCATTACATGTCTGTAGGACCAATGAGAGTCGAGATAGATGCCATCAAAGCCAATGAGTCACGTAAGCGATGAATCTGACAACCAGTCTTTGAATGGCCATAGCGCTGTGTCTGAGTGAGCCAATGAGATGGGACCTAGATGTCCGTGTAGCCAATGAGCAGAGCTTTCTTTAGACATGTGACACATCGTCACATTCTACTTCCCTGTCGGCTAAACTCAAGGCGCATAGCCCATGCGTAACCAGATTCCGAAGCAGTGGTTTGGAAGTTTGTTACTAAACAAGCAAGAGACATGTTTTTGAAGGTTTTTGTTCGTAAAACATGCCAAAGAGACAAAAAAAGACGAAACATGTCGAAGAACCCGAGGACATTGAAGATCTGGAGGACATCGATGAAGGAGAAGAAAGCAATTTCTCGGAATGCGACTCCGAGGAGGAGCAGAACTTTTTAGCTGGGAAGGACCCTGATTTTGAGCTGTGAGTAGACTACTTATATCCATATACAGTTACAGATACAGTTTAGTTTGTTTTTGTAATGTTTAGTGCATAGTTTTTCATTTAGCTTTGTTTCATAGTGTGAACAGTGTTCTGGTACCTGGGGGGGAGGGGAGTTAGGTGAGAATGCAGTGTGTGTTTGTGTGTGTGTGTGTGTGTGTGTGTGTGTGTGTGTGTAAAAGAGAGAGCAGGGGGAGGTGTGACCTGAGTACACACATTTATATCATTTGTATAAGTTGTTGGGAAGGGTTTTCATATACTTTAGTGGGTCTGAGCCTAACTTCCACCTGTACAATTGTTTCAGTGACAGTGATGAAGACTGGGCCCCGCCAAGCAAAAAAACAAGAGCTGAGGATCCTGTGTCTGAGGAAGAGGAGTCGGTGGCCGAGACTATTTCAGTTGTTCATAACACGTTCCATTTTGTTGACTGTGGTTGCCAACATAAATACATTTCTATTGCATTGAATGTGAATCATTTGATGTTTCGTTTGCCAGGGTATTGTTATTTTTTACCTTTGTTTCATTTTATAATACAAATGTTCACTGCATTACCTTGTTTGTCCTTTTTTCATGGAAATCTCAAAGGCGTAGGAGCAAAAGTAAGAGTTTCAGGTCAGATAATGCTTCTCTGGACTCATGGCACAGCCACTGCAAAGCACTCATGGTACAAGCAACATGACACAGAGAGTGTAACCTTTCATTTGACACCAAGATCATGGTTCTACATAAAGGGGTTCTTGTATAGGAAGAGTTTTAGTTTTGGGTAACCAAAGGTCCTTTTGGAGTCTCCAAATGGACACTTAGCAAAACGCATGTGTATGCCCACACAAATATGGGTCCCACACAGTCATACTTCATCCTATAAGGATCTACTTTGACATACAGATTCACAAGACCTGGTAGTGGGCCTCAGTGGTGTTTTCAAGAGAAAATAAGTGACCAAGAGGGCAGAATGTGGTCATTTCTAGAGATGTACATAACCGCCTATAAAAAAAACTATCATTCTACCCTTTGCCACTCTCTGATAGTTCATCACACAGTCAATCTATTGGTACCAAAAAATTCTACAAGGCCTTAGCTTTCCAAAGAGGTCAGGCACTTGATTGTAAGTCAAAGTATGTGGCAACAGGGCCATTTTAAGTAGGCGGTGTGCAATTTCGAGGAAAAACTCAAAATAGGGGTGTAAATGCTATGGGTTAAAATAAAGTGCTTGATTTTTCATTTTAGACTGCATGGTTTAAATTTTTCTATGTCTATATTTTTCTAAAAAAAGCTGCCAGATTTGTCAACCACAGAACATAAATCAGCAGAGGAAAATAACGTGGTGTCAGATGTTTCTGTTCTAAACGGCATCAACGTCAAAAGGTATAAAAACGTATCTCACAGTTTTAAGTTTTAAAATCTCTCCTTCAGGTAGCGCAGCACTCTCATATCGCTGTGATGCGTGTGTCCCACTGAGTGAGACAGACCAGACGCACACACAAACGTCTGTTTGGTAGCTGACGAACCACCATTGAACTGGATTGATAATGATAACGTTAGCAAACGGCTCTAAACAAGTAAGGCATACACGGTATGTCTGGTACATGATAAACGTTAGTACGAATTAATATTCAACTACACGTCTCTCATTATTAAAGCTCTGATATCACTGCGATGGCAACTCCGCCCCGCTCGAAGGGAGAGGGGGAGGGAGACGCACACACCACACGCGTCCAAAACTCAGCCAGGTGGTCGCTGAATAAAACTCCCACAAATATCTCGGAACAACGTCGGCATTACTTAATCATATGATTGACCAGTGTTCGTAACAGCTACCGCTAACACATGCATACGGATAGCCTACAACTTAGCTATTTGCAGCTCCCTAAATACAATGGCAAGCATGTTTTATATAACAGGCATTCAGGCAGGAGACACACACACACCACACGCGTCCAACACTCAGCCAGGTGGTCGCTGAATAAAACTCCCACAAATACCACGGAACAACGTTGGCATTAGGCTACTTAATCATATGACCAGTGTTTGTAACAGCTACCGCATGAATATAGATAACCTACAACTTAGCTATTTGCAGCTCCCTAAATACAATGGCATGCAGTTTTATAAACGATCATTAAGCATTAAAAAAAGTAGCCTACCTATCTATCATTCGTGTTTTCCATTTGGACCCACAAACTTGCTTCCACCTTCAAAGTGTATGGCAATATTTCAGCTAAGTCAAACAGTTAAAAGATGCTTTGAAAGTTTAAAGTTTACTGTTGTCTTGAAGAGCAGGCTTTCAGCACTCTGCTCGTGAGGGAGGGGCAGTCTGCACAATTGCAGCGTCTCCAGCAACACAGAGCTGCCTGTGGACGCCTGTATGTAAATAATGCGGGGAAAAAACTATCGGCGAATGCAGCGGCTTATCGGCCGATGCCGATACACGTAAAAAACGCAAATATCGGCCCGATATATCGGCCGGCCGATATATCGGTTGATCCCTTCAATCAAGGGAAATAGCTGAAAAACAAATTGGCTGGCGGTGGTCTTTTGGACCTGAGATGGCACTGCATCAACACCAGACCTTTTTCCAGACCTGTCATTGTATGGGCTCAGGAAAACCTCTGATAACCATTGTCTATATGCCCAGTTTAATACTCAATTCAAAAATGTATTCAATGCATGCGTGTGCACGCTGGTAGCAAAGCTAAGCTTCAACCTATTGGAAGGCTATTTAATTATGAAACGACATTTAATAGAACGACGTGGATTTATGCAACTTCCATAAAAAACAGAGCACAGACTATATAAAACACTGTTTGGCATTAAGTATTAAAGTCAGCCAAAAGCTATTAATTAGTCTTAGTTAAAGATCTCCAGATCAGTGATTTACGCATGATCTGATCCGCCATTTACCATTCACCATTCACAAAAGCTGGTATTGTGTTTCCTGAATCCTTACATTCAGGCATTCAAATGAAATGTAATTAGCATATGAATATTCTATCAGTGTATGATGCTTGCATGAGGGAAACATCCCAAAACAACGGCACCCATATAACTGCTGTTGTTTTGAGAAGTATTTCTCATGCAAGCATTATGCAACAATGCAAAAACAATGAAACTATTGTAGGCCTAATTATATTTTACATTAGTAAAGCAGTACTCTGATGTGCATGTTTTCACAAACTTTTGTGAACAATCTTAGCACTTTAAACATTGACTGTTTTGAAGTGCATGTATAGCAATATAGTATAAAAATAATAATAATTGTGATTTCATTATGATAATTTGATGGGGGGTGGGAGGAGGGGGTGGGTTCATGTAGGTGGGCCCTATGACCCCAAAGTATGCCTTAAAGCAACACCAAAGAGTTTTTTGTACCTTAAAATAATGTTTCCAAAATCGTTTCAGTGGTTCATCAACTCGTAACAGGGTGAACGGCACTTTCTGCATTCGCTTCGCGGCCCTCTATCGGCTATAACCGCACTATGTAAGTTTGCCAGATCGGGTAGCGGATCTGTAGTTCGATGGAATGAAACATGACAAACTACAAATTTGACTTGCATCTGATGTCGCAATACGTACTTTCATAAAATCATGCAACATATTCTACCTTGTCTGTGGACATTGTTATTTGCAAAGCCGCGCTGGATAAACAAATAGGCTAGTGCATGCGACAGAGGAAAAGTTCTTTGGTGTTGCTTTAACTGGGCCTCAGGTCAAAGAAGTTTGAGAAAGGCTGATGTAGACGACAAAGCAGCAAGGAGGCATCGTATGATCATTTAAACAAGTTTTATGACAAGGTTGGTTGGGATGGGAAAAATCGTACATTTCTGTGCAAACTTTGCCCGCACTTCAGTCACAGTCATTATTCATTTAATCATTAAATAAAATACAGTACACGTCTTGGTTCAATAGGTTACGTGCAGTCATTTTAATATGTTTTAATAAACATTGAACCAGTCCGGCCCTCGGCTTGTAGCAAATTTGTTTTTTTGGCCCTCTAATGTATTTGACTTTGACATCCCTGGCCTACAGCATGGGCATCTTGCACATTTGGCAAAGCACAATCAATTCTGAATGATGTAGGTTTTGAGCAACATACTGCCATCCAGGCAATGTCTTTTCCAGGGACGACCTTGAATATTTCAGGAAAACAATGCCAAAATTAATATTTAAGGTGGAATGGTGGTTGTCAAGCTGATTTTTTTTTGTGACTTGTACAAGCAATTTCAGGCCAATTTTTTGGTTTCCTGCTCAACACGAGATGCCAACAATAAATGTTGAATATCTCCAAAACCACAAGGACCATATACATAAAAATGGTATCAAATGAAAGCCACCACTCATGGGATGTCTGCTGAAGTGTCAGAATGAACATGTATTGTGTAAGAGTGTAAGAGGCAACAGAACTAGAACATGAAAAAAAAAACAATCTCCACCTAAAGAAAACCAGTTTTCAAAGTGAATATCAGCTTGGAAACATAACATAGTATCCCAAAATCTCTATCAATCAGTACCCCCCATCTATGGGAATGAGTCAAGCCAAGTTTACAGCTTGTAGGGAGAGACAGTGCAATGCTGCACAAGTTATAATACTTTAATGTCAGGGCGGAAATGTAGAACTGTAGATGGTGGTCTATGATGCTATTTGACTTCATTAATGTACCATGTTGTAACACAAATTATATTTAATTGACATATCACTATAGTTATTAATTCCATCCTAACATAACTGCTCTCTCACTTCTTTAGGGTTAGGTGTTAGTAACTAGTTGGTAGTAATAACTATATAATAGTCGTATGGCAAAGGTATGTTTTTCCCCCATCCAAGCAGTGAGGTAGGCAGTCAACAGAAGGCACCCAGGGACCATGTCCATGTGCTCAATCTAAGTCCTGGGCCCACTTCCCCGATAACGACGGAGACACGCTCTTAAGAGGGTTTTCTACGATTCATCTTACGATCGTTCGTTTGGTTTTTCCGACTGTTTCCCGAACATGCTCGTAGCGTGAACGCGCGTGCACTGCTCTTAAGATGCTCTTAAGGGGAGCTGTCCACGTTAATAGTTCTGAAATATCCTCTGATTTGACGGTGATGTCAGGTGACTGCACGTCACAGCTATAGGCCTACCATTTAAACTTCGGATCTACACATTAATTCACATCAATACGAAAATAGAAACACTTTGACATCTGCATGTAAGCATCCCAAGTAGGTTATATACCACACAGAGACATACATAATTGTAATTATTTTAAGATTAGATTGTTGCACCATGCAATATTTTTTCGCGGTGCCACTTAAGAACACGTAAGAAAGAGAGGAAATGTGTAGGCTTAGATTTTGATGCAGTAGGCTACAGACTAAACCACATGTTGCTTTCTCTGCTTTTTACCTCATAGGCCTAATAAAATATTCACTTAGCAAAGATAATGTCAAACTATTCTGGCAACGTCTCGTTTCATAACTTGATTGCATTTTTGTCCGCTTTTCATCACATTATTATGACCATTAAATGTAGGGTATTTTGCACGCTAAAATCTGATTCATCACAGGTAAACACAATAAAGAATGGGAACGTAAATTGGATTATGTATTCTAAGTTGTAATTCCTCTGTATGTCCTGTTGGTGACCTCAGTGAGAAGTACTGTTAAGACGCTCTTAGCCGGTAACGAGTACTCTGGAGCACTCGTAGATCTACGAGTGTTTTCACGATGCTCTTAAGCTACGATGGTTTCGGGAAACAGTCGGCAAATCGTTCGTAAGACGTTCGTAAGAGGGACTTTACGACACTCTTAGGCTTAAGATGCTTTCGGGGAAGTGGGCCCTGGGCCCACTTCCCCGATAACGACGGAGATACGCTCTTAAGAGGGTTTTCTACGATTCATCTTACTATCGTTCGTTTGATTTTTCCGACTGTTTCCCGAACATGCTCGTAGCGTGAACGCGCGTGCACTGCTCTTAAGATGCTCTTAAGGGGAGCTGTCCACGTTAATAGTTCTGAAATATCCTCTGATTTGACGGTGATGTCAGGTGACTGCACGTCACAGCTATAGGCCTACCATTTAAACTTCGGATCTACACATTAATTCACATCAATACGAAAATAAAACACTTTGACATCTGCATGTAAGCATCCCAAGTAGGTTATATACCACACAGAGACATAAATAATTGTAATTATTTTAAGATTAGATTGTTGCACCATGCAATAATTTTTCGCGGTGCCACTTATGAACACGTTTGAAGATGTTTCGGGAAACAGTCGGCAAATCTTAAGACGTTCGTAAGAGGGACTTTACGACGCTCTTAGGCTTAAGATGCTTTCGGGGAAGTGGGCCCTGGTCAGGGACACAAAAGAAGAGTTTACTGTTTTGATAATTAACACCTTCCCAATACAAAACATGCATGCATGCATCCAAGGGCATAATATATTAGGGCTGTCAAAATAACTGATTAATTTCGATTAATTAATTTGAGAAAAAATAACTGATTAAAAAAATTAGTGCAGATTAATCGATTCCGTATGACCTTTGACCCCGAGCCGTTCTAGTCAGTAATTACAAATTAGACTGTAAAATGAAGGAGAGAGAAGAAAATGTGCCGCCTAGATCATTGATTGGAACATTTACTTTTAAAAAATGGCCTGATGGTGTTGATAAAAATAAAGTGTTGAAAATAAAGTCCTTTGCAATGTCTGCAAGTGTTGACATTGAGGGGAGTGTGTAATATATATATATTACCAGGAAAGGAAGGTCCCATTGAGACACAGTGTTTCTTCTGCCAGGGAGTCCTGGTCAAGCAGCAAATTAAAATCTAATCTACAAAACAGGAAAAACAATTTCATGTCAAATAATCTGAAACAATATAGTTGCATATTCCTATGGGTGTCTTCTACCTAAAAAAAATAGGGTGACAGCTTGTACCAAAACATGTCCGCAAAAGTCTTAACAGAAGCCCTTTTCAGAATTAGCCCCCTGACTAAGATCACAGCCAAACTATGAGCCTACCTAACAAGTTTGGTGCCTGTGGGACTTACAGTTTGATGATGATAATGTTCCTTACAAATAGCAGCAGCTTGTCTGCTTGGACCCTAATTATTTAAAAAAATGTCACTGCATGGACACAATGTACTGTACATCTAGAATTTGATTTAATTTGGTTGATGTAAACAATGTTTTTAAAAATTCTAAGTTAAGGTGATGCTTTGTGAAGTGGTACAGACCATGAAGTGCAGAGGTCTAGCTTTTTGAGAGTAATTTCTTTTAAGCCTTTAACAGCTGCACATTTAGGTTTTTAGGGCATTGTTTTCAAAGATAACTTGTTGTGTTTCTACTTAGACAAGATGATATGCTTTGCAGGAAATCTATTGTAATAATATGTGAAGTCCAACAGAGGGGGCCAGAAGACTTATTCAGAGAACAAGTGTGGCATTTAAATTTCAAGGCATACAGGTGCACTCAGAATGTAACCTAGTAGAATTCCATTTTGTTATGCTGTAGTGTCATTTAGTGTAGCATCTTAGTTCTAAATTTGGGACAAAATCTTAAATGTAAGGTTTAGTTTATAAGACGATAATACAGTCTCAAATGTGATAGCATTAACTTTTCTAATATCTCTATAGGCAGATTAGTGGCTGACTTAAACATGATGGCCTCTTTGGCACATGCGCCAGGCCAGTTCACACCAACCCCCACTCCAATAAATTGACATTTCATTAACAAAAACTAGAGTATCTTTCGTAACCTCTATTTACACACAACCCAATGGCTCTTTGACTAATTACTTACACCTGAGGCATTTTTTTACCTATAGCATATAGTTTGGACCTATAGCCTAATAATAATAACACAGGGGTCTGGGGGGTGTCTCCCCCAGGATTTAAAAAACAAATCTGGTTGCTAATCACACTATTGTAATGTGATTCAAGAGGGCCAGGGTTCAGGAATAGGCTACTAAAGACATGTTGTAGAAACACAACCACAACCTTTCTTTGGGGAAAATCATCTCCTTTATTTTCTTTGGTTATAGTCCGCGATTCACATTAAAGGCGCTTTAAGTAATGCTGGGAAACATTCTGTTGACGTTCAAACAAAACAGAGAGCTACAGAGCTAGCTCGCTACTTCCTTTTCCTCCCTCCCGTGCAATTGAAACTCTCCTAAACTCTCCGCATCTCCCGTGCAATTGAAACTCTCTTAACTCTCCGCATCTTATCGGTATTGGGCTGGAACAGTTTGTCGTGTTTTTATGATCCAGATTGGACCAGGTTGTTTTTGTTGCCGTTTTTGAGCCTGGGCTGTCCAGGGGCCTGTTCTACGAAGGGAGCTTAACCTACCCAGATGTAACCCAGGGTTACTTTGTTAAACCGGGGTTGACAAAACCTGGTTATCTTTAGTGGTGTTAATCGGTACTACGACGCTGATTATGAAGTTGATTTGTTGAGCTGGGGTTAACCTCATTGGAGTTTGTGCGCGTTCACATAAAAAAGGCGGGTTGCAGCGCAAATCACCACTTTCAGTGATGACGCGTTCACCTTATTTTACAGATGAGGAATGCACAATTATTATGACAAGTTATGAGGAATTAAAACCCACTCTACGACAAAAATCAAATACGTCGGCAGTGAACAAAGCAAGGCAAGGCTGTTGGCAACGTATTGCAGATCGGGTAGCCTAAATGCCTAAAAGTAAAGTTTTATGTCCACATGTTCTTCAAATACGGAGGATTAATAGCTTGCGGAATGTATTTAATGAGTTTAAATAATTAAATTGCTTATTTATTTTGAGTTCATAGAAATGCCTACAGATGCAACACAATTTAGAAGTGGGCATATAGATTACAGTAATAAGGATAATTGAATGTTTAAGTAGCCCCATTGACTGATTTAGTGTATGCCTAATCCTGTGAACATTTCAGATGCAACACCATTGCCAAATGCACATGGCAGCAGGTGAAAATGAAACACAAACACATTATTCAGAATAGTGGTTTATATAGTCATAGCTTGCATTAATATTTCTTAATTATGAAAACATGTAGGCCTATGCTTATAGCCTTCACTTGGCCTCTGTTTTACAGCTAACAAGAAAAAGGTGTCTTTGAACACTACTGTAAGGCACCAGAGTGTTTTACAGTAGCAGAGGAGTTTGCCATCGCAAATAATAGTGGAAGGCCGATTATGAAGGGGGTTGAGGGAGGCATTCGGTCGGATTCTGGTGCTGTGGAAATGTGTAGCCTTTATGTGCAGGGTACAGTAATATGACATTCAATTCAATACGTTTGTAAAAATGGTGATTTTAATTTATTAGGCCTACTATATGTCCGATTTATTCTTGCTCAGATGTTCAGCATACTGTAGGCCTATGTCCGATTTATTTTCGGACATACAGTAGGCTATTCTTGCTCAGATGTTCAGCATCACCAATGGAATACATGAATGTCCACGTACGGGCATTGCTATGAGACGTCTTCCTAGATCATCTGACAAAGATAACGAATTCCCTCGGATGACAATCTATATCTTCATAGAGAATATCGTCCGGGTAGGCTATATATATTTTCTGGCGGTCTCTAAAACCCCTCGCCCTGCGAAGAGAGTCCCTCACGATTTGCGCTCCAATGTCGTATGGATCATCCAGGTACGCCGACATGTCTCGGGAGAAATTGTTAGTGGAGGGGTGGTACTTATAAAGGGTGTGGTTAACAGAAACCTCGGGTTAACCAAGAACATAACCTGGTCGGAGCAGGTTTGAGATGCAGCGTAAATTGCCATGGCAGCATACCTCGGTTAAAACCTATCCACCTTTCGTAGTACGGGTTAATCGGGAAGTTACGCCACACGTGATCAAGTTACTCTCGAAGTTACCCAGATAAGCCAGTAACCCCGCTTCGTAGTACAGGCCCCTGGTGAGACCACATTTGTTTACAGTGTATTCAGGGCACAGGTAGCTAGTGGATTATGAGGTGATGTTTGCTGTATGTGACAAAACAGGTTTTACCTCAAACCGTGTTATATTGCTTAGAGCACCTTTAACTGTAAGCTATCTCCGCAAGTGCATACTAAACATTTTTGCCCAAGTTGTGTGCATTTGTAAAATTACTATAATCCCATTTACCTTTACTCACCTACCACTTGATACTTTTTACCTGCATCGAATCGCAATTGAGTACGCATCTAATGTAGCTACTTGGCGGAGACACCACTCTCCAGGATTCACTTTCGCTGTCATTGCGAGCTAATAGGCTACTATATGGGAAATACTTTGAAGTTCCCTTTGAGTCAGATCAGGTCAGATCCTACACCTTTTCACCATGTTGACAGATAGGCTACCGCATCGCAGTGGCGCAGTAAATGGAAGCTCTATGATAGTGTATGCTACTGACGTCTATAAAAACAATATACGGAATAAAACTAGACAGTTAAGCTACCTCTGATTAGCATTGCTGATTATTGTTAAACTGCGATATGTGAGTACCAGCTAGCGGAGGGAACTTGTAGCATAAAATGTACCCGGACAATACTGTGCACCTGCCCTAATTCTGAAGCAGTGGCCACCGCTACCAAATAAAGAGGAAACACTGCGGAAGAAAAGGAATGATTAATGAACAATAAACTGAGCTACATCAACACAATATGTGGAGTGAAACTGAATGGGCCATAATATTAATAAATTAAATTGCAATGTGAGTGCCAGCCAGCGGGGGAGATACGTCGGCATGGATCATTTAAAAGACAACCGCAACTACATTGTGCGTCTGCCCTAATTCTGATACCGTAGCGGCATTAATTTAGCCGTGGCGGGCCGTCATCCCAAAATCAACGTAGAGGAAACACTGGTGTGCCTGCTCTAACGACTCTCCTTGTGAGTGTGGCTCCTTGGTCGTTCCCATGGCAGGAGGGGAGGGCCCTGTGTTTAGCAAACAGCGCTCACAAAAGACAGTGGATGATGACCTATGCACTCCTCATCAGAGATAAGAACATTAGACACAAGCAAACCTCTCAAGCCATAAACATTAAAACAAGCACAACTCTCTACAAGTGTGGGGGTTGATGAAGAGTGTAACTTGGGGGATGATTCCACAAAAAACTGTAGTCAGAGCATGGGGTGACATACAGACTACATTATGTGTTTGCATTAATCTAGATAATAAATACCACATACTTAATACATCCAGATATGTGTGTGTGTTGGTGTGTGTGTGATAAAGAGAGTACCAGTGTGAACACACAGACTGAAACGGAACCCAGAGTGATTGACCAAATGAATGATTCAGCAGCCCTTTCAGCCCACATCTCTCTACGCCATCTTCAAGCCATGAAATATTCACATACACTCACACACACAGGTGTACAGAGATACAGCGAGCCTGGTTGGTGTGTGCTCATGTCTGTCTGTTTTCTTTCTTTATTTGGTTTATTTCATTCTCTTTTTTTGTTTGTTTTTCTGTATCTTTGTCTCTCCCCTCTCTTCCATTTGGTATTGTTTATCCCCTTGAACTGTAGAGTGTCTGCTAGCAATTAAGAATTGATATCATGATCAGGTGTCTTTTCCTTACATGCCGTATAATTGCATCTGTCTTCACACACACACACACTCTCTACGCACAGAGACACATTTTAAACACAGAGGTGTATAAATCTGCATTTGTATTTGTTTCCCTCCACTAAGAATATAAATGGTCTTAGGATGTGTGAGTTAGTGATTGGGGATGGGAATGCCATAAATTGGGGGGGGGGGGGGGGAGATAAAGGAAGATGGTGATTGGTGATTGGAACTGAAATAGGATGTTCACTTGTGGGTTTGTGGTCAGAACAGGCGACCACACATCCAATCAGATTGCAGGGATGGTGATGACTCATGGAATAGCAGTCCCCCGCAAGGGTAGATGGGTAACAAGCAGCCAGTGTTTGATGAAATAGCCGTTTGTGATGCACACACAAGCCTGGGCACACACACACACACACAGCCTACATACACAGTCCTTTAGTGCTGATTTGTGGCCTATTCGGGGACATTGAGGCTTAGGACACACTAACACATTCACAATCTGTAGCATGCTGTTCACTGACTTTCTCTAGCTGTTAGACCTAAGCACTGTTGTGACTGACCGTTTTTTTTTTTTTTATATGGCAAAGGTGAAACTGAAATAAATTTCATTTTGCTATATTTTGCTCTGCATTTTGTTTAACACTCTGGACACTAATCTGGTCATTAATCTAGCTGTCAACTGCAGCAACTCGAGCTAGGTAGCACCATTTTTTTTCCCCATACAGATAGTACTCGGTGACCTTAAGAAACAGAGATCTATGCGAAATATGGGAAGAGTTTTCCTTTAAGTTAAAGCCTTAGTGTTATCCCCTCAGTGCCATACATATGACCTGCAAAGCTGCAATAACTAAAGAGCTTCAGTGCCTTTGTACCGCAAAGTTAGTCGTTTTTTTAGTAGTTAGAAGTTAGAAGAAGTTAGAAGTCTTTTTTTACTTCACTGAAAAGCTTAGAATACGGTAATACGAGATGTTGCAGTCAATAATCCTAATACAATTCTTGAATTTCCCCTTGGGGATCAATAAAGTATCTATCTATCTATCTATCTATCTAAAACTATATAGGCTGCAATTAACACATGCACAATTCAAGTAACCATTTTATGTCAAGTGTTAGATCTTAAGATGTTTTAGTTCCACTTACACACTTGCTATACTGTTTAATTCAGTTGTCAATTTCAAGTATTATTAGGCCTACAGTTTGAGAGATTTAGGTTACATTATGAGACAATTATATTCTGAAATGTGTTTATCAAAATCAGATGTTCTGTCATTAGTCTGCTTTAGTTATCATTATACTCAGAAGACTATCATTATCTAACTTAACTGAGCATGGTTTGTAATACAAAGCTTATTCAGGACTGTTTGCCCAGGCTTTGGGTGATTAGCCCTTCTAAATGTATTATCATTTATCAATGAAGAATGATTCAGGGTTGTGCTATGTGCCATGCAAACTAACCTCCCTCATAGCTTGCACACACACACACCTATGTCCTTGGTATTATTTAAACTCACAGAGGTGTATAGTGAGCTTTTAACATTGGTAAGTGTGTGAGGGGATCTGGTTGCTGCCACTTATTCTAACGATCTGCTGCTCTTATTCCAGTTGTACTTTGCCACGGGCAGAAAAAACCTACAAGATATATATTATCAATGATTAGCAAGCCGCCGCCAGTCTTTCTTCTTCACTTTTTCTCGTTCTGATGCCCTGCCACCTGTCCCGCATGACCCCCATTTCCCCACGTTGTCCCTACAGTCCTTGGCTGTTATAAACCCTTTCATAAAGGGCAAAACTCGATTTAAGCATAAGTTATATGTGGTATAAGTGGTGACTTTAAACATATTATAATAGACGCTTTGCTCTGATGTTTTATTGTTAGCCAGAATTACGATAAGTTTTCTTTCTTTATTTGTTACCTGAAAGACGATGCGTTCAAAACAGTTCGAAGCATACAACGATTATGGGAAATGAATGTTACTACCTGAAGTACCGGTAGTTTAGAGCAAGCCAGTTTTATCCAGAGTGGGTCTATGCTGTATGAAGGCTGTAATTGCTAATGACACTCAACAAGTGGTTGTTGATGGTGTAAACTGTACTTGGCTGCTCTCCTTTGGGAAGGTGGGGTTGTTCTGGCTATTGTTTTCTATCGCCTTGTGGAAAAAGGCGTCTTCGCCACGCCCTCCGGGTGACAGTCAGTGTCGCCTTTCTCTCTCCCCCCCTCTGTATTTCTGCTTGAAGTCTTCCACTTCTGGCGAAGTCATCATCTTGTGTGGATTTACTTCCCGGACATTTAAATAAACTTTTTTTTTCTCCACGGGGGTCGAAGGGTTTCAGTGCAATTCGCATACACGTCCAGGGACACCTGAGCAAGGTAGGTCGCTCTGCATAGCGTTGCTCTGGGAGTATGAGGGCAACAGGTGTGTAGCTACCTTACCTTAATTATCCGGGAATGCCAGTGTGTAGTGAATGCTTTTCGATTAGGTCGTGTTAAAGGTTCACGTTGATGGTTTTATACAACGTCTTTACGGGCAAACCAGAAATTTAGATGATTATTGTACAAAATGCGACGATGGCCCAGCACGGCAGTAGTTTAATACGTCTGTTATTCTAAGCCTATTTTGACCTTGAAGAACGTTCGCAGGTTGACGAAACTGGTCAGATTACTAATGGTTGTTAAACAAATCGCTCGATAAGAATGAAATAAATATAGAAATTATGGTTCTGTCCTCAACTCGTCCCTCTCCAGTCAGCCCGCACTGGTTCTTCAATATTTATGAGCTCGGCTCGGAGCTTGCGAAACAGATACTATGGGCACACAACACAGGGTGTAGGCTATACCTCTCACAAGCAAAGAACAGGGCAGTTTTACTTTAATAGACACAAATGGTAGGCTACAATTATTTCGTCATACGTAATATCTTCTCAGGTGCCGATGAGTAAATATAATTAGTTTGGCTAAGTTATCTGAGATGAGATGAGTTAACTTTAGTTGAGAAGAAAGTTCATCAGGTGATGAGCTCATGTATTCCGTTTTCTTTTTTTAATTAAATAGTTAGCCTTGCATTTTACAACTGTATTAAGCAGAATTATCAAGTTTCAGTCATATGTTAGGGGACAAGTGCATGTGACCATCAGGAACATACCTTGTTGTGAAATGCTCACGCTGATACTCTAATGCCTCCACTCCTATTCCAATAGGGGACAAGTGTTGGGGTGTGTCTATGTGTCAGGAACAGCTTGATTGATGTAAAATAGCAGTTTTAGTCTGAAACTAGTGAATTAACTAATAGGGCTTGGAAAAACCACCAACAGCCCAGTTGGCTTTAGAAAAAAATGCTTAAATGATTTTGGTTGTCTGTTGGTGACATTGGTACAGTTGGCAAAGTCTTGTGTAAGCGTTGTGGGGAATTTCATGAGGTTCCCAAACACCTTTATATTAGCCTATTTTATACTATCTAAATGAATTTTAAGATCATGCCAAAGTTAGTTGCATAAAAAAACATGCCTAAATTGAGAAATATTTGCAGTGTTGGAACATTGTATGTTTAGACAATAATGGTTTAAGGACAGACTTTAACAAACCTACATACAGTAGGTACCATGAGGGTGAAATAAAAAAGTGAAAATGCCAGCATTGCTGTGTCACCAAAGCATACAGTATGTTGTGTATTTGAGAGGTTGTGTGTGTGTGTTTATGTTACTGCTTCTTTGCATTTGATTGGTAATTTGCACACTTTCATTCCTGTGTTAGGTTAAGTGTGTCTGTGTTGTTTTTTTTGTTTTGTCTACCCACAAGTCAGTTGCAAATCATCCCTCCCATTACATGTGAAAGGTAACAGGAAGAAAAGTTGCCTGACGAGTTTCTTTGTCATTTGACTCATGGTTGTTTCTGTGTGTAACTGTAGGACCGAGCTCTTGCCTGGGTGTGTTTAAAGCAACACCAAAGAACTTTCCCTCTGTTGCACACACGCTATTTGTTTATCCAGCACCGGCTTTGCAAATAACGATGTCCACAGACAAGGTAGAATATTTTGCATGACTTATAAAAGTACGATGTATTGCGACATCAGATGCAAGTCAAATTTGTAGTTTCTTATGTCTCATTCCATCGAACTACAGATCCGCTACCCGATCTGGCAAACTTACATAGTGCGGTTATAGCCAATAGAGGGCCGCGAAGCGAATGCAAAATTGCCGTTCACCCTGTTACGAGTTGATGAACCACTGAAACGATTTTGGAAACATTATTTTAAGGTATAAAAAAATCTTTGGTGTTGCTTTAAGTAATAACTTAGTGTTGGACCTGCTACGTGGCAGCATGCTGTATATTTTGTCAACAAACGATGTGTGTGTAGGCAATACATCATTGTTCAAATAAAGAGGGAGATTGGAAAGAAGTTGTTGTGAGCTGGGTGCCACAAAGTGAACAAGGAGGTACTGAAATATAGGCCAGGTTCTGGATCAGAGGTCGTCCTCAGTAGCCTCTGGAAGCCACATTCGCAGCCAGTGTTGGCCCAGTGCATCTTTACTGCATAGTGTGTGTGTGTGTGTATATGCAAATCTATAAAATTGAAAGCCATAGACTACATTGCTCATTTTCCTAACCTGACATCTGGGTAACGTATCATTCCCATTATTGTCCACCTAAAAATGAAAATGTCCATTTTTCATTTCTCTCTCTCTTTCACTTGGTCTCTACCTCTTCTCTCTCTCTCTCTCTCTCTCTCTCTCTTTCACTTGGTCTCTACCTCTTCTCTCTCTCTCTCTCTCTCTCTCTCTCTCTCTTTCACTTGGTCTCTACCTCTTCTCTAATCCAATGCTTACTGCCCTCAACTGTCGTCTCATTCTAATTCACTCTCTCTCTCTCTCTCTCTTCTCTGTTCCTCTCTCTCTCTCTCTCTCTCTCTCTCTCTCTCTTCTCTGTTCCTCTCTCTCTCTCTCTCTCTCTCTCTCTCTTCTCTGTTCCTCTCTCTCTCTCTCTTCTCTGTTCCTCTCTCTCTCTCTCTCTCTCTTCTTTGTTCCTCTCTCTCTCTCTCTCTCTCTCTCTTCTCTGTTCCTCTCTCTCTCTCTCTCTCTCTCTCTCTCTCTTCTCTGTTCCTCTCTCTGCTTCTTCTTACACTCTTTATCTTTATCTAACCCGCACCAATTTACTCCCTCCTTTTCTACCTCACATTTTCAGTGCTTATGGGTGTAGGGTAACCAAACCCCTCCATTAGTAACCCAAGCAGTGACATCTCCCAGGAAGCAGGCAGTAAACTCTAGGTAGTCAAGGGATACAAAAACTGGTTGGTGCACAATATGGCACATGTTGGATAGTGATCAGGGATCTGGGGCAGAGTGGATTTGTGACTCAGGTGTATATCTGTTGAGCTGTCAGTCATCAATTCCCAGAGCATTTCTGCCAGTGGTCTATATTGACTACCCTGAGCACATTAAAGAGAGGTGGACTTATTTTCTTTTGTTGTCAGGATGTTGAATGTTATGCAGAGGGGAATGGTTTGTGCTTGTTTGTGGAGGTGAAATGATATATTGGTAGTAGTCACACTCACACAACTCAGGGATTCATTCCTGCTTTGGTTGTCATGACAACCTATTTAGTAGGCTATGTTATAGCTTGGGACTTTACAAACTCATAATTATAAGTTAGTACACTGTGTATAATAAATTAGAATTGGAAGTACGAGTGATTTCTGGGTGGAAGAAATCATTTCAATAGTATGGCTAAGGAGTGATGTAAGCATTCCTAAATGAAAACTTATTTTTGTGTAAAAATAAACCTCTTGTTTGCAGAAACATTGAAGCATAACATCTGGAAAAAGACACTTAATTTGAGCAGATTCCTATAGATTTCCCAGGACCATTCTAAGGCCTTAAAGCCATACAGCAGTCACTCAGAGGCAGGCGGAGACAGATCCGCCTTGATCTTTGTCCTCCTGATGTGAGCAGGCAATAACACACACACTGAGTAAACACAAGCCCTGTGATGTGTTATTGGCTGTAAAAGGCTGTGAATCAGTCACCTATTAAGTCCTGTCCACACAGCCCATGGTAACTTTAACAATAAGTGTAAAAACTAAACCTACATTTTAAATGTCTCTTTAGCTCGTAAGCTGTCCACAAGGAATATCATAATGACATGAAGAACGGAATTGTTGAGAATCAACAGTTTTATAAATTATATAAACCCTGACAACCAGCCAGAATCCATGAAGGATGTTTCCAAGAGGCTTTCCTTATTGTTGGTTGGGGTGGGCACATATGTTGTAGTTATCATTATGTATCAATGTGAACAGGTTATATAGAAATGGACTATTTACATCCCCGGTCCCACTTCAGATTTTGTCAGTAATGTCTTATTTCATAAGCAGTCGTTTAAGACATTTTTAAGCTAAATATGTGTGTGTCCTTGTCTGTGTGTGTGTGTGTTGTCACAGTGTGCATGTGTGATTAAAGGTATGTCTGTGTCTTGTGTTTTGCAGTGTTTACTCAAAGTGTAGTCATGTTTTACCACTCCAGCTTAGAGTTCATATAGTTAGAGTTTGTATGTCTGTGTCCAAATGGTTTTACATATATGACATTATTACCTCACTTTGAATTACCTTGTTGTCTATAGTTGAAACCACATTTTGCCTAAATACTGCAATATGACAAAAACATCTGATGCTCTTCCCTTCCTCTCCACCCTCTGTCTATCTGTCTCTCTCTCTATAGCCATGAAGCCCTCCCCTGCCATTACTTCGCTGCTGCTGCTAGTGTTGTTCCGCTGGTCCTGGGCTGCCAAAATAGTCGTTGTGCCTCCCATCATGTTCGAGAGCCACCTGTACATTTTTAAGACACTGGCCACTGCCCTGCATGCTGACGGCCACGATACCGTCTTCCTAGTGTCCGAGGGCCGAGACGTGCCCGAGTCGGAGCACTATCGCTTCCAGCGCTACCCTGGGATTTTCAACAGCTCCACGGCCGATGACTTCCTCCAGTCCAAAGTGCACAACATCTTCTCTGGCCGCCTGACTGCCCTGGAGCTCTTTGATATCCTGGACCACTACTCCCAGAACTGTGATGCGGTGGTGGGCAGCGAGGCCGTGATGGCACAGCTCAAACAGGAGAACTTTGACCTGCTGCTAGTGGACCCCAACGAGATGTGTGGCTTTGTCATCGCACACATCTTGGGTGTGCAGTACGCCGTCTTCAGCACAGGACTTTGGTATCCGGCGGAAGTTGGGGCCCCTGCGCCCCTTAGTTATGTCCCCGAGTTCAACTCACTGCTGACAGACCGCATGACCCTGCTGCAGCGGGTGACCAACACGGCTGTCTACCTGGTGTCTCGCTTCGGAGTTCAGTTCCTGGTGCTGCCCAAGTATGACCGCATCATGAAGAAGTACAACATCCAGCCGGTCGTCAGCATGCACGACCTGGTGCAGGGCAGCCGTCTGTGGATGCTGTGCACTGACATGGCCCTGGAGTTCCCCAGACCTACGCTGCCTCATGTGGTCTATGTCGGGGGCATTCTGACCAAACCACCCAACCATCTTCCTCAGGTGAGCGCCAGGCACATGATTTAGAAACTGACTGTAGCTTTAGTAAATGTTGATGCTGCTCTCCTCTCTTCCCGGTACAGCGTACTACCACTAAATCTTACAGGCCTAGTGATACGCAGTACTAGACCGTACCGGCTTACTTCCGTAACCGTAGAGCACACAAAATGTTAAAAGAAGTTGACTTGTTTGTTGGAGGCTACTACTTTCTTTAGTTACTGACTGTGATAACAGTAGGTAGTTAGCTTGGTTACAGTTGATTCCATTGTGCTTCCAGGTTTAACCGTCGTTTACTGTGGTTGTTACAGTTACCATTCAAAAGATGGTGACTAAACTTTTTTTACCAGATCTACTTCATAGGTGTCCTGTTATACAGAATGAATAGTCACACTACCAGCCTATCAGAAAAGAGTATTTCTTCTCTCTGGATGATAAAGTAGCCTAAGGTTAAGGTTAAGGTTTGCCCTCTATATCAGTCTTTTGATCATGTCATGGCCTGCTACTACTATCCACATACAAACACACACACAGTATCAAATTGTTTTGCATTGAACTCACAGTTGATCTTTATTTTCATAAGTAGTTATGCTTTGTATGGTGGGATAGGGAATCCCCAGTAGTACGTCACGTGAGGTGCAGGTGCGAATGTCTTGCATATTTTTTACTGTCTATATTTACAACATTATTCGGTAACAGGTTAAAAACTCTTGAAAGTTGTGGCTTGACTTTTGTTCCTCCTCTTCTTTTTTGATTGAATATTGACAGAAGTAACCACAGTAAAAGGTCTGATTGTCTGAGACAGAATTTCCAATTTCTAATTGTTTGATGCATTTAGAGTTTCTCTTGGAATATTCATCATGTTTCATGTTTCACGATTTTAGCCTCACACCAGTTAGCCTATAGGTTCCTTTTAGATATAGGTTAGCAATAGGCTAACTGGTGTAACACACTTCCAGTGAATTATGCTAAGCTAGGCTAACAGTGTCAAACTGGGTTATTGCACACACAGAGAAGAGAAGGATAAGTATCCTCGGATCTACCTACCTACAGATCATCAATACATGTGTAATATAAAGTGCTTGTTACAATACTTTGCCAAAGCAGCCTCTAGGTTAGGGTTAGGGCAAGGGCACTTATTACACATACTAATGATCTATAGGTACACAAAAATACATTATGTATGGACAACATAAGTATGTGATATTACATATTGTTCCATAGGTTGTTACACTGTACTTCATTATGTAGATACACTGGAACAAGGACCTCGAGAAATAAAGACAGTATCCTCTTATCTTACTCAAATAAGCTAATTTCCCCAACATTCCAGGAAACTCTTTTGACTACTTTTCCAAGCATAATTTGAACGAAGTGGTCTGCAACTGGTCACGATGCCTGTCTGTGTGATGAGTTTTTCTTTATATTTAGCACCTAATAGCCTACAGTATATTTATTGTAGGAAAAATACTGTCCTTTATAATGTGCTTTGTTGAAGTTGTAGCGGTGCAGTCTTTGGAAGCAGACAAGGTGGCTACCTTCAATCTGTGTTTAAATGGAAAATCAGCCCCTGGAGCTCTTTGGAAAGTCAGCCATTTGTGTGCACTGACCTAGAGACCAACTGAAGTTTTTGCTGCCTTAGGCTGAGGCTGGTTGAGTGGTTCAGCTCCGTTTGACCTCCACATGTCGGTGTGTGAGGTCAGGCAGGCAGGCTGGGGAAGAGGAGATGGGAGAGCCAAAGGATGGAAGGGAGAGGGAGACAAGGAGACATTCTGAGGGAGGCAGCAATGTCATACGTCAGCACACTCCCAACTCTACATTGCTAGCCCACACCAGTGAACGAGACGCTACTCCCATGAAAAGAGTACACTAGTAGAGTTGCACTGTGTTTGGTAGAGTATAGACCCTTTCAACAATAAAAACAAAAACAATGCTTGAACGTTCTATTTGGTTCCTAATCTACTTCCTCTGCATTAAGATAACATGGAATGTTAAAACGGAAGCCTTGTGGGGCCAACCAGAGCCATATAGAGTGTCCCAGTGACGCCACTTCCGTTTGCCTCCATGGGACCTATCTTTCAAAAAATTTTGAACGCCGGTCTATGGCGAAAAATACATTATTTTCTGGTCCCGGTTGACTTGTGCCTTGAATTACCCATATGATGTTTGTCAATTTTAAAGACAATTTTTCATGTAAAGACATTTGCAGTTTGTTTCGTAACTATTGAATTACAACATTGTGAAAGATCGTAATTTCAACGACTACAAACCCATCAGTCGCGCTAGTGACGTTAGCTCATTCACAGCCACACTAGATTGTACAAGCATACCAGCAACAGGTCTTAATTGGGCTTTCCTTGCCGATGAAAATACCATGAGTCAGAGGAGTCAGGTAAGTTGTATTCGTCCATAGACTGTACATTAGATACTGTTAAGTGACATAGCAGGCAGCAAGATGCAACCGTTAACTAGCATAACAGCTAATCTTATCGTTTCATTACGTTGGTGACGTACATCGTTCGAGACGAGAGATGTAGTCCACTGAGCGGATTCGCACAAAACCAACATAACTTTTGAAGTCTATCGAACAACAGTACTTTCTTGACGTGAAAAATTATCTTTTAAATTCACACACATCATATGTGAAATTCGTGGCACAATTCAAACTGGACCAAAAAATTATTGTTATCTCTCCATTAACTCCCGTTCATATTTTTGTGAAAGATAGGTCCCTTGTAGCGGAAGTAAAACGGAAGTCACTGGGACACTCTATAAAGGTAGAGTTGTGACAATGGGTGTTCAAAATTCGTTAAGGTCACGTGGTTCATGTAAACTTCAAAAAGTTCCCGGAAGTGATAGAATGCATTAAATAAGCTACTGTTCAATGAGAGACAGAGCCACAATTTTGGGTAATTGACAGACAATACATGCATTGATATACAATATTTATAACACAGTGTAATTATTGTGTAAACTGTGTAGTTATCCTACCATTACAACAATATTAAATTCAATTCCAGACCGTAACCTGCTAAATATCGGAAGGTGACCTTGTTTTCTCCCTTTTACGTATGTGTCACTTAATATTAATTTCTGTACAAAACCAAGACGGGAGATTCTTTAGAAAACGCAATAGCACCCACCCCATAAGTGTAGCCTAGGCCTATCTAAATTATCGTTATAAAAAAAATGACCTAGTATGTGACTCAAGAGCTGTAAACCGTGTTTTTTAAAACTGCGTGTAGCCTACAAAAGCGCATGGAGATTTTAATTTTGCAACGAGAAACTGTAACACAGCTAGTCTAAGTCTAACATTAACTTGTTTGAGTTTTCTCCCCAACGTTTTCTCTGGTAGTTCTTCACTGATCTGAGATAATGAGCGAACTACCTTAAGTAGCTAGCGTCTCGGGATAATAAAAAAAAAGTTTAAAAGTTTTCTAACATTTCTCCAGTGTAATGGTGGGCATGTTAAGTTAACCGTAGCATTACCTACACAGTAACCCCATGGTAATGCGATGCGAGTGATCATAATAACATATAAAACGTGATATAGTCCTTGATAAATAACCAGGCTATGAACTCATAAACAACAGCATTTTGTCACCGTTTGTCATTCACCGTGCTGTGAATACAGCATTAAGATGCTAGGCTAAAGAGCTTGAGATTCAGAGAACCTCCATGGTTGTGCTCATCCTGTCAGAAAATAGCAATTTGATCAGTGATCATGCATCATATCAGCGCAAGCTTGGTTTGAAACTGGTTTCTGGGGATGGGGTTTACACGATTCTTCACTGGGCTAGTGCCTGCTGTGTTAATATTACCGTGCTGATGCTAACAGCTGCAGCTCCCTCAAATCTATATAGGTTCTCATGCATATTAGGCTAGCTTTTGCCAATGAAAATGAATGCAACATAAAAAAAAAAACAGTAGGCTAACTGCTCCTAACTGAAGAAACGTTTACGTTACTTTAAGGAAATTATTATTATCATTGTATAACCATTTGTGTAAGCAGAAATATTGTTGTGCTGAGCTCTAAGAACAGAGAGAACAAGTTAAGTGTGCACCCAGACAGACAGGAACTGCACCCTGTCTGTGTGTGTGTGTGGGTGAGATAAGAGTATGTCACAATGAAGTGCATCTGTACAATAAAAGACACAGCTTTTGGGCTGCAGAGTCAGAGACTGATGGTGTGAGGAATTCTTCCTTACATTAGCAGGCTCTCCTCTTGGTACCAGAGTTTGTGGGCAAAGCCATACTACGTGTTGTGGTTCTTGTATCTATATGTTGGGGTTAAATTCCCTGACAGTTACCAACAATGTTAACAACAAACTCAGCTTCACTGCTGCAAACAAAGTTGGCTATATGCTTCGCCATATAACGAACCAGCTAGCCTTGTGATAACAAAATATTTTACCTTTTGTTTAGTCCACTGAAAGTTATCCACATATCAAACGATTAAATACACAGTTATGGAGGAATTGTTTTGGGGAAGCAGTTGCACTATATCCCACTTTTGCTGCCTTTAAGCCACTTAAATCCATAGCCTAGATGAGCATTGCGCATATGTTACAACTTGAAGTGATGGTGAAGCTAAATGCCCAAGAAACGTCACGTCATAAAAGTTGTAAAAACTTAATGACAGCTTGTTCGTGGTGGTGTAGTGCTGCCTAATTGAAATGGGATAGGCAAGGGTTATCTTATATTCGGCTATTAAGTGTGGCACAATGTATTGGGCTTTTTTATCTTTTAATTTATTTGATGAGGAACTGATAAAGACTGAGCAGCAGAAAAGTCAAAGTCGATACATAAATCGTTTATTATTATAATTAGGCTATTGATAGCCTACTATTACTTTACTACTATTACTGTTATTATTATTATTATTATTCGGATGAGTCAAAGGAATGTAAATCTGAGTCTGAAATGTTGGCTACAAACATACTACTGTAACTGCACTGCTGCTATTATTAATTGTTAACTTCTGTGAACTAATTGAGGCTTCCATTGTTGGAAAAAAATGGAACATTAGCGTCAATGGAATTGTCACAACTCTACCTTTATAATGGCTCTGGGGCCAACTATGATGCTGTTAATGGAACTCTCTTGAAAGGGTCTATACTGCTGACAGGTATGGGCCTCATGCCTCTTTCTTACCTGTTTTGGTATCAAGGCTTATTTTGATGGTGACACAGAGCATCTACTGCTTATTTAGTCTGCATGGCGCTGAATGGAAATATACCTTAAATCCAGAAGGCGCATGAGGTTGTATGGTAGATGTTTGAAATGTTAAGCTACAAGCCTGTCCATTGGTTGTTGCTGTATTTAGAATTCAGCATGAGCTTTAGGTCATTTTGGAGTGTGTGTGATCCAACACAAAGCCGCCGTTATCTGCTGTGCGTGTGTGTAAGTGTGCAGATCAATTGGCTGAATGGGAGTGTGGGGGATTCAGGGCCCGGGGTTGCGATTTTGGAATACCAGCCCCCAAAAAAGGGGCATTGTGCATGCTGAAGGCATTATGCAGTGTGTGTGCTGGTGCAGTGTGTGTGTGTGTGTAAATGTGCCCATTGTTGAGTGTTGACCATGGACACTGGGTGCTGTGTGTCAGGTCACCATTCAGTGCCAGGGGAAAGATGGCAATTGGTCTGCAGCTGAATCCTCTCAAATGCAGCAGAGTTGATATGTTCTTCCTTAATGCTAACATGCTAACAAAACTGAAAAAAGTAATTAAATAATAGACATGAAAGCCAATGAAAACAGCATACTAACTCGATAATAAAGTTGTATCAACCTCAGTAACTAATCTAAAATCCTAGGGTACAGTCTATCTCTTTGACCACTAACATGAACACTAACTCTACATACATGCTAGAAGGACTTCTATACTTAAACACTCTCACTGTCATCTTCTTGCTCTCTACAAGGAACAATTAACTAGAAACAACTGACTTTCTGGCCATAGACTGTTTTGTAGACATAGGCTTAGTGGAATAGTGTGCTACTGCGAATACAGCTGTTTAAACGAACCAATTACAATTATGTGAGGGACTGGTATGGCCATACACAGTCTGGCTGCAGTATCACTGTGCTTCTGAAATGTTAACCAGCTGGGAGCTCTAGATAAGGCCATCAGCCGTATTACTTTCACGTATCTGGTTACGACAGACAGGATTCTATCCCTATTGTTGAACTCTTGTGGAGCTCCTGGTATTTTGGGAAGCTTCTGTGATCCACTAATGACCCATTTCTGTTTTTAGAGGAAGCAGGACTGGTGTGTTGTATAGTAGTCGTATGATATAAAACATGATTGGTGTGTTATCTAAAAGATGATTAAGTGCGAGAACTCACATTCCACCTCAGATACAGACAAACAATTTTTCTGTTGGTCTGAGTGACAAGCATAAGGCACAAGGCATTTACAACCACTGCACTTTAGTCAACCACACCATAGTTTATTTATTATATATATATATATATATATATATATATATATATATATATATATATATATATATATATATATATATATATATTCTTTTTTTTTTTTTTTTTTTTTTCCCCTGAGTGTCTGTTTGTCTCTGGAAGTGTCAATGCACAATGGTTTAAGCGGCTTGAGTCTTTGATCAGTTCCATTGCACATACATCTGTCAACCCCACCAACATCTGACAAAGCAAAGGTTGGTTACTGATCAGTCAAAAGAGACTATTGATCAGGTATATAGTCAGCCACTCCTCTTCTGCTTGTTAGCTTGCCTTAGTAATAGTAGCATGGCAGTATTGCTGAGGTGCAGCTTTTCAGATGCCAATATAATTTGTGCTTTAGCTGTTTATATGGTGGGAGTTAGGAACAGTTGCTTGGCCAAAGTTCAGGGCTAAACAAGCTAGGCCTTTTAAGAGGAGTGTTGTAGTTGAGATAGTCATGTGGAAAGTACACTGTGGAGTATTGATTTAAAAGTAAGCTGTTTTATTATTTGTTTACACATCAATTCTCACATTTTGGTATATTGATATCCACACCAAGATGGAATGTGTGATTAACCAGGGATCATGCTGTTGTAGTGTTAAACAGATGTTGACGGCCTGTTTCCGAAGATACAATACTTGGTCAACAAGTACAACAAACTATAAAAAGCATGATTTCCTTGGTCATGTCTTGCCAAAACTGGCAAAACCACTAGCATGTACAGTATGCTTTGGTTGTGTTTTAAAAAATTTAACAGGACATTCAGATATAGATATATAGATTACATTTTCATTTTCATATAGGATCCTGTAACCCCCAGTCACACATGGCTTGACCTTTTTGAAATGCCTCAAATTAAATATGTATTAAAATAATATGAAAAAAATTGCCGGGGTAAAATAACCGTATAATAAAATAATAATAATAAAAACTGTGATTCATAAGATAAAACTCTAAATTGAACATGGAAAAGAAAAAAAAATGCTTTCAATATGAATGTGTCATTAATGTGCATGTGTGTATGCTTGCAGGAGTTTGATGACTGGGTGAAGGATACAGATAAAAATGGCTTTGTGGTGGTGTCATTTGGTGCGGGGGTGAAGTACCTGTCCGACGACATCGCTCACAAACTGGCTGGAGCGTTGGCACGACTGCCCCAGAAAGTCATATGGAGGTAAAATAAACATGGCACATGGTAGATGATCTCAGCTCTACTGAAACAGCACTCCCCTCATACAGTGCAGTCTTCACTCAGTCTGTAGTTAAGATCTTTTTGTGAGAGGGAAGTTCAACCAAGCAGTGGTATAACTGCAAGTCAGTCAGTCTTTGACAAGGCATACTGACCTTCATGACTAAGTAAGGTCATGCCAAGCTTATTAGTGTGTTTTCTGGTGATCATTTAGTAAGGGATAACGGCCGCCGAGGTGTCCTGTTATACGGAATTAATGGACGAGGGCAAGGGGCAAAAACTCCCCGACGCGCAGCGGAGGGGAGTTGCCTCCGCCCAAGTCCATTAATTCCGTATAACTGGACACACCTCGAAGGCCGTTATCCTGCTTATCACCCGGTTGCCACTGTAAACACTGGAAACAAGCGGTTCTGTTTAAAAAGAAGCTCATTAGTTCAGCTTGTTGTACAACTTTAGCATGGACAGTTAGCTTGTTTACAGTTGATTCCATTGTTGGGAAGCCTGCAACCAAAATATTCTAGAGCGCTGCAACCGTCGTCCTACTATGGTTGTTATAGTTACCATTCATAAGCATTGATATGGAATGGTGTCCTGTTATTCAGAATTAAAGGACACCCGCCTTTATTAAGAGTATTTCTTCTCTCCGGGTGATAATTTGAGTTAACGGACAGGTTTGTGCCCTTTCATATTTATCCATCTTCTGTTTGGTGAGTAGGTTGGTGTGTGTGTGTGTGTGAGAGAGAGAGAGAGAGACAGTGAGTATTAATGTGTATGTGTGTATTTGGAGCAGGCTCTAGAGCTAAACATGCCTTACACAGCATTTTGTGTAAGATGTATTTCTGTGTAAGACTCGCTCTGTCTCTCTCTCTCTCTCTCTCTCTCTCTCTCTCTCTCTCTGTCTCTCTCTCTCACACACACACACACACACATACACACACACACATAAAGAGCGTAATTGGATATTTCACCTGCTGGCTGGCTTGTGGTTTCTTAGTAACAGTGCTTTGTTTGTCATTAGGTGATCACATGCCTCCCCCCTCACACATAGGCCTGCATACAGACAAGGTGACACCAAAAACAAAACAAAAAACAGACACACACACACACACAGTAGCTGTCCCCAGGAAAGTTCATGAGAGTGGATAACGGAGCCTGCTGTGGACAGTCCAGTAGCTCATTGGGCGTCTCTTTGCTGTGTAGTGACCACCTCATCCAGAGGACATCTGTCGTAATGGACAGCTGTACATCTGAGCTAGTGGCATCAAAGTGCTTAGTCAGTCTGTATGACCCTATGCAAATGCCACTAGAGGCAGGTGTTATTTAGCATACATATGCTAAATGTATAGTTATGTCATGTTAAAACACTAGTTGCAATTTTATAACCAAATAATATAATGTGCACTCAGTTCTTTAATCTCTCAGTAAAATAAGCTGTGGATATCATTCATCCCTTTCACATACATCAGGTAAATAATGTAAAAACAAAAAAGGACAGATAACACATTTTCACTCACACACACTCAGTTTTACCTACAGTACCGATAAAGTAATAGGTGTGTATTGCTACCTGACTGTATTTAACCTGCACTGGCACTCCTAGGGTGTCTGCCTCTTCATATCCTGATGTTACAAGTTAGGGCAGTCTATGCAACTTCAGCTAGATAACTAATAATAATCTCATGCAAATGCAACTCTGTTTAGGTTATTTATAGGTAATTTAACTGTTTAAGGTCGTGAGCTTAGTTACAGTAGCTAGCATAGCAACCAGGAAACAGTAAGCTGAAGCAGAGTCCACTAATAAAAAGCAACCTTTAAAGTGATCACAACTAATTGGGGATTATTTTAAATAGACACTAGACAATCCTTAGAAAAATAACATGACAGAACAGCACTAAGGCAACAGAACAGGACTAAGGCAGATTGGGCTCACTCTATCCCCTTCTGCCCCTTGCCGTTAGATCGTTGTGGTTGCCAGGTCGCAAGGGAATCAATTTCCAACAAAATGTCTAAGCATTCTCTACTGTATGTTGGAGTTTAACATCAATGTTTATTTTCTGCAGTTATATGTGAAATATATGTCATGAATAAATTAAACATGCTGTATTGTAAATTGTTAATTTAGCATTGAATTCCATGATTGTGGTAATACAAAGTATATAGGGCCTAAGTCATTGTTTACCCATCATGCTATCAAATAGAATCTGGTTTGGTGGTAAATGGGTGGATTGCTGTGCATGGTATTTGGTAAATGAGCTGAATTAAGTTTTATGAATGTGTGCATGTGTGTGTGTGTCTGTAGCAGCTATCATCAGCTTTCTATGCTGCAGTTAAGTGAATGTGTGTGAACTGTCCCTTTGAGTTGTTGTGTGTGAATCTGGTCTTTGTTTGAGAGGCCTGATCTGTGTTCTGATAAAGTGAGTTGTTCTTCCCTGCTGCTCAGTCAGCAGCACAAGCTCACGAGGACAGACACCCATGTGACAGACACATGCTTGTGATACCACGTGTGAAGAGAAGAAACATCTGATGAAATGGTCTCCACTCTCTCTGTCCCTCCTGGTCTTGCTCAGGTTCTCTGGAGTACCTCCCAGCAATTTGGGGAACAACACAAAACTTGTGGACTGGATGCCACAGAATGATTTGCTAGGTAAGTGTACATACAGTATACAGACATTCACACGCTCTTCACACACACACACACACATACTCTAGCACTGCTTGTTGAATGCTAATTATAGCACTAGCCTGTACAATCCTACTTA
Organism: Alosa pseudoharengus; assembly: GCF_046254945.1. Taxonomy (NCBI): domain Eukaryota; kingdom Metazoa; phylum Chordata; class Actinopteri; order Clupeiformes; family Clupeidae; genus Alosa; species Alosa pseudoharengus. The sequence continues at coordinate 51,842,058 of NW_027468663.1, read as the reverse complement.
AACGTTACATGCTAAAATAGAAAATAAAATAGGAAAATGGGATGTTTCGGACGGCTTTTTCCAATAGACTATTATTTGCTCTGTCTAATGTGTGTGTGTGTGTGACAGGAAGAGAGAGGCCTTCACATTCTCTTTCTCTCTCTGCCCCTCTCCTTACCAACAATCTGAGTCTTGTTTGAGAGAACACAAGGCTTGCCCTCTCTCTGAATCTCCTGTGGACCCCAGTTCTGTGTCAGTGTGGCTTAAGGTCAACCTCCTCCCCCCATCAAGCCATGAGCCCCATTACACTGTCTTCCTGTCATTGTGTAGATTTGTTCCTCTCTTTACCTCCATCTCAGTGCAGTCCTCAGTAGGGTTGGGCGATGTCTCCTTAATTGGCTTTTGACAATGTGTAGAGTAAAACATTGTGATGGACGATGATATTGTCGGGGGGGAGGGGGGGGTTTAAGGGTGAGTATAGGCAACATTAATTACCATACGTCTATACAGAAGAAAATGTATCCTTTTCTACATAAAATGACATAGCCTACAGTTACACAGCATATTATATGGCCTAATAAACGCAACACATCTCATACCACATTATTACCGGCCATGCCGACTATGAGCAGGGGCAGCAGAGCGAAAGTAAGAGGCTGCGATCGCACAGTTCCGGCTACTGGAGGCAGGAAGCAGCAAACAACCTTTACAATTAACGAATCGCGATTACCACTCTGCCGTTGTCTGGGGCTTTAGCAAACAACCTTTACAATGAACAAATCGCGATTATCACTCCACTGCTGTCTGGGGCTTTAGCCAAATGCACAAAATACAAGCCTTACAGTGAAAGATCGCTCTTCTGACCCTAGAACTCTAACTGAAGAAATGGTTTCTTTTAACACTGTGGAGAAGAGTGCATTTGGCGCTTAAGTACTGTAGGCTGTAGCCTCAGGAAAATATTAGAGCTAGACCTATTATGTGAAAATCAGCAAAAATTCCCTCTAGTCGTAACAATAGCCTTATAATATTTAATTACGATTATTTTCTGCTAAAACATTAAATATTTTAAGTTCAATGTACAGTGTGATACAAAAAAAGACAATAACAATGTCACAATCAGGAATTATTTGAATAAGACTGTAGTTTCACATAGATAAATCCTTCATTTTTGCACTTTCCGGCTGACAGATTTTAAAGTACCCTGCATATGCATCAGTTCTAGGCTCAATTTAATTTCCAGGGAAATGTTTTTATGTTTTAGCCTATGTTAAAGCAGGGCAGTGTTTCCCATACATTGACTTATCTGTGGCGGGGCGCCACGAAATAAAAATCGGCCGTCACAGATTTATATTCTACGTTTAATTGAATTGAATTTTTTAATTTAAATTAAATATAAGGTCAAATCCTTGCATTGCCATTGAGCTGCGCTTTTTACGCACGCATCCTTTCCTTGCCCCGCCCCGCTCTCTATCGAGCCCGTTGCCACTCCTCTGCATGTGCATTTAACAAAATATTCACGATTGTTGAAGGATTGTTGTTGCCACATAGAAGCATTGCATAGAAGACGTGTGGCTAAATTGCTATTAAATCCGCTTAGCATCGTGACCATGCTGCGCAAATTTGTTCAAAGCTGCTGCATTGAAGTGAACTCTGCTAAGGTCTTATCACAACATAGTAGGCTACATTGAAGAGACTAAACTAAGTTAAGTTATGAAATCAAGCAGTATCTCAAAGCTAACGTTAGAATACTGTTTGGATGTCGAATTTAGAATGCTTAGCCTACTTACAGCTGCTTGTCAATTTCGTTGAAGGGCTCATTTTATTGAATCTGACACTGAATGTTTGCAAAATCCCGATGTAAATGGAAAAGTGTTTTCCAAAATTCAAAAGTGCTTGTCCCAAGGAGAAGTACGAACCTTTATTTTAACTATGTAGAAAACGTTATGAATTGCATCCACATATCAGCAGCCTTTCAACTGTGTTACAATTGCAAGGGTTCCCACTCAATTAGACCTATACACTACCAAGACGATCTTAATACCCCCCTCCCCGCCACAAATTGAATCCAATTCTGTGGGAAACACTGCAGGGTCTATAGGGAGGGAAAGTGAAAACCAGCGCCCCAAGTGGTTGCGTTCCTATCGAAGAGCAGCTCCAATGTTAAGTCCCATAGACCTATTTAAAAAAAAATACTGTGAAGCCAAATCAGCGATCTTATCCACCAAAAATATTTTTCAGTGTCTATACAGTAATACTCTTCTAACTGTGAAAATTTCAGACCCTATTTTGCCTTATTTAAAAAAATCAAAATTGCTCCTTTTGTTTCATAAACGAACTACAAAAAAGCCACGTGACTTTACCCTTTGACGTTACTCACGGTAGCATGGTTTGTTCATTAGCCTGGTTAGCATTGCCACTTAACACTTACTGCCAGCTCTTCATGTGAGTAGAAGCACAACACCAGTTATCAAGACATAAAGGTTATCACCACGCGGTTTACATCACCTTCCGTTATTACAAAAATATGTAAGCCAGTTAAGCAAATTGCCATATTGATCAGTTAGAGATTAAGCGCCCAAACCTGTGATGTCACATGCAACTGTAGTTTGTTATCACCATGTTACGACAAAAACTCAAAACAATTCAACTGATCCTAAAAATAAGGTATGACCACTTGAAGCAATAGAGGTGACCCCAGTGCCTAACATATGGAAGGCATTAAATTAAGATCCCAATGTGCACCGAGATATATTTTTTCAAAAAAAAAAATCCCATCCCCTCCGCTAAACTCTAGGAACGCAACCACTAGATGGCGATGAGATTACTTTCCCTCCCTATACATGGATTTCTATGGAACGTCACGAAAACATGGTGCGCAACCAAGAGGCAGAAAGCACCACAGAACAGCATAGAGCAATGCAAAAGAGCAAAAGAATAAAATGAGTTTTTGTGCTGAAAACGGCACCAATTCGAAATCACGATGGCTAGAGAATGTTAAATATGTTCAATATCCCTAACGGAATGCATGTCTTCGCCAAAAATGACATAATACGATGTTATATTAATAATCCAAATGAACGTCAAACTTTGAAATATAGTCTGAAATGAGATGTTATTATCATTGAGACAACAGGGGTATACAAAAAAATCCAATTGTAGCTTACAGCAGCCAACTATTTAGGTTAAGTTTATAACGTTGTGGACGGCCACCAAGTGTCTGCTGCCTCGCGGCTGCGCGCGCATCTAGTTTTGTTGGTAAACGGGAAACCCGTGTATAGAATTAGTGCATGCCTGGCTTGTGGGGGTGTGGCATCACAATGGTTGCTTCCCATCGTGATGTCGGGTCAACCACCTTGATGGACATCGTCTGTCGGCCCAACCGTAGCCCTCAGTGATCCTCATATCACCCAACCGTAGCCCTCAGTGATCCTCATATCTCCCCAACCGTAGCCCTCAGTGATTCTCATCTCCTTCGTTTTGCTTGCCTCTAGTTCCTTTGTCAGTCCATCTTGATTGCTTCTGTGCCTGACACATGCATTTTTCTCAAATTGCCGCAGTTAGACCATTTTATAGATGATGTAATTACGTTTGCGAAATAGCAGGTAAATTGTCATTCCGCTGTTAATGTTGAAATTGGTAATTTGGAGTGAGTGAAAGGTCATTTCAAATTTGTCCCAGCAGCTTGTCAGTAGCCTACAGAGCAGTTTTATGAATAAAGCAGTTTTCTCTGATGATAGACGACATCATGTCCTGAAACAAAAAACAAAAATTCTTCAGAACACTGACATGCTTTAATTGAATTCATCTTGTCAGCAGGATTTTCACATTTTAGGGTTACGTCTCCTCCAACACAGGGCAGTCTATGCAACTTCAGCTAGATAATTAATAATAATCTCATGCAAATGCAACTCTGTTTAGGTTATTTATAGGTAATTTAACTGTTTAAGGTCGTGAGCTTAGTTAGCTAGCATAGCAACATGAACAGAACCTCATAAATGACAAAGTCCTATAGTGGCTAAATGTCCACAGCTGATGGATCGAGACAGTGAATCGGCAACTGAAATGCTGAAGTGTTGCAAGTACTAGTGTACATTGATCTAGTGAATGTCTTATTCCACGTTTTTTATCATGTGCATGTGTCTATGCATGTGTGGCAAATAGCCATGAAACTTCCTCAGCTTCTTAGAAAATGGAAGGATACTTTACGCAGTTAGGGTTATGAAATAAATATATTACTCTGAATCTAACTCACAGATCATAAAGCAAAAAATGTTATGCCATCACTCACCCAATCACCTTTATTTGATCCCTCACGGTCTACATGTGTATATTAGTTAATTTATTATTGCATTATTGTGACACATATGTAAACAAATTACTTCATCCTAATGCAATGATGATACATCTAATCTGTGATTCTGATCTGTGATCTGTGTGTGTGTGTGTGTGTGTGTACTTGTACACTCAGGTCACAATAATACACGTGCGTTCCTGAGCCACGGAGGGCTGAACAGTATCTATGAAGCCATGTATCACGGAGTTCCAGTGGTGGGGGTGCCTCTGTTTGGGGACCACTACGACACGATGACCCGTGTGCAGGCCAAAGGCATGGGCCTCATGCTGGAGTGGAAACGGATGAGTGAGCAGGATCTACACACCGCCATGCTCAGTATCATCACAGACAACAGGTACACTTATATCTCTTATGTTGTGATTTTGAATGATATGAATAATCAAAATGTTTTTGGCATCCTGGTTGCTATGGTTGATTGGTTGTCTATGGTTGCTGTGTTGCTATTGTTGTGCTGTTTCACTGCTTGGCATATGCACTAGTTTAACATAGCAGCTAATTAGTTCATATAATACACCTGCTAATCAGCTGCTAACAAGTCTCTAGGTTAATTGGCTTAAGTATGTGGCATAGTGCCAGTAGGCTCTGTTTTAGTCGCTCACGATACTGAAAGTCTTTGCTGACAGTGCTCAATAGCCACGTTTACATGAAAGAACTTTTTCGAAGTGGCAAAATTTGTCAAACATACCTATTGCAATGGTATAGAAACTAGCTATTAGATAACCAACTGTTGGACCATTTTCTAAACACAAAATGCCACTAAAGGTTTCTAATATTTGAAATGCATGCATTTCATAGCTACAGTAAATGCATTGGCCTCCTATCAGTGTCACACTAGCCTAATGTATTTTCTCCATCGTTGTCCCTTCACGCAATGTTTTTTGCTTTGCTCTGTTCGTGGATGTGAAGTGAAGTCAGATTTTGTGACTCACGTGTGCATTCATCTAAAATTATTTATTCTTCATACATTAGTATGTTTTGGTAGCGGGTTGATGGAGCGGGAATCCACCTATATTGGGCGGTGTTGTGTCAAACTAAGCTAGCAGGCTAGTGATCAGAGTGCCGTTTTTCCAGTAGGGGTTAAGTCATTTAGAGATCGCCAGATGAGTCCAGGAAGTGGCATCAAATGCGTCAAAATGTGTCATACTGGAACTGAGATTTCGGAAGTAGGCACATAATTTATTCTTTATAGAGAATAATGCAGTGGGAAAAACTTGTTTTCTTTTCCAGTCTATGGAAAAAATAGTCGCATTAGGTAGAACCTTTTTATTATTACTCGGAATTCACATTAATTTCTTAAATAATCGATTGCGCCTGACTATCCACGTGATCTGCCAGAGTCAGCTTGGCGTAGCTGGAAGAGCATAAAGGAGAAGGCCATATGGCGTAGATAATCACAGCTGTGGGTATATCCTTTACTTACCCCATGATCACAAGTACCATATTGGTTTTATACAACAGTTCTACAACCAACTAATTAAATCAATGAAGACAACAAACTGTGTTTTCTATCATTTAGTTTTTTCTTTCTTTGTTTGTCCTCCGCACAAAAAAATAGCTCCGATGTTAGTCTTGCCATCTCCTGTTGTCAAGCAACGCAGGGAGTCAAATTCAATGAGAGGCTATATGTGCACAATAAAGTATGTTACATGAAAAACTGAACATTCACCCTACTCCATTTACACCCATTTTCTCAATATGAGGTCAAGTAGGAATACAGGACAGGACACACAGGACTTTGCTGAAATGTAAGACTGAGTTGGAGTGTCCAGGGTTAACCATATTGTAATATCTGGTTTATAAGATATCTATATTTTTTGGATTAATATGTTGTATGGATATGTATAATAGTTTTGGATTAATATGTTGTATGGATATGTATAATAGTTTTGTGTGGAATGGGGTCTCACTCCAAATAATCTCTACCAAACGACTATGCAAGAGGTGTCAGAGAGAGTGCGGGAGAAACCTGTTATGTCACTGGCCCCTCATTTACATCATGAGCTCACAGTGCTGCCAGAAGTCTTTCAGCACTTCATTTGTTTCATTTGTTTTCCATACGTGCATCATGTTAATGTTGCGTGAAGTTTTGGCGATTCATTTAGACTTCCCAGGCCACTCCCCTACTTGTGTCGCTAACCATTTGCCCAATAGTCAAAGTAGACACAGGTATGTAATGGTGCTTGTGTTGACAAATTACGACACTCATTTGAATCCACACCACACACTATGTAAGCCTACCGACCTGCGGAAACTACGCTGTGAGAGCAGGCCAATGTGCTCCTCCACCAGAGAAGAGAGGGCCATTGAGTCGACTGTGATGAGGAGAATAACATTGTAGGAGCCATTAAAGCAACACCAAAGAGTTTTTTGTACCTTAAAATAATGTTTCCAAAAATGTTTCCGTGGTTCATCAACTCGTAACAGGGTGAACGGCATTTCTGCATTCGCTTCGCGGCCCTCTATCGGCTATAACCGCACTATGTAAGTTTGCCAGATCGGGTAGCGGATCTGTAGTTCGATGGAATGAGACATAAGAAACTACAAATTTTACTTGTATGATGTCGCAATACATCATAGCCTACTTTCATAAAATCATGCAACAAATTCTACCTTGTGTATGGACATCGTTATTTACAAAGCCGTTGGGTAAACAAAGCGTGCGTGCGACAGAGGAAAAGTTCTTTGGTGCTGCTTTAATGACAATGACAGTTGATTTAATGACCCCTGCTGGTGACATGACCTTATGGCCTTGGAACAGAAGGAGTCAAGGAGGTTTTCAATTTATTTGTTTACTTGTCGGTTTATTTAGTTTTTGAGTTTATTTATCGAGAAAACGAAATGCTATACTGGAATAAAACGAACAAACAATCTATTGAAACCCCTGAGGCGTCCGAAGTGACTTACTGGAAGGCACTACAAACATGCACATTTGTAGTTCATACAGACAGTCACCCACGCCCAGCTTTTTGGCTGCAGCTTTCAGACCTCAGAGACCTGAGGTTGGTTGGGGTGACTGTTCTCTCCCGTGGCACATCTCCATTATAACACCTCTCAGGGACTTCCCAGTCAAAGCACCCACTGCCAAGGGGTTACCCTGGCAGCCGTGGCCTACTGGTTAGCGCTTCAAACTTGTAACTGGAGGGTTGCCGGTTCGAACCCCGACCAGTAGGCACGGCTGAAGTGCCCTTGAGCAAGGCACCTAAACTCTCACTGCTCCCCGAGTGCCGCTGTTGTAGCAGGCAGCTTACTGCGCCGGGATTAGTGTGTGCTTCACCTCACTGTGTGTTCACTGTGTGCTGAGTGTGTTTCACTAATTCACGGATTGGGATAAATGCAGAGACCAAATTTCCCTCACGGGATCAAAAGAATATATATATACTTATACTTAGTCACAGAAATTGTTTTGTTATGTATAAAATGTAGCAAACATATCTACATCACATCTGAGAAGGTCGAACCCTATTGGGTGACAAACTACAAGTGTCCCAAATGATTTGCTTTAGTTGAGTAGATAGTACGAACGCTCACATCTCCCATTCTCTCTTTTGTCTCTGTGGTGTCTGAAGGTACCGTGAGCGAGCACGCAAGCTGTCCAGCATCCATAAGGACCAGCCCGGCCACCCAGTCAGCAGAGCTGTCTACTGGATCAACTACATCCTACGCCACCATGGTGCCCCGCACCTCCAATCATCCGTCTACAGCATCGCTACCTATCAGTACTTCCTGTTGGATGTAGTGGCCGTCATGGCTACAGCCCTGTTGCTGATTGGTTACTGCCTTTACCGAATAGGCAGGGCAGTACGAGTCAGGTTTTGGAAAGGGGCGGAGTCAGAAATGCTGGCCAAGGAGAATGGACATTGCCACAATGGCATTCCAAATGGAAAGCTTAAACGCAATGGACACATCAAGAGCAATGACAAGAAGCTGAAGTAAACTGCGTACAGGCACAAACATGTAAACATCATCAGGCGAATATCAGCAATGCAGAATGCAGAGAGCATGACATCCATACTATAACACAACAACATTAAAGCAACACAGCACAGTGGTGGGGCAGCCAAAGTCTACATGAGCAACAGATGCATAAACACAAACACACACACTCTCTCTGCTATCTGGAATTTCAAGAACTTTTGAAGGATGTCTGTGTTTGGTGCGCCCTCCCTCTCTCGTTCTTGCAGTTTGCACTCGTTCTTTGGAATGGTGTGAATGTTGACGTGCAGTTCCTCCGAATGTTCAATCTATTCTTGAAAAGAGAGAGTTGAAGATTTTTAAAAGCATTTTTAATTTGAAAGGATTAACATTTTAACAAACCATTGTGCTGTCTAGCATCAGGTATCTGTATAAAATGATTATTTATTTCAGTAACTGTGACTAATGCAGAATAGCAGCAGTAGTAGTTCTGTCATTGAATTAGTTAACAGGGCAGCAGACAGGTTATTTCATAATTTATTTTGAGACGTATGAGTGAAGCACTCCCTAATGGTCAGTATGAACCCGTGTACACTCTCAACTTTCACCTTTGACCCCCTCCAGTGTTTGTCTTTGACCCTTCTTATGCCCTTACTCCGTAATGCCTTGCCTAAAGTTGACATGAAGGGAAAAAATTCAGCTTTTGTGAAACTATCATTTCTGTAATGATCAATTCATTAATCATAGGGCAACACGTGTACACTAATAATCCTTAGGATTCCGTTTTTTATGTATAATTTGACATGAAGCCTTTGATGCACGGCATGTATGCAGAGGTTAGCAGATGTCTGCGTTTGTCAAGGAAGCAGTGATCTCACATGATGCGTCAGTGTGCATGTTCCAATAAGCTGAGGGATGTGAAGCGTGTGTGCCGGTGGATAATTAGGATGAAAACTAGATCCAGTGTTCAACGGGGAGAACTCTAGGACAGGACTCCCCATGCGGTCCCTTGGTGTGGTCTTTTATCTTGTTCCTTTTTTTAGAAAAAAAACTACAATTTTAAAACTTCCTCTCCACTGCCCTCACCTTTGTATTGAATTTGTCATACACACCTTTTTTTGTCTCTTTACATAGTTCGGTTCTAGCTCAGTGATGGAGTTCTGGATTGTTCTTGATTGTTTACGTGTACTTTGCACTGAGCTTATCTCGTTTCTGCTCTATCTGTGTGGTATTGATCAATGTTCAACCATGACTCTCTTCATACGGCACTGTTCTCAATCAGCAAATAAACACACACACTGTCTGTCACACCGTCAGCTCAGCTGCTTCTCTACGAGCCTTAGTAGTCTGCCTTGCTGCACTGGAAACAACGATGATACTTGAATTTATGCTATGTTATCGCTATATGCTCCTGGCAGAGCTACTATCAACCAGGTGCTGCACAGCTGCCTGCGGGCAGACACGCCAAAGCTATGACTGGAGAAATAGTGACACACACACACACACACACATACTGCAGAATCTGAATGTTGTGATTTCAGTATTAATGGAAGGGAACCCAGCTGTGAGGGGGAGATGAAAGGGCTCTTTACTGTAAGCTCCACCCCAGACGCTCTCTCTGCACTTCTAATCTTGTCCTCTTGTCCTTCTGCCTCTCTGTACGCGGCCTAGTTGGTGAGCTCATGTGTCTTGATGTGAGCTTAGAGGGAGTCCAGGATGTGCTCCGTGTCCATATCATATTATAGCTTTACATTCAGTGCCTTTGTGCTGTTCCTAGTTCTTTCTGGAAATGATCTGCATCTCTTGTCACCCCTGTTGATGTCTCTGTCTTCCCCTATGTCTCCTCCCTCAATCCTTCTCTCTCTCCCCTGTCTTCTCCCTCCATCTTTCTCTCTATCCTCTGTCTCCTCCCTCCATCTTTCTCTCTCTCTCCTCTGTCTCCTCCCTCCATCTTTCTCTCTCTCTCTCTCCTCTGTCTTCTCCCTCCATCTTTCTCTCTCCCGTCTGTCCTCCTCCACTTTGTCAGATTGTTGAGTTTGTAGCTGCTTGTTCCTGCAGTAGGTCTTTTTTACATTGATAGAAACATGTTATGCTGCCTTACGTGCATGTCTCATGTTGTAATGTAAATATTTAACATGTAAACCAAACAAATACTAATACTCAATAAACATTCCATATTTTATTTGCATATTTCCAGAGATAGTCCTTTTTCTTACAAAATACAGTTTCAGTGTGTGTGTGTGTGGGAAAGAGAGAGAATGTGTGTGTGTGTGTGTGTGTGTGTGTGTGTGTTAGTGTACGAGTTTTAAGTTGCACAAGTTGGTCTTGGCACATGTAGTCATTGACATCCTTCATATACTGTATGCAGGCTAATCACATATTGTGTGAGTAAGTATGGGTCTAATTTTTAGATGTGTGAGTGGGGAAATTATAATTGGCTCTTGAAGAATGAACCGACCTCACACTGCAAGGGTAATGGATACCCATGCAGTGACACAGACGCCTACAGACACACAAAATGCAAAGTAGCAGGCAAGTCTTTATCCGTTTCCTGATCTGTGTGTTTGGCCAGAGACGCAATGTATGTTGAAGTTGATTCTCACATGTAGGAAAGTTGTTCATTTGTTTCAAACACACCCACATGAATCAATCTGTGTGTGTGTGTATCTGTGTGTGTGTGTGTATCTGTCTGTGTGTGTGTGTGTGTGTGTGTGTTGAGTGACATGGGGTAAGGTTACACCAGTCCATTTCTCATCCCTTCCAACTGTATGAATTATTCAGGTTCACAGGAGTACAGTGCTTTTCCCTTTACATCATCCCCTCATCAGAGAGAGCCAGTCGCCCTGCCTTCAGTGCGTCTCAGCCCCCGTCAGTCTGCAGAGCTGTGTGTGTGTGTTTGTGTCTGTGTGTGTGTGTGTGTGTGTGTTTGTGTGTGTGTGTGTGTGTGTCTGGGTGTGTGTGTGTTTGTGTCTGTGTGTTTGTGTCTGTGTGTGTGTGTTTGTGTGTGTGTGTGTGTGTCTGTGTCTGTGTCTGTGTGTGTGTCTGTGTGTCTGTGTGTGTCTGGGTGTGTGTGTTTGTGTCTGTGTGTGTGTCTGTGTGTGTGTCTGTGTGTCTGTGTGTGTGTGTGAGGGGAGCCATGTCTCAGTTTGCATCTGCAGGTATCAGCAGTACTGTGTAGATTTATGGTTATTGATAACTCCTCTGTCCCCAAGTCTACTCACAAACACACACAGGGATGACTTTGCACTTTGCTGCAATAGTGTTAAGGACAATGTGCTGTAGCACTTTTCTGTAGAAATGCTTACATTATTGTTTTTACAACCATCTACAAATGGTATAGCCATTGTAACGCTAATACATTTAGTGTAAGGGGAAATAAAACAAAGTACAACAGTAAATAATGAAGTATTGCATTAGTTAATTGAGAGTTGTTAGAGCCATATGTTGTGGCAGAGGATGCCAAATTTCCCCATTTAATACCATCTGTGTCTATTCACCTCACAGGCTCATAGTCTCTTCACTAATTTGAATTTTTATGGCTAGCCTCTAATGGGTACAAAAAACTTCTAAAAACGTCTAAGTCATCTCTGGGTAAATGTAAGACCATCTTGTGTTATTTCTCAGGCACAAAGAGAATCTGCTCATTTCAAAATCTTTGGTTGACCATGGTCGTTCAGTTTGCTCTAAAAAAAATGATTCACAGAGAAGGGGCTCTAGCAGAATTCTATATAATCTGGTAATCAAAACATAAAAAATGGAACAAATATGAATTAAATTTCAGTTTGGAAAAATCTAAAGGGTTGCACTGAGTTGGCTCGTAATAGGGGTTGAGAATCCAATCATGTTTTCTAGACCCCCAACTCCATCTTGTTTAAGAAACTGCACTAGATGCCAAACCAGTGCAATGAGTTTTTTTTGTTTTCCCATATCTTTTTTTGTTTTCCCAACCTCACTGTGATTTGAGCTGGACAGGAGAGATGGTCATTTCAATGTGTTCCTTTAGCAACACCAGCAGCAGGTGCTGAGCTGGTGTAATGGTTGGCTTAGGAGAGCTGGACCAGAGTGCAAGGCAATTAGCGGCGAGGCAAACTTAGCGCAAACAGGAATCTTTAATCTGAATTACACTACAGCAAACCACGAAACAACATCAATGACCAACATGGGACTGAGGGGAGACAGAGTTTAAATACACAGGGCACAGGTGAACAAGGAACAAGACTCAGGTGGAAACCATAATTAAACTAACAAGGATCAGGTGAGGGGTGGAGACACAGGCACATGGAACACAGACATGGCAAACAAACAAAGGAGCACATGGCACAGGACACAGGAAGTAAACAAAGCAAACAGGAAGACACAAGAGAAGCAGACATGATGGAAAAACATTAGATGGGGTGAACAACACAAGACAGAACAGGAACTGATCCTGACAGCTGGACAGGAGGGATGGTCATTTCAGTCTGTTCCAATAGCAACACCAGCAGCAGGTGTTGAGCTGGACAGGAGGGATGGTCATTTCAGTGTGTTCCTATAGCAACACCAGCAGCAGGTGTTGAGCTGGACAGGAAGGATGGTCATTTCAGTGTGTTCCTTTAGCAACACCAGCAGCAGGTGTTGAGCTGGACAGGAGGGATGGTCATTTCAGTGTGTTCCTATAGCAACACCAGCAGCAGGTGTTGCTGGCACCAGCTGCATGAAGTTCCTAACATGTCATTAGCATCATAGATATTACAACCCCTCAGAACAAGTGGGGACGGTGTGTAAAATGCAAATAAAAACAGAATGTGATAACAAGTCTCCTAATATTTAGCAGCAAAAAGGACATAGACAACATCAAATGTTGAAAATTCAAATCTGGACTATTTAACAGAAAATATATGTTCCTTTTGAATTTGATGCCAGCAACATGTTTCAAAAGTGGGACAGGGAATGTTTACCACTGTGCTGCTTCACCTCTTTGGCGCACTTTGCAAGATTTTCACCTTTAGGAAGACAATTTGATGGAAAACGAACATGTAATAGGCGAATCGTTCACCTAGCATAGCTATACAATATAGACATAACGAGTCCCTACCGAGAAAACCAGCCATGCAACTTCCAGGAGCGGCACCCCGCCAAATCTCGTGAGAATCGTGAAACATTACCTTCTCAGTAGATATAGCTCTTTGGAGATAGTTTTTTGCCTGTTGTTAATCCTTCACCTCCACAACAAAAGCATTTGCATTTTGTACAGGGGGGATAAGTCGTGAGAAGTTTGCTATTTACAGCAGAGTAACATATAAATACACCGCAACTCTAGAGGGAGCTCTACACTCACCAAAAATACCTAAACCTGCATAGTATACCTTTAACAAAATTCTTTAAAGGTATACTATGCAGGTTTAGGTATTTTTGGCAAAACCAAAAACCTGTATCATTCAGAATTGTTTGTGCTTTGCCAAATGTGCAAGATGCCCATGCTGTAGGCTCTAATGCTCCTCCACACCGTCATAGATGTTGAGTTTCGAGCTGAGCACTAAAACAAGTTGGATACTTGGATTGGCCCTCTCCTCTTTAGCCCAGATGAGTCTATGATTTCCAAAAATAATGGCACAATTTGATTAGTGTAACCACAGGACCTTTTTCCCATGTTACCTCAGTCCATTTTAGGCCCAGGGTGGTATTTTTCGTATCATCTCAATACAATTTTGGCTGTTACAATCCTGGCTGCACTTTTTGAATTGAGTATCAAACTGTGCACATAGACAATGGTTATCAGAAGTTTTCCTGAGCCCATACAATGACAGGTCTGGAAACAGGTCTGGTGTTGATGCAGTGAGGTCCAAAAGACCATGGCCATCCAATTGTTTTTCAGCTCTATCCCTTGTTTACAAAGATTTCTCTGGATTCTCTGAATGTTTTAATAATATTATGTCCTGTAGACATCCCCAAATACTTTTCAATTTCATGTTAAGAAGCATTTACTTCTAAGAGACCCTGCCTCTCTGGGGTGCTCTTTTTCATATCCAATCGTGTTGCCAGTTACCCTAATTAGTTGTGAAACATTCCTCCTTTTGTTTTCTTTATCATTACACAACTTATTTATCATTTTCAACATTTGATATGTTGTCTGTAACCTTTTGTCAACTAAATAGGAGTTTAAGAGATTTGCTGATTATTACATTCTGTTTTTATTCACATTTTACACAACGTCCCAACTTTTTCTGTTTTGGGGTGGGCTGTTTGGCGCTGTCTGTCGAGTTGTATTAGGTGGCATATGTCAACGCCATATTGCTGGGGGCAACACCTTACTGTCTATGGGCAACACTTGCCAGCAATTATAGACACCTGTCTGATTTCCAATCGGAGACGCCTGTTTCTCCATTGGCCTCCAGTGATTTACAGCTCGATTGTTGCCCCTACCAAGATGGCGGCACTATTGATGTACCTTCTGGAGCCCAATGTGGTTTCTAATATCTATGATTAGCATGTCATTATCAATAACAGTATGTTTCTACTAAAATGCCTTGTAGTTTTTGATGAAATGGTGGTTGTTTCTTGGCGGTTAAACAGCTCAGGGCCTGAGATTGCGGGCTACCACCAACAGAGGGCAGTGCTGCTCCTCCAGTCAGTGGCACCGACGTCCGTCTATGGCAGCACTATCAATCCAGCATCCGCAGTGACTGTGGCAGAGCATGTGACCGTGGACATTTTCCCTGAGCACCTGACCAGCTTGTTTCAGTGGCTGGTTTCTCTGGCGTGTGACTGATGAGGTGAGAGACAGAATATGGTGGACTCAACAGCCCAGCTGCACTTCCATAGGCCATGATGGACGATTCGCCACTTGTAATTTGACCACTTGCGCTCCTGGTCTCTTCTTCTCGGCCTTGCTGTTTTGGGTGTCAGGTAATCTATCCCGATGCAGATGGGTAGCACAATGCATCAAAAGTTGTACCCAAAACAATGTCTGGCATAGGTAAAAGGTCATCTTTGAAATGTCGGCCAAATACCTGTTTAGACAGACATTTTAAAACTGTACTACAAAGTTTTGGTCTAAAGCTAACGAGCTAGCTACCTAAAAGGCAAGCAAAACACATACAGTACACCACTCAGAGCCTTATTGCCACTATACTATATACACTTCTATAGAAGCTGGCTAACATATTGATGTCCTTTGGCGATACAGTCAGCAATATTGTGCTCTGAAAGGTTTTAATTCTTAAATTCTTTTTTTTTATGTTTTTACACAGAACTGTAAAATGCATATCATAGATGGTTGGTGGGACTAACGATGAATCTGAAGAATTTGAAGATGATACCAAAACTAGTTGCCTGATAAAAGCATACCAAACATAGGCAAATTGTGTTGCTTTTAATTCAGTAATCAGGTTTGCAGCTTTTCATGTGTCTTAAATACATTAACTACTCTACCACGTACATATTCTACTGCTATTTTATCAGTCTCTCTCTCTCCTCTCTCTCTCTCTTCCACTCTCTCTCTCTCTATTCCTGTGTGTGTGTGTGGTGTGTCCCATAGCTATAATCGCAGACATCAGAAAGGCATTTTCTGTGATGAGAGGACTAGGCTGTGACACTGCTGTCAGCTCAGCTATGATAAGAAACGCCCAGCAGAGATTCAATCAGACCCAGCGTATCAATCACCTAAAGCAATACACACACACACACACACACACATATACCAGTACACACACACACACACACACACACACACACACACACTGAATGCAAGTCTTGGTACCAGTCACCCAGAGCTACACCCACACACTGTCTCTGTCTCAGCTCTGATCTTCATATCAATCTCCTTGAGTCTGCCCATCAGTCAATATGAAAAACGACTTCCTGTTGTTTACAGTGTTAACATGTTCTCACCACAGACACATGCATTATCTTCATTATTCACTCACACAAACACACACACACACACATAGGCCTACAGGCGTGTCACAGTAACACTTAATGGAGGGACTAATGTTATAGATAATAATAAAATAATAATAATACATTTTATTTGTTAAATAGCGCCTTTCAAAGCACCCAAGGTCGCTTTACACACTAGACATTTACGCGTAAGGCAAAAGATGGCGTACGGAGCGGCGTAGTCGCCAGCGTTCCCGTGACATCAAGACAAACAAACAAATTTACAAAATAACAATTGACGCACAGACAAATGATGCCTGATGGAGCGGCGTAATCGCCAGTGTACCTGAGACACCTAACGGTAGACATACAAGACAGACAACAAACAAAAATTAACAAGTAATAAAATAAACTAGAGAATGTAATTCCAGGGAATTACGAGTGCATGAAAATGACGCTAGGACAGACATGGTGGTTGCACAGCTTAATAAAAGTTGATAGTTTAAAAGTAGACAGTTTAAAAGTTGAATGTAGATTGGGAGTTGATCACACTAGTTGAGTGAAAAGCCCAGGCTGCCAAACAGTTGTGGGCAGAGGACACAATTGGCGGGAGTCATAGCTGATGACAACTGACAGTTGGATTGGCTGAACAGTTAAATAGTTGGATAGTTTAAATGGTTAAATTATTTAATAGGGAATTATTGTAGTGGAGACTTTTATTTTGAAACAGTTGTGGGCAGAGGAAACAGTTGAACAGGATCTGTAGTCTTAAGAGAGCCAGATTGTATGCTTAAAGCAAAGATTCTATAGTTAACTAAGATGAATCATAAGACGATTCACCAATGGAACGATATGGCACTAGTTACGGACTCCTAAATAGGCGTGTCAAAACATGAACTTTTCTCTGAATAAGCAATAATAACATATAAATATAATTTTGTATACTATTTTACAGTCATTGTTTGTGTGTGATGCCAATGAAACACTCTTTCGGACATGGAATGAATAATTTCATTTTGCCCCGTTAACCGAGCTAGCTAGCTAGCTTGCTAACGTTAGCACAGTAAACGGAAAGTGAATGGGAATGTTTGCTAGCTAGCTAGCAGCTAAGGACTTTGGTTAAACTTTGCAATATTGTTGCAAACAAACCTGAAATAACATACGTTCAGCAACTTTGTGGTAGTCTACTAGTTCTAGCAAAAAATATGTTAGGTTAGTTTATCAACCATCTCTGAGTCTAGAGCCTCTGAGAACAGGTGGCTGTGCACCAGAGCTTTGAGGAGACAGTGACAAATCATGAACAAAGCTATTTTTGTCTTTATTTGTTTCGTTGGAAAATCCAATTTCAATGTCGGAATGTTAGGGAGATATGTGGCTTGTAGAAAATGGGTTCAAAACTTGCATCGCTGAATGTAGGGCTAAGGGATTGGTAATACAGTATTCCGAGAAAATGTTCATTTCTCCTAACCTGACCCTAGCCAGATGAATTTCGCTCCGCCTAGCTCCACTCATCCATCTGGAACCGATCCATTGAAGTGTTGCTTCAGAAGGCTGGGCCTAATCAAAAAATGCTTGCATATGATTGAATAAGCCACTTGTCCGTCATCTATTGACGTGCTACTTCAACCACTCACATCGAAGCCAACCCGTGACGCTAATAACAGTCGCTTCTACGCTATGTCACATCTATGAAACTCCCGCCCTGCGTCCTGATTGGCTGTACCATAAAATCGGTTGCAGAAATCACTCTCAATGGAAGAGGTCCCAGATGGATGTGAGTGAAGCTAGGCGGAGCGAAATTCATCTGGCTAGGTTCAGGTTACATTTCTCCCATAGGAATACAGACACTGGACCTCCTGCTAGACTCCTAAATGGGCGTGACTGCTTCGAACCCCACGTCACAACGTGCCAGAATTTACCCTCTTATGAATCGTCTCGCTTTATCAACCGTCTCTGCTTAAAGCCTGAGACAGACAGTTGCTGGAGGTGGCCGGAACCATATGGCTCTGGCCGGAACACTTGGCATAGGATTCTAAGTGTCCTATTGTGATGCCATAATCGCCAATGTTAAGTCTATGGGGAAATTTGTAATAGTTTTTAATTAATAGTTCAAAAAGTATAAAAGTTACAAATATGAAAAATACATTCCACACCTGTCCTAAGTAAGACCTACGTAACGCAGTTTGAATGAAGTTTCTACATTAAACGGTTGAAGCCGCATTAAACGCGGAAAAAGCGTTAAAATCGGATAACAGTAGATTGCATTTTCATGCATTCTAATAAATAGAGTGCATGAATCTTCAGACCAACATTTAACGTTAACAGGCCTTCTATTCAGTAAGTGATGTAGGCCCTAATTGTAACAGTTAGACTGCAGTCTAGATCAGGGGTTCCCAAACTTTTCCACGACAAGGCCCCCCAAATACCACTAGGTTCTGGCCAAGGACCCCCTTGATGTGTTATTACCGTATTTTCCAGATTATAAGTCACACTTTTTTTCATAGTTTGGCTGGTCCTGCGACTCAGGTGCAACATATATATATTTATATATGTTTTTTTCCTTTTTTTTTCATTTTTTGACTGGTGCGACTTATACTCCGGTGCGACTTATAGTCCGGAAAATACGGTAAACCCATCGACAATACTACGGCAAATGTAAAAATACATTAAGCTAATCCTAATAATTATTTTAGCCACAAGCACTTCGCGATGGAGCATACAGTGTGTAAAAATTGCATTTGGGGCTTTCTGCTATATGTGAGCTATCACTCTACTATTATTCCCAGTCATTATCATGGAAAATATAATGTTCAGATGTTCAGATATGCGACAAATTATTATAATGGCATTATATAACAACCCTCATAGTAATAGGTATATTTTCAATTTTTCAAATGTTGCTTTTATTTTTCCTTCCAACTTGCTGAGGCCCCCCTGGCACCCCCTCACGGCCCCCCAGGGGGCCCCGGCGCCCACTTTGAAAACCACTGGTCTAGATCACTGGAAGCATAACCAAAGATCCTTGATGCTCCGCTTTAACCCTCTCTGGCATAACCGTCTGAAGTCGTGGGCTATCTTGCAGATCAGCAACTCGGTGGACTTATGACAGCGACAGTTTGATGCTCCGAGAGATTGCAGTTGGTCAACATAGTTTCAAACGTTAGCAGCTAGAAGCTAGTCTGCACAATCCAGACTCCAGGCAAGGCAGGTGGCAGCTCGCAGGTCTGCAGCAACTCGGTGGACGCGATAGATCTTTCGCAGAGTAGCATCTAGGTCCAGCTGTCCCGAGAAATCTCCTTGACCAGACAATGAAGTGCAGCACCGCTCACGGATGGATGGAAGGTTGCAGTCCAGGGCAAAAGTTAACGTTAGCCATAGCAAGCTCCTAATGGACCAACGTTAACGACATCAGCCGACTTGGAAGCAGTAACATTTAAAAGGGACTAAGAATAACACGAAAACTATCAAAAATAACATAAATAAAGAGAGAATACATTTAACTACACAAATCAATACAAAACAAATGAACATGACATTACATAAAATTACGAACATTACATAAAAACAAACAAAAACATGATGCCAGACGGAGCGGCGTGTCTCGCCAGCGTCCCCGTAACCTAGCAACCAAGATGAGTGTGATACTCTGTAATTAGATGGCTGTGTGTGTGTGTGTGTTCATTTGTCATGGTCATGAGGAGGTTTATCACAGCTGATCAGGAAATATAAACAAACAAATAACTTGATCAGTGCAAGACAAACAATAGCTGTGTGTATGTTCATATAAAAACACATTTGAAATAAAGCAAATTTAAACTTGTGTTCCAAACTTCAGTTTCTCTCCTCCTTCCTCTCCCTCTCTCTGATACACACCATCATGTTGGCCTAAGCTGATAGGCCAACTGTTTTGTTGGCAGCATGTGGACTCAAATCTCTCCTGCTGTGAAACTGCGCTAAACTTCCCACAGGCTGCACTCTCTGTACCCTCCTCTCCTTCTCCTACCCTCTCCTCTCCTCTCCTCTCCTCCTCTCCTCTCCTTCTCCTCTCCTTCTCCTCTCCTCTCCTCCTCTCCTCTCATCTCCTCCTCTCATCTCCTCTCCTTTTCCTCTCCTCTCCTTCTCCTCTCCTCCTCTCCTCCTTTCCTTCTCCTCTCCTCCTCTCCTCTCCTTCTCATCTCTCCTCTCCTTCTCATCTCCTCTCCTCCTCCTTTCCTTCTCCTCTCCTCCTCCTCTCCTCTCCTTCTCATCTCCTCTCCTCCTTGACCCCACTCTGCTTCTCCTCCCCTCTCCTTCTCTCCTCCTCCTCTCCTCTCTTCCTCCTCTCTTTCTCCTCTCCTCTCCTCCTTGACCCCACTCTGCTTCCCAGCTCTCCTCTGCTGGCTTCACACAACTCCCTTCATTTGCTCTAGGGGGGATGGATGAGGAGGAGTGACAAAAGTGGAGCGATAAGAGAAACAGAGGGAGAAAGAGAGAGACTGTCAGTCTGATGAGTCTCTCTCTCTCTCTCTCTAATCTGTTCTTGTTAGCGTCTACTGTAGATATGTCTTAAACTCTGTGGGAAAGGACAGAAGGGGCTCTGGACTTCACTGGCAGCCTGTGATAGCAGCACTTGGTGCACGGCTGCTCCACGCTGAAGGCTGAGGGGGTGAGGAGGAGGAGGAGGAGGAGGAGGGGGACGGACGCAGGCCCAGGCTGTGTGCTGGTGCGGAGGTGGAATGCTAACCATGCCCTTCCCCCTTCCCCCTCTCCTCTCCTCTTCCCTCCCCCTGCTCTCCTCTCCTACGCTTGCTCTGAGGATGGGAGGAGGTCAGATCAAATCTCTTGCTCTCTCTCTCTCTCATCCCTCGTTTTCACGGTCGCTCATGGCGACAAGTTCAGATGCTATCATGTTGAAATGTGTCTGTAATTCTGACCCACAGCCATCCTTCCTCCTCTCTCTCCTCTCTCTCTCTCTCTCCTTCCTCTGTGCATCTCCATCTGTCCTCTTATCTTTCCCTGCATCTCTCCTGTTCTCCTTTGCTCACCCTGCCAAGGGGAGTGTTTGGCCGTGTAAGGAAATGTCTAAACTTTGACCTCATTTTGAACAGAAGAAACTTCTTTAACTTTGAGATGTATGACATTCTTTGTAGCTAGTGGTAATGAACTAAAGATACTATTTTCCAATATCGGTTTGAAATTCAGTCATGGTATTCAATGACATATTGGTCTTAATGCCTTTCCTCAGAAGAAGTTAGAAATTGTAACTTCTTTCTCTCTCTCCCTCTCTCTCTCTCTCTCTCTGTGTGCACAGTACACAGTCTTGTAATGTTTCACACAACCCAGTCTCTCCAGAAACCCAATCCCTTCCTCTCATCACTGTACACCTTTCACATATCTTCTGATATCACCCCTCAACTCTCTCAGACACAATGTCTCACCCACAGACACAATGTCACCATGTCTTCTCACCACGTATCTCTCTCTCTCTTCTTCTCTCTTCCTCCTTTTCTCCATGCCATCATTGTCATTCTGAGTGCTCGGGATCTGTCGTTCACCCATGAAGGCGCTTTGGCTGGGATGTTCCATCACTGTCAGTGCAGCACAGACACCCCACATTGGGCGAGTGTTTGATGAATGTTCCCTGCTCAACCTTTCCCACTGCTGCGTTTAAGACCCTGTTTTAAAGATGCATCTCCATTCATCTTTGAAGCAGAGCGTCCTTTAGGTCCCTATTAGATTTAAAATGCTCCTGTATTGTCATAATTCATACTCACAGATACACGAACACACACACACACACACACACACACACACACACACACACACACACACACACACACATATATACACACGCCGAAGAGAAGCATTATCTAAGCCTGGTAGCAGATAGGTGGCCATTTTGATCCTGAGGATAGTCCATGTCACAGCATGTACAGCAACCTGAATCAGTTCCCAGCACCTGCCCAAAGGACCCTAAAGCTGGCCAGTACCTTTGTTTGTTTGTTTGTTTTCAGTCCCATACAATATAGTAGAATATAGAATAGAATATCTTTATTTGTCATTGTCACAGGTACAACGAAATTAAGTGCATTCCTTGTTCAGTGCAAAAGTAGAAATAAATAAGTAAAAAAGTCACCATGGACATAAAAGGACATAAAAAAGTGCATAGAAAACTTTACACCCCACACATATCCCACCCATACACATCCACATTCATAAAATGTAAAACATAAAGCTATGCTTTGGTAGCACTGTATGTTTTAGACGTGTTAGCTCTGCTTACACGCTACGGTCCACTGCTGACACTGCAGAAAGACATCTGAGAAAAACATCTTGCATACCCGAAATCTAATCAGCGAGTCCCTCCTGTTTGATAGAGTAGAACACATTAGGTAGCCAATTATTGCCTACATTAAAAAGCACTAATGACATCCACACCACAGTGTTCATGTCAAAAAGTATCAAATGTGCAATCAAAATCTTGTGCAAAAGTTATTTAATAAAATCTGATTTACAGCAAATTACTTCACTCTTGAGAGGGATTGAGGGACAAGCTGACATTTTGATTGTAGAATGCTCCCACGTGTTTGTGAGTTTCAATGGATCACGTTTGACACAAGCTGAGAAAGCATGTTCCAACTGTCCCTTCAACAGTACCTGGCCTCACCTACCTGCGTTTCTCTTTTGGAGCTCCTAGTGTACGATAGAGTGTGCTGATCAGAAAGGCAGCTACTGGAGAGAAGACAAGTTTCAGAGACAAGAACAAGCTCTGGTGAAAAGTGAGGGAGCTACTGGTGTAAAATAGAGGGGGGGGACGGGATTTCTATCCATCCATCCTTCTGTCCACCCTCTGTCTGTGTTTATAGATGATGAGCTTATATGTGCTAGCTGTTCCTAAACCACCATATCCATATCTAAGCCAGTACAGCAACTGCCACAGAGAGAGAATGAGCCTGTGATGGGTCCCTCGGGGACTGTTTGCCATAAAACAATGAGAGAGTTAGCTTAAACATTTATGCTAATGCCTGTGACTGTGTCAAGCCAAACGAGCTTTTGGCACTGATTGGCTTGAGCGCTAGGCCTATCAGCAGGTGTGTCTTCATCCATTTACTCCCACAATATATTTTGCATTGGTTAGCAAAGAGAGGGAGAGAGAGAGAGAGAGAGAGAGAGAGGAAGAGCAAGATAGGAATAAGTGATGGAAAAACACTGGAGGAAAATATTATGGAACAATAAAGATTCATTTTAAAAATCTATTTGACTGATTCAGTGGCGTTCTCATTTGCATGACAATGGGGCCCGAGTCCCTCGTCTGGCGCTCTAATAGATGGGCCTATTTCCCCAAGATGCTTAGCATGTCCCATCTACAATTACACCCTGAATTCAGAGCCATGAATATAAATGCCACTGGAGGAATCCAGAAATATAGATGATTACCATTAAAATCAGCCCCTTTTCTTGAATTGTCTTTTTCTGTGACAGACAGAGAAGGGGATTTTAAAGCCTGAAATGTGATTGATGGCCGTAAATGTGCGGCAGGAGCCACTCACTGAGGTGGGCTTATTTAAACTGACCCTCGCCCTGAGAGTGGCCGTATGTGACACAACTGATATCCCAGTGTGTCTTTATGGCTGATTATGTATGTGTTGTATGTGTGTGCTGGCATATAAATATCAACCCATAGGATAGTTCAGTGTAAGAAAACAATGAGAAATCTGCTGTGTAATTATCCATGAAAAACAACACAACCAACATGGATAATGTGTAAAAAGCTTTGGTTACCTTGCTGTCTTTGCTGGCAGCTGTTTTTTTGTTGAATTCTGCATTCTACAATGCTACAGCTGCTTACATATGCAGGAGGAAAACTATTATTTGAGCATTTTGCCCAACACAAACGGCCATGTGATGTGAGTTTTCTGAGCGTAGAATGGACACAGACCATTTCAGATGTGGAGCTCAATACGCTCATATGGACGAAGATTGTTTTAGTTTTAAAACTTGATGTGGATGTAGCTTAAAGGAATACGTCGACTTTTTGGGAAGCATTCTCTAAAGGTTCCCTCAAGATCACAAAAAATAAACCTTTAAATTACGTTCTGGGAACGTTCCCTAAAAAGTTTTTATCCTTAATATGACCATCAGGGAACGTTCCCTAAAGGTATAGTTTTGTGCAACTATTACGGAACCTTTAGGGAACATTTCCTAAAGGTTCCCTGAAGATCACAAAAAATAAACCTTTAAATGACGTTCTGGGAACGTTCCCTAAAAAAAATGTATCTTTAATATGACCATCAGGGAACGTTCCCTAAAGGTATAGTTTTGTGCAGGCTCGGACTGGTAATCTGTACAACCGGGCAAATGCCCGGTGGGCCGGTCCACATGTGGGCCGGTGACCTCCGGGATTGTTTTTTTTTTAAGTTAGCCTATTTGCGGCCCGTCATGTAGACCTAGGCCTAGCCTATAAATTCAGTTGCATCCATTTGGATTGGGGGGTGACAGGTCAATCATTTTGGCCTCTTCATGACAGGTTCAGTGTGTGTTACGATCGCGCCCCCCTGCCCCACCCCTCAAGTGATTTGTCCAAGCAGCCGCTTGGTTTGTGGAGAAATATAGCCTACGAGTCCATGCATGGTAGCCTAGGCTATATAAGTGCCCTCCGCTGGCTGGTGTTCACATCATCGCAGTTTAACCGTAAATAGCAATCAGAGGTGTCTAGTTTTATTCCATAAATATAGGCCTATTGTTTATATAGACGTTAGTTGCACGCGCTACGAAGAGCTTCCATTTACAGCACCATGTAGGCCATGGGCGGACTGGCCATCTGGCATACCGGGCATTTTCCCGGTGGGCCGACGCACCTTTTGGGCCGATAGAATAGGCTATATATAGATAATTTAACGATCGGCTCAAAGGAAGGACAATCAGCGGCCCATTGGTTACATTTCAATATTGACACTGGACTGATCCAATAACAGCTCACGTCAGGCCCCACCCCTCCCATTTTGAGCGCATCAAAAGTTAATCGAAGTTGCCTACACGAAATTGCGGCGGGTGCCGGTAGTGACAATTGTGCAAAATAAACACCAATGTAGAAGCTTCAAAAATACAATATTGCAAGTAGGCTAGCATATGTCAGCAACATGTTGAAGTTCGTTGAGTTTGAACGAGGATGTAAGCAAGCATACAGAGCAAGGGACAGTGAGCAGGTGGAGAGTGCGAGTCTAGTTGAGGCTACATGATAAGAACTCAGTGGTGGAGCAGGTAGGCTGTGACATGCCATGCTGACTATGATGATTATGATGACTTATTAATTGCGATAATGTAATTCAATAATTCAATTCAATGTAATTCAATTTTCTAAATGAATGATTTGCAAACACGGACAGCAAAATAGTGTCAAATCGACGTTAATTGTTGGTCAGATTGATCAGTTTCCGTCAGACTCCCAAAATTCAACATCGATGGCATGAGTGGGGGTTCAGTTGCTCTCTCAAAGTAGAGAAGGGTTCTATCTTGGAAGGGTTATCATGGTAAAGAAGGGCTAAAAGACTGTAGACTGACGGAAATGTAGGTTACAAAACGTCACGTCATGCACAAGCCAACTAAGCTACAGTATATATAACCTATACGATAGGCTACTGGAAGACACTACAGATAGTTCATGTAGCTGTAGGCCTGCTGTTCCAAAATGTACCAGCAATGTAGGTAGGTATAGCCTACAGGAATAAAATATTTCCAGCAACAGCCCTGTTTGTTTTGTGTTGTTTCAGTTGTCCTACAGTGATGTCTAAGACAATCTGGGTAATTTAACTCTTTACACATAGGCTTCAGTAATTTTTGGTGCTGCTGTAGCCCATTGAATAATTTGAAATGATACTTTGAATTCAAGCAGAAACTCTTCTTTAACTAGATGTACCGCAGAGCGGTACAAAATATGACCGCCGCCCAGTCCAGCACATTTTTTCCACAAAAAGAAATCACGCTGAAAGGCCTATATGATTCTAACTGTCTCACTAAATTGCATTATCCACACTCAATTCTCACTGGTATCTGCTAGACAACAAGTACCAAAACATGATTAGTTCACAGATTTCACATGTAAAATGTATTTTATACAACCCCACCTCCATATTACCTGTTCATAATTCTGAGAAATTCTTGATTGTTTGTGTTATGTTTATGTTATGTGTGTGGGTGTGTGTGTGTGTGTGTGTGAGTGTGTGTGTGTGTGTGTGTGTGTGTGCGTGCGTGCGTGCTTGTGTGTGTGCCTGCGTATGTGCCTGTGCATGCAAGCGTACATTATGTCTACTGTGTGAGTATGTGTCATACGTATGATTACTGTGAATGTATGTGTGTGTGTGTGTGTGTGTGTATCTGTTTGTGCACATGTGTGCACATGAAATGGGTTAACATGACCCCTGGAGGCAAATATATGGAAAAAAATGGTCATCCTAGGCCAGGGGTCGGGAACCTATGGCTCGCGAGCCACATGTGGCTCTTTTGGGAACTGCATCTGGCTCTCGGACAAACCTGCCATTTGTTTACTCAATAAGTCATGAATAATTTTGGTAGGCTACTGTATTAAATTAAAAATGGACCTACTGAAATCAAAATGTTAAAATAGTGTTCGAAATATAATATATGTTCACGCAGTTTAATTCATCCCATGTCTGTTCTCTACCGCTGAAGTTCAGGGTTACGTTGATGTACTGTACAAAAACGCGTTTTTTTTATTGGACAATGCTGTGCCGAGATAACATTCCATCCGCTGATGCTTTACTTAAAAATTCAGCTAGCTAAAGGTTGTATCCAAAACAAAGAAAATGGCGAAGAGAAAAAAAGATGAACGAGAACACTTTAATTGTTATTGTTGATGTGTGCGCTTGCTGTAGGCTAGATAAGAAAGCCAAAAAGGAAACGTCAGTGACCACAGCTTGCGAGCGCAAACACAAGCGGGCTGAAATGGGAAAGTTTCCATCCGAAGACCGATTCTGAAAACGCGAAATTAACTGCCCGTTATATATCGCACACTGCAACGAGTTAGTATTGCTGTGTTAACCCTGTTCAGTTCCACTTGCATATGAGAAATCTTTCTCACATATGAAAAATATAAAGACAAACCTGCGCTCACGTTTAAGGGCAATTCTGCGCAAAACTGTCACATAACGCCAACTAAAACCAACACAATGCCATGGTTTTAGTTGGCGTTATGGATATATGACAGAGTTGTCCTTAAATGATGACAGCCTCAATTCTTGCATGAAACTTCACCTCACTGAATATGAGCCAGCCAGACTCCAAGGCCATCACCAAATCTAATCTCTGGTACAGTAGGCCTAATGTTCAATTTCGCCAATGACATGTCATGTCATGAAAATTGAGTGTTGTTAACTATGATGTTACTTTGCATACCAAAAGAACACTGGGAAATTAGGGGGTGGTGTTTAGCCTACATGGGAAGCCTAAGGCCTATACTTCTGTCATTCCACTTTACATTTCAAGTTACTTGCACATTACTTTTAAAACTAGTAGAAAATGTATTAAAAAAATCCTCTGTTGAATGAAAGTAAATGTGCGTTAAATATCTAAACTTTTTCTTTTAACCGTCTTTATGTGGCTCTTCTGAGATTAAAAAAAAAAAAAAATTGGTAAAAGTGGCTCTCCAGGCAAAAAAGGTTCCCGACCCCTGTCCTAGGCCCTACAGTTCTCAAGATATTCACAGAGAACTGTGTCTGCCCTACCCTCCTTTCGGGGGGTCCAGTCCAGCGGGGGGGCTACAGATCAAAACGAAAAATGACGGTTCCATGCTATCCATGTGGGGGTAAATGCCAACCAAGTTTTGTGTACCCCGGTCTTTCAGTGTCCCGGGAATCCTTGTTGGTGTACGTCACTAAATGTACACATAAATTATTTTATTGTAAGGCCCCCCATGAACGAAAGTACACAAAACTTGGCATGCATTCGGAGGGTGTCATAATGATCCTACACTTTTAATTTCGTGCAGTTTTGACCTTGTCAGCCAGAGATATTGTGATGAAAACACCTAATTTTTTGCTTTTTAATTTTTAACTAGGTGGCGCTATACATGAAATAAGTGGTAATGGGATGGGTTGACATGCCCCCTTAAGACCAACATACATAAAAAAGGTGGACCTCCTAGGCCCTACGGTTCTCGAGATATTCACAGAAAACTGTCTCCGGCCACCTACAGGCCAGTTGGTGTATAGTAACATAAATTAATTTATTGTGTGGCCCCCCATGAACGGAATTCCACAAAACTTGGCGTGCATACAGAGGGTGTCATAATGATCCTACACTTCCAATTTCGTGCAGTTTTGACTATGTTAGGTCACAGATACCTTCAATTACAACACCTCATTTTTATTTTTTTGTGTTTAACTAGGTGGCGCTATACATGAAATGAGTGGTTATGGAATGGGTTGACATGGCCCCTTGAGATCAACATAAAAAAAAAATGGTCCTCCTAAACCCTATGGTTTTTGAGATATTCACAGAAAACTGTGTCTGCCCTACCCTCCTTTCGGGGGGTCCAGTCCAGCGGGGGTGCTACAGATCAAAACGAAAAACGATGGTTCCATGCTATCCATGTGGGGTTACATGCCCACCAAGTTTCGTGTACCCCGGTCTTTCAGTGTCCCAGGAATCATTGACGGAAATTTGGGCATGCGAAAAAAAAAAAAAAATTCTGACTAAACCTATATGACCGCCGCTTCGCTGCGCGGCTGTCATAATAATTGCTTGTTAGCCTACTTGAATATGGAGATCATATGTTCCATGCCTGATCAGTCAGAGAGATAACCAATGAGGCATACATCACTTTCAGTGCTCCATGACAGTCGAAAATATATGCATATTTAAAGGTAATGCAAAGATTTTGTATTTAATTAGGTGTGCCCGACCGATTTAAGGGCCGCTTGGGCCAAATATGCCAGGGCCGATTTTTGGTCCCAGTCCGCCCCTGATGTAGGCTACTGTAGTGCGGTTTGTCTGTCAACATAAAAAAAAACTCCGGGTAGCCTACAATTTTCGCACAACTTGGTGGAAAAGTGTAGCACAGGTTAAAAAAAAACTATTCATGTTTGGACTCAAAAGGAACTTCAAAGTATTTCCCATATAGTAGCCTTTTAGCTCACAACGACAGTGAAAGTGAAACTTGGAAAGTGGAAGTCTCTCCACCGAGTGTTACATTAGATGCACAATCAATCGCGAGTCGATGCACGTAAAAAGTATCAACTGGCAGGTTAGTAACGAAGGTAGCCTAATTTTGCAAAATGTGATGACGGCACACAAACTTGGGCAAAAACGTTTAGTATACACTTGTGGTGATAGCCTACAGTTAATGTGAATCGCTGACTAACCAAAGTAAAGGAGAAGATTTGCACCAAATAGGCCTAAAGGCTGTGGTTGTGTTTCTACAATATGTTGGCACAAATCGTAATTTCTGTCAACTATGACGATCTCCATGCATGTTCAGTAGCCTATATTTTTCATTTAGTCAAGTAGTGACATGTGGTTTAATGCATGGGGTAACATGACGTGAGACAGACAGAAGATGAGCCTGTCTTTAGTAGCCTATCCCTGAATCCTGTCCCTCTCAAAACACTTTAAAGTGGTGTGATTAGCAACCAGAATTTTAAAAAAAAATCCCGGAGAGACCCCCCCGGACCCCCGTGTTATTGTGATTATAATAACCTATAGGTCCAAATCTAAATGTTTGGGTTCAGTTTATGAAGTGTTGCTACAGCATGATACTGTGTGTTTGTTATTTATCATGACCACTCGGTGAGTTGCACAGTTTTGAAAACGAATGTTAAGGGTTGTTTTAGGACATGTTTGAGTAGCCTACTACAGTATGCCCATTGCCAGCCACCCTGAGAAGTGAAAAGGCGATTCAAAACGAGTCAGAAAAGTCGAGACAGGACCAATAGTCAAAATTTCGGTGTCCACCACTCTAGTTCATCCAAAACAAACCAGAAAAGGGCCTTAAAGTGCTAAAAACCGGAATTTTCCTTTAATATGACTACCAGGGAACGTTCCCTAAAGGTTTCCTAATAGTTGCACAAAACTACCTTTAGGGAACGGTCTGTAGAGCGGTACGTGTCGGAACGGTAGAGCGCTACGTACCCCACTTCTAAATCTTTGAAACATAGGCTTCTAGTACAGACCAGGCAAAGCGTGAGTGTGTGGCCATCTGCATTCGGTAGGCTATATACCAGACCCATGGCTACAACTGTTTTCTGTTCCCTGAGCATATGCTTGCCTTTCTAGTTATTATCTGCAACGTTAGGGCCTCCTTACCGATGAGATTGCTAGTCCACGGAGCAGCAAAGTTACAGGCTATGCCCATGTCACACATATGATAATTTGCAGCACTAATTAATGGTAGGCTATTATGGAATCGCTGGCCGAAAGAAAAAGAAACTTCATTTTGTGTGATCAAATAAAGAGGCATAGTCTGCAACTGGGGGGTAGTTATTCAATGTGTGTGCGCATCTGCGCAAGTGTAACTGAACCTTATCATAAAGACACCTTTCTCAACAACTTTTCTGTTCAACCTGGACCAGCAGAACTGGCATTACGATCCACCGGACGTTTCCCTTCTCTACCCTGTTAGACTTCAGATTCTCATGTTTTGCTTAATGATATTTAGCTCAGCAGATCACCCTAGTAGATAACCAGAATTACAGTCTCCAGAATTGTAAGTCAGAATGTAAACTGGGCCACAGATGGTATTTAATTTTTTTATTAGAATATAGACATTAAGAGAATAAATCATTATGCAAATACTTTTACTTTTAATGCTTAAAGTACATTTAAAAGCAGGTACTTTTTACTTTTACTTAAGTAGGGTTGTCATTGTGGTACTTTTTACTTACTTTTACTTACATTTCTCTGCTTATTTGTACTTGAGTTTCAGTACTTACTCTCTCTATATTAGACAGAGAGTGTGAGAGAGCTCATAGTTGGAGTGTACAGTAGGTTATTATTGTGAATAGTTGGAGGGTTGTGTAAGTATCTGGCTTCAGATATAGGCTACTAGATCAGGGATCCAGAGGTGGACTGTCCTATTGGCCTTATGAAGGTGATGGTCTGTCAGCATAATGCCTTTTTTCTGTCTGAGGAAAATGCTGGAACCATAAATGTTTTAGATGTACATGCTGTTCTGAAATATTATGGCTTATTACTGCAATATTAATAACATTCTCTGTATTATTAATGGGCCAGTAATTCACAAGTTAAAATGCAGTTGACCTAGTCCACAGCTTGCCTCCCCACTCTCTCTCCCTCTCTCTCTCTGTGTGTGTGTGTGTGTGTGTGTGTGTGTGTGTGTGTGTGTGTGTGTGAGTGTGTCTGTGTGTGTGTGTGTGTGAGTGTGTCTGTGTCTGTGTGTGTGTTTGTTCTATGTATGAGATGAAAGATAAAGAATATCTCAGTGTATGAATGGAAAAGAAGAGAAGGATTTAACTGTGTGCATTTAAGTGTAGGTATTCATATGAACAAAGAATGCATGGGATCTCCTGTAAAACCTCCCTCTCTCTATGTTTGTGTGTGTGTGTGCATGTGTGTGTGTGTTTGCATGCTCTTAGATATGTTTGTGTGTGTGTCTATAAGCATTGAAGATAGCGAATATATCTTAGTGCACATCTTAAAGCAGAAGATAGCTTAAACTGTATTCACACACCCACACTTCAAACAGCAATACTGATGGAGATCTCAAAACTTCATGTTCCTTTGAACCCATGCAGAGAGAGAGAGAGGAGAGAGAGAGAGAGAGAGAGAGAGAGAGAGAGAGAAATGCCAGCATCCAGAGAGGACATAGAACAGGAAGACTGAGAGAGGAAAAATATTGTTTTCTTCGTGTGAAACAGATAGCTGGAGTGGGATCAGCATGAAGTCCACAGAGGGGATAAAGGCTTCAGGGTGAATAGATGCATGTGTGTGTGTGTGTGTGTGTGTGTGTGTGTGTAATAGGGCTTTGACTCCGAACTTCGTTATTCGAATATAATTCGATTATTTTAAAAATTAAAGATATTCGAACAAATTTTAGGGATCTCTTAATATTCGAACCTGTAGCCTATGGAGATAATTTCTATAAATGTATTTGGTTGTAAACATTGTTTTCAATTCAGATTCTGAGATTTTTTTCACGCCTGGTAGAGTAAAATCGCAAGCTCATTAGCAAGACTATTATTGGTCATCTGGGCTCCTGTAGGTGACGTTAGCATCCTGGCTGGTTCACGCTTAGTGAGCTCAAACATAGGCATAATAGACACTTTTATTTTAAACTTAACCTTCCTCTGATTTTAATCACCTCAGTTATCAATCAAAGCAAACAGGGAAAAGAAATGGCAACACAATCATGAAAAACACTCAAATAAATGTGCAGATAAGTCTGAATGAAAAGCAGCACTGGTTGAAGCCTGAAAATATTGTAAACAAAGTAACGTTAGCTTAATTTACTAGTTTATCATAGTCTGGTTAGACTGTTCAGTTTCCCTACGTGTGTTTAAAGGTCCAGTATGTAGGAAATAATGGAAAATAAACTGTAACCATTCCAAAAATGATCACCACATTTTGTCAGAGAGTAAGGAAACACGATGAATTGAAATAATGGCTTATTTGACAACACTACTCTAACCCGTAAAACCCCTAAAACCCATGAAAAAAAATGAGTTACGGGGCGAAATCTCTTGGAATTTTCGTTTATGTTTTGAAAGATTAATTCTAGAATAGTGTATTAATAATGGGCTAGCGCGTCCTCCTATTTGGGTTGCCAAATTAGCAAAGGCCAACTGTCAACAGCTGTCAGTTGTTATGAACGCCTATGAGAGGCAGGTACATTTCCAAAATTAAAACAAGAAACAAATTAAGTGGACATCGGAGGAGCTTCCTGAGATGGTGACGTCTTCGTCAAATGAAGAATATCAAGTCTGACGCAGAGCTGGCCATATTTCTCCACAACAGGTATCCTAGGCTAAACTTCATCTGCATCGCTAACTTCAGCTAAATGTTCAGCTATGTTACGTTGGTTTAGGTATTTTTTGTTTTCACTGTTTCCGTAATGTGTAGCTGGGTCATGGTTGGAGAAACGTTTAAGCAGCTGCAGGTTAACTAACGTTAGCTAAGTCTTCATTACATCTGGCAACCCAGAAGAGGCTCGCGTCTGGTAGTCTAACGTTCACCAGTGTTTTGATTTTGGCCTACAGAACGTTCGGTAACAATCCTACAAATCGCACCTTTAAGTTTCAAATGAATACTTTTTCTCCTTGGGACAGGCCCGTTTGAGCCTTGGAAAATACTTTTCCATTTGCATCGGGATTGAGATGATTAGAACTTAGCAGTCAATTTGAATGCAACAGTTTTGAAGAAATTCGTGCAGTGTGCTAATGATGCTAACCAGATTTATTAGCAATTTAGCCAGTCGTCTTGCACGATTAATGTTTGAATTACATGTGCATGCTGAGGAGGGATGCGCCTGTTGAGAGGGAGAGAGAGAGAGAGTGCACGGGGCAAGGAGAGTCTGTGTTGAGGTAGGCCTACTTCTATCGCCTACTCTGGTAGAGTTTGACATACTACAATGCAAGATATTTAGCCTATTTATTTATGGACAACGTAAGGCAGGAGGTGTGTGTTGCTTTTAATTATGAATGTTCTATCGAACTTATTTTTTATTAATATCGATTACATGCGATACATATCGCTATCGTTTTATCGCCCAGCCCTATGCTCAATAATAACAATTTTAACACACGCATAAATACTCAGCCTTTCGTGCACGTAGTCTATTGACATTGACTGATACACTGCCCTCTGGTGGACAGAACATATAGAACTTAAGTTTGATACCAATTATCGGTCTTACTGAAGAAATTTAGGCTAATGGTTAAAATATTATTAATACATATTCGAATATATTCAAATTTTAATATTAATAAACAAACGAACTTCGAATATGATTTTTGGCCCTTCGCCCTAGTGTGTAAGTGTGTGTGTGTGTGTGTGTGTGTGTGTGTGTTTTGCACAGTGAATAAAACATGCTAATAAAGACCTGAATGTGAAGGAGAATTGAAATAAAAACCTGCGGAACATGAATGTCGATTCTTTGAATGGAGCTATCAGCTATTCAATACAACAACAGATGAATGAAGTTGAACACATACAGGCACTACACATAGTGTGGCATCTACCACACTGGTCAATATAAAAATATCATTCTTAAATCAGTTTCACAGATCAGTCTCATAAAATACACTAAACTATCAATAATGAACAACAACCAAAATGATTATAAAATACTAGCCTTCTCCCTTTTTCTTACCCCATTTTTCCCACACACAAGATGCACTGCAAAAACTGCTTATCTAACAAAATCTAACCAAGTGTTATTAATCTTATATCAAGATTAAAAAAAACTAGTTGGTATTGTTTTCAGTATAAAGCGACTTACCTAGCGCTTTCTTGTGAAATCATTTGACATAATTTTAAAAAAATGTGACTTATTTTAAGACATCTCATCTTGAAAACAAGCAAATTTGTCTGCCAGTGCGTTAAGCAAATTTGTCCTAAAAACAAGCAAATTTGTCTGCCAGTGCGTTGAGCAAAGTTGTCTTGATAAGACTCCGTAAAATAAGTTGAAGTCTTCTTAAATTAAGTCAAAATGAGCTTTTGAGAGGGCGCTAGGTAAGTCTTTTCATACTAAAAACAATACCAAATAGATTTTTTAATCTTAATATAAGATCAATAACACTTGGTTAGAATTCATTTTTTGCAGTATACGTCCTTGTGTCTGTGTTTCTTAGGTGGCCAAAAAATACAAATTTATTTCATCATACCACCCACTACAAAACACTTTTTTTGGGGGGTGGGATTGGGAAATGACCCAGGTCATGTCATGTCACCTCAGCTAACTTGTTATCCAGCAGAACGGGTCAGCCTTATCTGAGTTCAGCTGTACATTACTACGACAACTGGGAGTTGAAGAGTGTGTGCCTTCGAACAAGCTTTTCCCTGAAGATCACATTGGTGAGCTCCTTGTGCAAGATCTGCAAGAAGCTCTCATATTATGGAACTGAACAGAAGTGTGTCAAGTGTGCATCACTACCAATAATGGAGCTAACATTGTTGAAGCTGTGAGCCTGAATGAGAGGACAACACTGCAGTGTTGCACCATGCCATTGTGGCCCTAGTGGGGAAATAATAATTTTAATTTTTTATCTTTTATCACCAGCGATGTTACTGTATAATACCTTATTATGACCGCCGCGCAGCCCAGAATCCTGCAATCTGATTGGTTGTTGGAATCCTGCAATCTGATTGGGATCCAGAATCCTGTAATCTGATTGGCTCTCAGAATACTGCAATCTGATTGGCTCCCAGAATCCTGCAATCTTATTGGTTCCCAGAATCCTGCAATCTGATTGGCTCTCAGAATACTGCAATCTGATTGGCTCCCAGAATCCTGCAATCTGATTGGATGGGGGGGGCCATGCAATAAATTATACATTTATGTTACTTTACACTAACTGGCCTGTAGGTGGCCGGACACAGTTTTCTGTGAATATCTCGAGAACTGTAGGGCCTAGGAGGACCACCTTATTTTTTTATGTTGGTCTTAAGGGGCCATGTCAACCCATCCCATAACCACTCATTTCATGTATAGCGCCACCTAGTTAAAAATGAAAAAGTGTACACAATATCTCTGGCTGACATGGTCAAATCTGCATGAAATTGAAATGAAACGAAACATGAAAGTGTAGGATCATTATGACCCCCTTTGAATGCATGCCAAGTTTCGTTGATTTTCGTTCATGGGGGGCCATACAATAAATTAATTTATGTGTACATTTAGTGACTGTACACCAACAGAGTTTTCTGTGAATATCTTGAAAACCCTAGGGCCTAGGATGACCAAATGTTTTTCGTATGTTTGCCTCCAGTGGCCATGTTAACCCATTCCATATGCACACATGCGCATAAACAGATACACACGCACACACATACATTCACAGTAATCATACGTATGACACATACACACACACGCATGCATGCACATGTACGCACACAGGCACATACACAGGCACACACACAAGCACATGCACGCACACACACACACACACACACACACACACACACACACACACAAACATAAACATGTACACGCACACATGCACACAATTCAAGAATTTCTCAAAATTATGAACAGGCAAGATGGGGGTAGGGTTGTATAAAATGTATTTTACATGTGAAATCTATGAACTAATTATGTTTTGGTACTCATTGTCTGATTGTCAGATACCAGTGAGAATTGAGTGTGAATAATGCAATTCAGTGAGACAGTTAGAATCATATGCCTTTCACCTTTTGTTTTTAGCCAGCAGCCAGACCAGCATTGCTGAATTTCTGAAGCTAAGCAGGCTTAGTTAGTAGTAGTTTGGATAAGAAACCTCCTTGTAAGAGTAGGTTCCTGCTGGAAGTGGTGTTGGTGGCTGGCCAGTAGGCGGCACTCTTCCCTGTGGCCAAAAGCCACCAAACAAATATCAATCCCAAAGCCCTATTGCAGTGACAGGGACACTGTACTGCAGGAGATGTTTGAATGTTAAATTGAGGTCCTGACTCACCATGGTTGTTAACTCATTGAGTGCCAAAAACTTAATATTACGTTTTTCCTTCCCATGCGTTGAGTGGCAAAAACGTAATATTAAGTTTTTAGCTTTTTTTTTTTAATTACGAAACTAGACACTCTAACACACCTTATATGTGATTTTGGAACTCTGTGATGAATGGAAATGAAATATATGACGATCGTGAAACTCATGAAAACGCACAATCTGGACATTTTATCACAACTCGGTTGCCGCTTTGGGTCGAATCAGTGACGCATGCACGTCAGGTCAAAACCAGACCATTTTCGTGGGTCTATCACAAGGTGGCAGTCTCGCCAGGTCTCGCTGATCACTTGCCGGAAAGTTTACACAAGTAAGTAACAGGCAACACTTCATATTTCATGAAAGACGTTATATCTCCATTTCTAGAAAAAAAACAGCGATTTTGATGAAAACTAGCCACTGTTTAGCTTGGGATTTCTCAGGAACAGAGGCGTGTAGAAATACACGGTTTGCACCCACCGAGAGCTTAAAGTCTCACCTTTTAATCGAGCTATTGTATGTGTTCATAGCTATAACACAGAATATGCTGTGGCTGTACAAAAATCATCAATAATGGTCTAGATTGCTGGCACTCTAGGACAAAGCTCCCGAAAACAGCCTGGCATTCAATGAGTTAAAGATCCCATGGCACTTATCGCAAAGAGTAGGTGGTTCCCTGATTTGCTAAATATCTCTGCACCCCAGCTAGTCAGTGAGCAAGTCTTTTCTCAAGTTCTGGCTGCTGACAAAAAAGACTCGGGATTTTGGTCTGACCTGGCAAGACCTGGAGATCCTTGAGTCTGTGTACAATGCTCTGAAATCCCTTGTGGAATTCACCAATGCTCTGTCGGGTGAGAACCAGGTGACATTGTCCTAAGTTCAGCATCTTGGCAACTGAAGAAGACAACAGTGCAACAAACCCAGTCCACCAAACACTCTATCCTGAGGGTAAATCTTGAGGACCCTGCCCCAATAACCTGCTGGACATAACAACATTGTTGGATCCCAGGTTCAAAACGGCATAGATTGATAAAGGCTGTCTATAGGTTAAGTTCAGAGCCATATCAGAGATTGAGACATGGCTGTGTGTCACAGTGGTCAGCTCCTGAGCCATGCAAAGCACCAACAGCAAGGCCAGAGCCCCCAAAAAAGAGCCCCAAAAGGAAGAGCCCCAAAAGGAAGAGCCTAGGGAGCCTTTTTAAA
This sequence comes from Alosa pseudoharengus, assembly GCF_046254945.1. NCBI lineage: Eukaryota > Metazoa > Chordata > Actinopteri > Clupeiformes > Clupeidae > Alosa > Alosa pseudoharengus. The sequence continues at coordinate 51,804,108 of NW_027468663.1, read as the reverse complement.
AGGCCAATGACACCCTCTACCACAGCATCAGGGAAAGAGCAGCTGAAAACAGAGTTGTCTGCCTACTTGCAGACTGCTGGTGCAGGCAGTGAATCCGATCCCCTGCAGCGGTGGAAGGACCTTGAGCACCATGAGGGCTTAAGAAATGTGTCTAAGTAGCACCTGTGTGTGCCAGCCACTAGTTGCCCATCAGAGAGAGTGTTTAGTGCCCGTGGGAATATGATTACATGCCACAGAGTAGCTCTACAAGCAGAAGCCGTAGATGGACTTGTATTCTGCACAAAGCATCTAGACAACTTGTTGGTATTGAGTGGTTGTCACAAACATGATCATAATTATTGTTGAACAGCTGTTCACACACCACATGTGCAAATACACCCCTTTCACACCACATTCCCTCATCATTATACATATATCACAACACACACACACACACACTGTTACTGACTGTTATTAGTAGTTTGTCGTAGTGATAGCCTGCACCTCTGCCACTGTGGCTCACACATTATGCTATTCTTGTTTTGAAATCACCTATTGTCACAAAAGTGCACTTTTATTTATGTTGTTTTCATTTAGTTTTTGTTAAAGTATGTATCTTTAGCAAATTTCATTGTGATTTTTGTTTTTGTGCAATTGTATCAGTGGAATAAATACTGTTGACATTTATTGAGATTAATCACATTAATCACGCAAATATAAAAATGTCTCAATATAAACCACTTATGAATATTTAATTTGGTATAATTTGCAGGGATTATTTAGCCTGACGTAGTCATACTCAATTCTAGTCAGAATATGAGTCTGATACTGCTCCATTGGGACATAATTATGGGGCGTGTTTCAACCGATACAGGGGGGAATGCCTCTGCACTCAATTGGATAGACCTAACCAATCAGAGCAACAAAGTAGCTTACCCTGAGGTGTAGGAAGAAAACACATGAACCATCCTTCTTCTCCACAAATGCCTTAACATTGTTTTCTGGTCTTTTGTAAAAGTTAGTGCCGTCAATAACTCCTACAACACTCATTAGCAAAATCTAAGAGATACGTAGTAGGGTAGCCTATTAAAAAACTGATAGCTTATATCACCTCCGTTTTTAAAAATAATTCTGTTGAACACTGATATGCTACAAACATGTTAAACAGCTGGGAAAGGCGATCTAGGGCGAGCATACTTGCTCCACAATGGAGCAATGCCAGACCGAACTTCCTGACCTCAAATGTTGTGGGCGGGACTAAGTTCGGAATGTCACCCAGGCTAGGGATTATTAGAATCATCATATCGGTGTGATTTTGAGCATCAAAGGATAAAAGTAAGCATTCATTAAGTCCTTTACAGGAGGTTTCAAAATATCAAGATATATATCTTGCATCGGGAAATAGACTAAACCTATTGTGATATTATTTATTAGCCATATCGCCCAGCCCTATTTGTAAATGTTTAAATTAGACGTATGAAATGGTGCATTCATTAGTACACACATGCATGAATGAAGTCTAAGTCCAATGTCAAAGAAATAAAAGCCTCTCACCCATGCAGTATAAGTATATATACTTTTTGATCCCGTGAGGGAAATTTGGTCTCTGCATTTAACCCAATCGGTGAATTAGTGAAACACATACAGCACACAGTGAACACACAGTGAGGTGAAGCACACACTAATCCTGGCGCAGTGAGCTGCCTGCTTCAACGGCGGCGCTCGGGGAGCAGTGAGGGGTTAGGTGCCTTGCTCAAGGGCACTTCAGCTGCGGCCCACTGGTCGGGGCTAGAACCGGCAACTCTCCGGTTACAAGTCCAGAGTGCTAACCAGTGGGCTACGGCTGCCCCAAAAAGTGCTATGTAGCACAGCGCTGCCTTTCCTATGTGTGCCATGGAGACGCTGCACCCATGTAACATTAATAGTAGCCCTAATGCACTCAATTTCATTTTACATTCTTTAGGGTTTAGAGCTGCATAAGAACGTATTTACATTTGAGGCAAGTCATCTGGTTCACGTCGTTGTTTCAGATTCAGTTTGAGGACTTAAATGTCTTGGAAATGATATTCAGCCTGAGCTTGAGGAGCCATTTGTCTGAGCAGGCACTGGATGAGGTACTGTGTGTTTTAGCTGGTCCACTAACAAATGATCCCTTTCCTTGTTGTTAATGGCCTAAATGGCTTTATTGATGCAAGGAAGACCATTCTGTTTTTTTATATAAACAGTTTGACATCTTGTGCTCCATCTTCTGCTGAAGGCCTCGAGTCCTAACAACAATCTGTCATCAGTCACCGAGTGAGAGAAAGACAGAGTTAGAAAATTCATGTGTTTGTTTGTGTTTTGGTGAGAGAAAATAGAGACAGAAAGTATTTTGGGAGTGTTTGTACTATGAGTGCTTGTGGTAGGCATTGTGTGTTAGGGATAGTGTGTGAAATAGTGTTTTGGAATTGTATGTGTGTGTGTGTGTTTGCACATGTGTGTGTGTGTGCATGCACATGTTGCCTATTTAACATTGTTGTCCTCTGGGTTGACATTCATCACGCGGAGTTCACCCAGTCGTTAATGTGTAAAGAGAAGGACTATAAAGGTAATGGACACAGTGCTTTAGCCTGATCGCAGTTCAATACATCAACGCTTGGACCTGGACAAGTCAGCACATCTAATATTTATGCCTTGTGGATGCTGCCCACCCTTGCCTTGCAAAGCTGCTCATATGAGCTGGGCTTGAGCTTCAAATACAAATGGCAAACAGGCTGCTTTTACCTCCGGAATTTACCGATTCCGCTGAAATGAACTCAAGCATTGAACTGACCGAGTAGGTCCAGTTGACTGTCTTTCACATACAATCTGACTGTCATTTCCAAATAGCAACATTACGAGGTTTCTGCTGGTTGTGTTTGATGGAAATGTGGAAAAGTGATGTGTGGATGGGGCCGCAACACCAGGGCAAATTTAATTGAAATCAAATCAATATTTATGAGGAAGAGGCAGCCCACAGTGGCAGTTCCTCCAAGGTCAGAGGATTAATCCCTCCGGGGGCACATATGCTGAAAATCAGATGGATCCTCTCACCGCGCTACTAGTCACTTTACATCAACTCACTGAATAAACGGAACATGTGAATATTGATACCAGAATTCTGAGGAAAACTGCCAACGCAGGTCAAACGAGACACCGCCAACTATGTATTCTGGCGTTGCCACTGTGCATTTTATAAACATGTGTTGCAAGGGCACAAGCAGATTAGACATGGACAGACACAGTGGCTCATTCAATGTACAGCAGTCTCAAGTTCAATTTTCCCGAGATACACAGTTGAACAGTAGAACATGAAGTCATACTTAAGATGTCACACTGATGTCAGGCGATCCATAAATACACAAAATCCTTCAAAAATGATGTCCACGCACTCAGACATACATTCAACATTTCTGCGTGTGTGCATATGCATGTATATGGCTGAGTGTTTGTTAAGGCAGCAAATGGTTTTGGAGCGGGGTGAGATTATTGATCAAGCCGTGGTATTGGCTCTTAAATAAACACTCACTCCACATCGCACCAGATGAAGGCCCAGCTACCAGCGCCACGCCTTATTAATCTGTCACCGCCGGCAACACCACAGATAGCAGAATTATCGATTTTCAGCAAGGGACCCAAGGAGATATAAATCAAGACTTTGGGCTGGTTCTCGCTCTCTCTGTCCCTGTAAATCAGGCTTCAGATCGGTCGTGACTCGAGCTGTTCCTGCCCTGTCAACTGCTAACAAGGTCCTCTCTCTCTCTGCTGAGCTGATAAACACATACAATGTCACAGAGCTAACCCACAACCACAACAATATTTGTACGCTTTTCACAAGTCCATGTTTTTCAACACAAATAAATGTATTTACACAAAATCTCCATCAAAGCAAGAACAACAGCAAATGGATCTCTGACATTGGCTGATTCTCTGTCCTTTTGAATAGCTTACATAATGTGTGCGTTTGTGAGGAGGTCGGAGAGGATTCCAGTCCTGTGCTATTCTGGTGTTAGAGGCCGATGAGGGGGAGGGCTGCCAGTGGTGTGCTCTGCTCTCTGTGAGACATGGAGGAACTATAAAAACAATGGCTTCCATAGGGTTTAAAAGATTTGGGACAGGGTTGGTTGCCTGGATACTGAATCCACTGTTTCCTAATGCAATATGTTTCGTTCCTAAGCCTTCCCCTCAAAAGGAAGAAAAAGCCTTGTAGAATAACAGGCCATCGAAACCAATTATAATAAACTACACCGTTCAAAATGATGAAAATGAGCATAGTTAATGTAATAATTCATTTGTTGAGTTGTTTGTAGCTCACGTTTTTAAATATCTCTTGTGCCATCCTAATTTGTAAAGTAGAGGGGATTCTACCCTTTTGATATGCAAATACTTACAACACGCAAAAGCAGGTCAAAAGAAATACACCACTAATGGCTGAGAATGGGAGTGTGTGAAGACATGTTTTCCTGCTGGTTGTTTACCTGCCTATACTGACAGGTACAATATCATATCTGTTTAGGAGTGGGCATTTTAGGTTGTTTTGTAATGGCAGTTTGGGCCATCTTATATGTCTTAACTGAGATGTGACAAAAAATACTTGTGTAAATTTCTCTCTCTCTCTCTCTCTCTCTCTCTCTCTCTCTCTCTCTCTCTCTCTCTCTCTCTCTCTCTCTCTCTCTCTCTCTCTCTCTCTCTCTCTCTCTCTCTCTCTCTCTCTCTCTCTCTCTCTCTGTGTGGGAGATACGATATAATCACACACAAAGTCGGTGGAAATCGTGTCCATAGGGACATGGGTCTTAGGTAGGACAGAGTTGGTGTACTTTACACCTTATTCAATATACAATAAGGCTTATTGTAAAATGGCATGTCTTTCTCTCATCTGTCTCCACATATTGGAGCTTTTTTTGGATAGCTTTCCTCCACTGTGTAGTGGTGCAGCCTGGGCCTGGCTGAGGTGATTCATCTGTGAGTGTAAAGTGTATCATAGCCAGGAGCAGACAGAGGAAAGAGTGAAGCCATGACTGCTCTTTCTGTATGGAAAGCTACACGTTTTGACATTCTCCTGTGTGTGCTGGATTGGGAAACTGCAGGGTTGTGTCGAGGGGATTACGGTCAGTGCACAGCAAAAGGATTTTCTCTTTACAGGATTACCAAACATCTGCTCCAATATTCCAGCTCACTTCTTGGCTGGCACACACATGAGCTCTCAGAATTAAGACAGAGAAAAAAACATTCCAAGTGTGTGTGTGTGTGTGTGTCTGTATGTGTGTGTATGTGTGTATATGTGTGTGTTAGTGTGCATGTTATCTCTACCTTTTGTAAAGTCAAGTCCATGATTTTGTGTCTGTGTGTCTGTGTAAAGCCTTCTGGAAGGTAAGGTAAAGGCCTTTTGGAAGGTAAGGTAAAGGCCTTTTGGAAGGTAAGGTAAAGGCCTTTTGGGTCATTCCACGTCAATTCAACCAGGGCCCACGCACTTGGGGTCTCAAAAAATTCTGAAAAAATTACCAGGTGTACCTATGTTACCCAGGTGACACACTGTAAAATTACTCTTATGTAAGATCAATACTTTCCAAGATACAACCAGTTTTACAGGGGGAGGGGGGGTGTCGATTTTGTTCGGTCTCTTTTTTTTGTCAAAGTTCACAAGCTCACAGCGCAATAACTAAACCATGTAGGAGGCTCAAATTTTGCATGCTGGTACATAAATAGGAATAGTATGTAGCAAAATCGTCACGTTTGGTCTGTATAATCCTGCATGGGCATAGCTGTCCCTCAAAGTTGATACAAATTTTATTGGAGTTTTTGGCTGGGCTCTGTTTAGGCCTTCAGAAGACATATATGTACTCAACATAGGCTCTTGATTTATTTTCCTTACTGAGATAAGTAGAAACACTCTCACAAAAAACAATGAACAGAAAATAAATTCCTTCAGGGTTTGAACAGCAGACCTTACAAGTCTGAAAAATCATTTTGGTTCTCATTTTCAGAGCACCCACCTCGTGGAATGACCCTTTTGGAAGGTAGTTAAAGTGGAAGGTAAGGTAAAGGCCTTTTGGAAGGTAAGGGCCTTTTGGAAGGTAAGGTAAAGGCCTTTTGGTAAGACTGGCTCGTCCTGCAGTAAACCTCAGTACTGAATTTAAGAATGCATCTGAGCTAGAAGCATGATTCTTTGGCTCTGGGATGAACACTGTACTTGCTGAGATTGAAGGCTGTTCTATTTCTCTCTCTCTCTCTCTCTCTGTCTGTGTGTGTCTTTACTGTCTCCAAAGAGGAAATGGTAGGATTAGCTCAAATGGAAATGTGCTGTCCTGCCAACCTCTTGTGCCGCTGTCTCATGTATCTGAGCGCATTATTATAAAGAGCAGATTTATTCATTTGGAAGGTACAAGTGTGCCCCCTCTATTCTGTTAGAAAGAGCATCTCTCTCTCTCTCTCCCTCTCTCTCTATCACGTTACTAAATTTCTCTTTCTCTGTGTATCTCTGTCTATGTCTCACTCTCTGTATATCTATTAGTAGAGGCAAATCTGTCTGACAGGAGGACTACTGAAAGCATATCCCAGCTCTTCGTAATGGCCTAAAAAGGAGTGGTGAATTCTGAGCCTTATACCGGAGACTCATGAGGAAAGCAGATCAAATACCCATGAAGGAGACAACAGTAATGTTAAATAAGATGACATAAAATCATTCATTTCTAACCCAATTCCAGAGTGTTAAAATAGACTGGCCTGATCATATGAATGTGCCCCAAAGGCTGTATAGTGAAACCAATAGCGCTTATGTCAGTAGAATGACAATGCCTATGTGTCCCAGCACCTTTTGGGCCCAACAATGTAAAGTGTGTACATTGGGACCAGCTGATTTTGATTTGTGTAATCTTGTTTTTTTGTGTTTTTTTTTATGTATTTATCTTAATATTCCAGAGAAGGGCTGTTTGTTGACCCCATTTATAATAAAAAAAACATGCAAACAAGTGCATGTGCAATGCATATATACATACAATACCATAGTCACTTAAACACCATTTAATTGTTATTTGGCTTGTAGTTACTCTTTCTGGTAGTCATTTAATTATTACAATTATTACTTGTATACAGACTTTCTCGCTGGGTAGTTACCTTGTTTGCAGTTGATTCCATTGTTGTGAAGCCTGTTTCCTAGTTCAACATTGTGGTTGTTTTAGTTACCATTCAAAAGAGCATTGACATGGAATGGTGATTGTTATTATTATCTATCTATTTTTATTAGATTTACTTTAATAGCCCCGTCAGCCAATGACAAAATAGTATTTCTTGTCTTGAGGGGGATAAATGCGAATAACTTTTAATTTACAACAATAAATTTGAGATTCTTACTATCTTCATATATTGCTCTAATACGCAATGATGCTGCCTGTTACTTCTGCTTACACAGTGTTAATGACTTCGGAGACTAGGGCAGAGACCCTCCCCTCTGCACCGTAAGCACAGAAACATACCCAGCAGACACAGCTGCTAGTCCATGGGGGACTATAAGAATGAGATGGTGACAAGTTTTGACAGAGCACGATCTCAAGGACACCAGAGAGTTTTGCGATGCTCAGCCTGAGCTCAGGTGCAGGGTTAGCTGTAAAAGAGGCCTATTTGGTCCTAATGGGCTTGATTATGTGGCTGGCTAGCCCACGTGGCTGTCACCGAGGTGGTGGCTGTTGGTTAAGCGGGAGCCTGAACTGTGGTGCTTTGGGGGGCGCCGAGTTAAACACACTCATACATTCACCTGCCATCTCTCCCGCCACGCTCTGATAAATACCAGCACTGTTAATTAGCTGCCACGGTGCTTTGCTCTTGCTAAATTAATTCTCCAAAACAAACAATGGAAGATTCCCATCTCGGATCCATGAACCAGCATAAATGACAATAATGGAGCAGGGAAGCTGTGTGTGCGTGTGTGTAAATTATAACAATAGTGTATGTGATGGTAATGCTGCAGTACACGAACAATGCTTTGTGCTTGTATTTGTCTTGTTTGATTTGTGTGTGTGTGTGTGTGTGTGTGTGTCGCTGGGGGCCATTTAACTAATGACAGAGCAGACATTTTTTCATCATTCTCGTCTCACTGTCTGACATCATTGACGTATGCATGAATGTACACATTTTCACAATTTACACCCACATCGCCAGATCAAGTCTCTAAAGAACCTACAGTCACACAGAAAAGGCTGTTTTTAGAAGAGTCCACAGGCCTTCTCTGTAGCATCTTACACACTACAGAGCAGATACTAAACTGTGAGATTGCTGCTAGCCCGTAAGACACTGCTCTGCTGGAATGTTGGTTACGGTGGCTGCCGAGGATCATAATTGTGGCTTATCCTGCCCCCTCCCTATGGGACAGAGAGCTGGCCAGTGGTGCCCTTAGAAGAGGCCAGCACTGACTCCCTCTCAGCACCATTTTGTCCATATGATCAGATAGCAGAGCCACCGGGGAGCCGCGCTCCTGTCCCCACAGACACCGCCAGTGGTGTGTCCGTCTGCTGGAGGACGAATAATGAGGAGGTAGCTCGCACCATCCTACCTCATACTTCATTAAACTGAGGCTTTCAGCTCTTGGGTTTGGCTGACTTTTTTCCATGTGATACTTATATGAGCTGGGTTTTTTTTATTCACTTTTGAGGCTCTGGGCTCAAAAAAGCAACATTCCATTATATATTGATATAGCTGCACTAGAGCGAACTGGATATTTCCTCTTTAGTCTGCTGTTTCCATAGCACCTGCTCATGATCAGAAACCATGCTTTAATTAGCCTGCACTGTGGGTCATTAGAACACAATGGTGGCAAAAGGTATATGCTGCTAATGGTTACAAATAAACACACATGAGGAGTTATGAAATCTATCATGACTCTGACATCATATTGTACTCCTCTCAAAGATCCCACAATCTGGGAGGACCAAAGTCTCTTTTGACATGAACTTGTAATTATATGTTTTAATAGTTTTAATTGATTGACATGAGTGAAAATAACCCTTAGTGGTTGTCATGGGCAACACTACCTGTGTCCTGTCTGTGCTGACTTATATGCTTCCATTTTCCCCAGAGGTGTCAGTCATCATTCTCATATCTCCTCGTGGAGTGACAGAGAAACACAACCCCACACGACTCCATTCTGTTGTTTATGGGCTTGCTTATTTGATTCCCTTGTCTTCGCTGGTGAGATGTGGGAGTCTGGAGTAATTACCTGTCCTCCGCTGTCCGCCCACTCTTGTGCAGGCGGTGACTGACAGACAGGCAGCTGAACTGATGGATGATAGATGGAGGAGGTGCTGGATAGGTGTAGACAAGACGGCCACCAATACAACTGGAGAAGAAGCATTTACAACCAAAACCAGTTTTATTTCAAATATCCCTAAACTGGACATTGACTTCTTGGACTTCTTTTGGTTGCTTCCATCAAGCAAAATGGCACATTCATATTAAAATGTACACAGAGGGCGTCATGCTGGAGACTCCACATATGTGCTGTAGCACTCAGTAAGGGACATTTGTTGTATAGCATCTAGGATAGAAAGAGAGAATATGATAGTGTATTTCTTTCAGGAACTATGAGCCAAATAAAAAGAAGAGGTGCTTCGTACCAAATTCAGCTATTGATAATGTCCACCTGCAGTCCCTGGGAAGAAAATGAAACCTTAAACTATAGAGAAAATCTGAGATTACCATTGTAAATGGGGCAAAATCCTATTCATACCCATACAGACACACCTAATTCTGAATAGACACAGGCACATGCATAATTAAGTTATAGGTATACTATGCATTTTCAGGTATTTTTTGGTGAGCTCCCCAAAAGTCCTGATATATTTATATTTTACTTTGGCATTGTCAATAGCCTATTTCTCATGGCTTGCGCCCCCTGTACACAATGAAAATGCTTTTGTTGTGGAGGCAAAGGACTAACAACAGGCAAAAACTATGTCCAAAAAGCTATATCTACTGACAAGGTAATGTTTCAAGATTCTCGCGAGATGTCTTCTGGTCGACAATTCTTGAAGTTGCATTGCTGGTTCTCTCGGTAGCGACCCGCTACGGCTATGCTGTATGGCTATGTGAGCATGGCTACGGCTATGCTGCATGGCTATGGCTATGCTGTATGGCTATGTGAGCATGGCGCTGCCAGGTGAATGATTCCCCTATTACAAGTTGGTTTACCATCAAATTGGCTTCGTAGAGGTTTCATTAAGATAAAAATCTTGCATAGTGTACTTTTAAATAAATACAAAACATGAGCCATCAAAATATTATGTACATTATGTATTGTCTCCAGACCTATGAAAAAACAAGTCATTAGAATGTGAAATTAATTTTGACAAGACTATTAGGATTATTAGGGAGTAAATGGCTTTAACGGGAAAAGGACGATTTGGCCAGATCGGTGGCTTGCTTAGGGATACTACAATCTGTCCTTGTGGCTGACCTCAGAGCTTAGCCCATTTGCTCAGAGCAGGGCTGGATAAATACAGTGGCTATAAAAATGATTCACGCCCCTTGGATATTTCCTCTTTTATTGCTTTAATAAATGGAATCTTTGTCAAATTAATTTGTCCTTTTTTTTACAATCAATTACAAAAATCCTCTGTTTAATGTCAAAGTGAAAGCAAATTCTACAAAGTAATGTTAATTAATTAAAATATATAATGCAAAATAAGCGATTGCATAAATATTCACCCCCCTTAAAGTGACTGACCTAAATCATCAGCGGTCCAGCCAATAGTCTCACATTAAGTGAAATGTGAGATGAGTGCAGAGTGAATGTGTATAGTATAGTAATATAAAGACACTGCGTCTGGAATGTCCAGTCACTGGTCAATCTGTATTCTTGTCTATAATTCCACCATGAAGACAAAAGAACACTCCAAACAACTCAAAGAAAAGGTTTTTGAAAAGCATATTAAAAAAAAAAATCCCTGGAGTTCAGTGAAATACATCATTAAGGAATGAAAGTAATATGGCAAATGTGCAAATCTGCCTAGAGCAGGCCGCCACCACAAACCGAGTGACCGTTGAAGAATAATGGTGGGGGAGGCCACCAAGGCACCTATGACAACTCTGAAGAAGTTAAAAGCTTCAGCAGCTGAGATGGGAGAAACTATGCATACAGCAACTTTTGCCCAAGTTATTCACCAGTCAGAGCTCTATGGGTCAGTGGCAAAGCTCTTATTAAATCTCGGCTAAAGTTCGCCCAAAGACATGTGAGACTCCAAGGAAGGTTCATTGATCTGATGAGACCAAAATCGAGCTTTTTGGCCATCAGACTAGATGCTATTTTTGGCGGACACCAAACACTGCACATCACCAAAAACGCACCATCTCTAATTTGAAGCATGGTGGTGGTAGCATCATGCTGTGGCAGTACTTCTCGACAGCAGGCCCTGAAAGGCTTGTAAAGGTAAAAGTAAAATTAATTCAGCAAAATATATGGAAATCCTGGAGGACAATCTGATTCAGTCTGCAAGAGAACTACGACTTGGGAGAAGATTTTGAGCCAAAGCCTACAGCAAAAACTACACATAAACGGTTTAAAGACAACAAGTTGAATGTTCTGGAGTGGCCAAGTCAAAGCCCAGACCTCAATCCTATAGATTTGAAAATCTGTGGCTGGATTTAAAAAGGGCTGTTCACACCACATTCCCTGGCAGAGCTTGAGCAGTTTTGCACAGAAAAATGGAGAAAAATAGCAGAATCCAGATGTGCAAACCTAACTGAGACCTATCCAGGCAGACTGCATGCTTTAATTGCGGCCAAAGGTGCATCTACTTAATGCTGACTTGAAGGGGGTGAATGCAATCGCTTATTTGCATTACATATTTTTAATTAATTAACATTACTTTGTAGAAATCTTTTTTCACATTGTTATTAAAGAGTAGCCTGGGTTTCCCCATGCTGCCTTGCGCACAATTTTATTTGAGAGAGCAAGGCGATGACGCTGTCTATGCGACACACCGAAGCTTGTATCGGAAAGTCACCTACTGTAATTATGCCCTTTTACATGTAGCCTATGTGTCACTTAATATTCATTTCTAGTCAAGTCAAGTCAAATTTATTTATATAGCGCATTTCATACACAGAGGTCATTCAATGTGCTTTACATAAACAAAACCAAACAATAATAACAAATAAAAGCATAGAAGGGCAATATAGTCAAAGAATAGTTCAAAAGGTAAAGATCATAATAAAAAGAAAACATAAAACACAAGGTAAAATCATTTAAAAATAAAGAATAATTAGTATGCAAAAACAAAGGCAAAAGTAGTAAAAAAGTAATAAAAGACAAGGTAGAATAATTATCAAGGCAGATTCAGAATTTGTAACTCGGCGCAGTTAGCAGAAAGCATCTGAGAACAGTTTGGTCTTAAGTCTTAAAACTGGCTACAGTTGGGGCCTTTTTGATGTCATCCGAAAGATGGTTCCAGAGCTAAGCCGCATAGTAGCTAAAAGCTGCTTCACCATGTTTAGTTCTAACAGTAGGTTTTACTAACAGGTTTTTCACCTGGGACCTGAGAGGACGAGAAGGTGTGTACTGCTGAAGCATGTCTGATAGGTATTTAGGTCCTGCTCCATTTGCTGATTTATAAACAAGCAATAGTGCTTTAAAGTCAATTCTGTGACTTACTGGAAGCCAGTGCAAGGACTTAAGAAACCAAGGCGGATAATTCCTAAAGAAACGCAAGCACCCACCCCATAAGTGTGTTTTAATTAGTTATGTACCAAAAATGACATTGTACAGTGACCCGAAGAGCTGTAAACAGTGTTGTAAGGCTGCGTGTACAAATCTGCTTTGAGCTCCAGTGGAATTTTGATTTTGTTTGATTTTGATTCTCTGTCTAACCGTTGATGTGCCGAGTAAGTGGGCAGAAATAGGGCACGCACCAGCCCAGCACCAAGTCTGAGCATGGTAAACAAAATTGGATTTTTCAGGCAGTAAATGCTCCCGTTAAGTACCAAACCAGCTTTTGTTCAAATCTCCACACCTATCACTACTAAGAAAAATGTAAGGCTCATTTATCAAATGTTATTTTGAAGTATTAGAAAACATCTTTGTTTTAGAATTTTCGAACAAAAGGGGCGGAAATTGGTGCTTTTACGATAGTTTGTTTATATCTATGGATCCAACATGGCAGCAGACGCAAAGTCTTTAGATGCAGCCTTATAGTGTTCTAAGTAGTTTATAACGCAAGTTTATTTTGAAAAAATAGCAACTTTTGTTGTTAAAGGTACACTATGCAAGATTTTCACCTTTATGAAGCCAATTTGATGGTAAACAAACTTGTAATAGGCAAATCGTTCACCTAGCATAGCTATACAGCATAGACTAGCGAGTCCCTACCGAGAAAACCAGCCATGCAACTTCCAAGAGTGGCGCCCCGCCAAAACTCGCGAGAATCTAAAACATTACCTTGTCAGTAGATATAGCTCTTTGGAGATAGTTTTTGCCTGTTGTTAATCATTCACCTCCATGACAAAAGCATTTGCATTGTGTACAGTGGGGATAAATCGCGAGAAGTTTGCTATTTACAATTGTTTTGGGAGTCTCCCACATATTGATATCGGCTTCCTGACGCCCGCAAATTACATAAAATCTCCCGGAAACCTAGAGCGAACCAGAGCCGTATCTGGAGCGAACAAGAGCACGCAAGCCAGACCGGACTTCAAATCGCGTGTGCATCTGAGTTTAACGCGCACACAACGGAGAGGGAGAGAGAGAGGAGTGGTGTGTGCCTGAAGCGCATCCAAGACAGAGAGCATCCTGGTCTGTTTTGCCAAATCAACCAATCAGTTTTCAGTGTAGGTGGGCTTATATCTCTTTTCTCCCGAACTTAATTAATCAGTTCAGTTAGTGTATCTAGGAACAGGAGCGTCATGGCAGAGTCAGTGGCCCTCAAAAAGGAACATTAAGACCCATTTCACATCAGACTACACAAAAGTGTACCCAATTGTCTCATAAGAGTAAAACTTAACGATAGTCTTGTGTAGCGCCCCAATGCCGCAGTAATGGGCATGTCTCATTAATAAGTTCTATAACTCACTCGTTGGGACGCCCTGAGTTCTTTTAACTTATAAGTAGTAATTGTATTTTTTTTAGGTTTTGAAATATAAGCTTCTATGAACTTGTAATCACTCTTTTTTAAGTATCTAAGATCTAATGAAAACATCAACAATTCAAAAAGTATTGTAAAAATATAAAGCTTTTACTTGGCTAAAATATAAATGAAATTACATGTAGGTATCAAATCTTAAAGCATTTACCACCCTTCAGTTCAAAGGAAAATATCCCCAATGGAATCTTTTTACCAAACTCAAATATTATTTAAATGATATACATCACCTTTAGGCACCTAGTGCTCTCACAGTTAGACCAATATATCCAGTATGAAACACAGCAAACGTTCAAATAGCATAAGCAACCCTTGAAATACACACACAATGCATTAACAGTCTCTCATGTGAAAAGATAAATGTACCCTATGCCGGCTTATCAAACTAAAATGTCACCCTCGTTGCAGGCCTGTAAGTTGCTTGCGTTCGTTGAGACCAAAAATACACGGCCGCTTCACTCTTACGAGCAAAATAAACATGGCATGCCAGTTACCTGCAGGTCCGGAAGAGAAGGAAAGTTTTGTCGTTGTCGTCGTGAAGCACGTAGCCGCGTTGGTTCGCGCCAACTCGTTAACACAGGCAGTCAGGCGAATTCTTCTGTATACCTTGTCCAAGTGCACAGCGTTGTTTCAGCCCCTCGGTTTGCAAAGTTCCAGTGCACAGAGTTGTTCCCACAACTCCGTTTGCAAAGTCCCAGTGCCCAATGTTAACTACTGATACGACTAAGAATACGTTGAGCTAAGATGGCGACCATGCATGAATTCGCCACTTGACTGAAACTAACGTGACTTCAAAGTCTATCAAACTCAGAAAATACACCGTCACTGATACTTTAGTTATCTGTCCGACAACTTTAGTCAGCTAAACTCCACTCCAATGTCCTAGAGATAGAGCTATAACCGTGTAAACTTATTCTTTCTGCAGCGAGCTCAGAAAAGCCATCCGCTTGCTTTCATCTTCCTTCTTCTCTCCCCCTCTTTCTCCTTCCGTGGCAACAGGTTCCGGTGCATAGGTCAACTTAAACTTCATAACCAATAAGCTTACAGAAAGTAAAATATTCAAATACAATAAATGAAAATCAAATACATTTCGGCATAGTACATTCCAAAACATTTGTAGTTATTTATTAATAATTTTAATGTAAAGGTAATCAAAGAAATTATAGCATAGGGCTACACTCTCCCCCACTTAAACGGTTCTCATGTCCCCATGAAACCTAACTCACATGAACAATGAATTTTACACTAACCAATCTTAATAACTACACCCCTATGAACTATAGTCAAAGGCTGGTCTTTAGGTCTTCCTGGTTCATCATAGCTTAGTCTGATAACAGGTTTAATGGACCTTTTCTCACGAATAGGGGAACTTCCCTGAGGTTGAATTTCCTCATCAGCCATTACTGGTGAATTTCTCTGAGTCACAGCATTACCTCTTTGTTTAACAGGTGTCTCTGCATCATTAACAGTATTAATTTCACCATCACTGACATCTGCAATGACATTCTCAGCCTCTGAAATCATATCAGGCTCAACATCACTTTCAGCTTGACCAGATACATTCTCATGCTCAACAGCAGTATCCACTACTGGTAACACACATTCACGGGTTCTCTCAGAGACATGACTTCTAGAATCGTCAGGCTCCATTCTCCATCGGATAACCGGTCGTACCTCACACTCAGATTCACTAGACCCTTCATCAACTAAGTAGCCTGTGTTCTCTTGAGGTTCCAACCTACGTGGCGTATGTGACACTAATCTCCTCTGAGTCCTAGTCACAGGTCTATTTGCAGGCATTTGAGCGTCTGGCTCATCAGATATCCTAACGAAACTACCAATGGGCAAGATGTTGTCCCTGTGAATTGTTCTAAGCTTCCCCATACCACTCTCAGGCTTCACCCTGTAAACAGGTAAATCAGGGAGCTTTTCCACCACCACATAAGGTAAAGAGTTCCACCGACTCTGCAACTTATGCTTGCCTTTCAACCCCAAATTCTTCAAGAGCACTCTGTCACCTTTGGCTAACACTTGATTTCGTAAAACTCTCTCATAGTTCCTTTTGTTTCGTAAGTGAACCTGTGTTGCTGATTCAGCAGCGAGTTCATATGCGCTCTGTAAATCTCGTTTCAATTCTTCCACATAGCGGGAATGACTGACTGCATCTTGTCTATCAGTTCCAAAGCACACATCAATAGGCAATCTAGCCTCTCTGCCAAACATGATGTAATGGGGTGAAAACCCTGTGGCATCGTTCTTAGTGCTATTGTACGCATGTACAAGTTGACTGACATGACGGCTCCATTGTCGCTTATGTGTGTCCGTCAATGTCCCCAACATAGAGAGCAACGTTCTATTAAAACGTTCAGGTTGTGGGTCCCCTTGGGGGTGGTATGGAGTCGTCCTGGACTTACGGATGCCCAAAGTCCTCAAAAGTTCCTTAATCAATCGGCTTTCAAAGTCACGGCCCTGGTCCGAATGAATTCGGGCCGGCAGACCATAGTGAACAAAAAACCTCTCTACCAAGACCTTAGCCACTGTCACTGCTCTTTGATCTTTAGTAGGGTATGCTTGCGCATAGCGACTAAAATGATCCGTGACTACCAGTATGTTTCCAATTCCACTTGAATCTGGCTCTAACGACAAAAAGTCGATACATACCAGCTCCATAGGACCACTAGAGGTGATTTGATGTAACGGAGCAGCTCGGGCACATGGACTCTTCCACGTTACACACCTCCCACAGTTACCTATGTACTTATCCACAGTTTGAGTCATTTTCGGCCAATAAAACCTGTCCCTCACCAGGTCTACAGTCCTCTCTACCCCCAAGTGTCCCATATCATCATGCAAAGCACAAATCACCTGTATTCGGAATTCCTTGGGTAGAAGCAGTTGATGTATTTCTTTTCCAGACGTTTTGTGCGTGACCCTGTACAACAGTCCATCTTCAATTCTCAATTTCTGACTCTCACGTTTCAGTAAACCAACATCAGAATCAAACTGGCTCAAGTTAGAAGGCCACTGGCCAGTCTTCATGGCTTCTCTAACTACTCTGAGAACACTGTCCTCCAACTGTGCTTTTCGCAAATCCTCTCGAGTGAACTGTTCTAGATGACCCAAATTAAGATGAGTGGCAAAAGCATACAGCTCAGGAACACCTTCTGCGGGCACTCCTAATTTATCTGCCACACGCACATCACTTTCATGCGACTCCTGCACATGTACACCACCACAAATTGCTCTCACATCACTTTGTGACAATTTCTTCCATGGCTCAGCATCTTCATCAATCCAGTTTCGGGAAAGCAAGTCAGCGTCAATATTGACTTTGCCAGGGCGGTATCTGATCTCAAAATCATAAGTGGCTAGGGCAGCAAGCCACCTATGCCCTGTAGCATTTAGCTTCCCACTTGTCAACACGTAAGTGAGTGGATTGTTATCCGTCATCACAGTGAATCTCACCCCATATAAATAATCGTGGAACTTATCCACCACTGCCCACTTGAGGGCTAAAAACTCAAGCTGGTGAATATGATACTTCCGTTCTGCAGCATTCAAACCTCTGCTGGCAAACGCAACAGGTCTAAGACCCTCTGGGTGGACTTGATTTAAGACAGCCCCCAACCCTTTAAGGCTGGCATCAATGTGTAACACATAGGACTTGTTCGGATCAGCAAAGGCTAACACAGGTGCATTGGTAAGGCGCCTAATGATCTCCCGGAAAGCTTTAGTACATGCATCTGTCCATCGCGAGCCAAACGGTTCAGATTCTTTGTAGTACTGCTGATCTTTCACAACACTAGGCTTTTTACCCTTCCTTACAGGGGGATAACCTTTGGTAAGTTCAGTTAATGGCTTCACAATGGAGGAATAATTGGCCACAAATCTGCGATAATAGCCGCAGAAGCCAAGGAACGACCTCAATGACTTCAAGTCAGTAGGCTGTGGCCACTTGGTGACAGCCTCCACCTTAGATGGGTCTGTGGAAATCCCCTCAGCTGATACAATATGACCCACATATTTTACTCTAGGCTGACAGAAGTGGCACTTGTCCAGCGACACCTTGAGACCCACTTCCTCCAGACGGTCTAACACCTTGAAAAGTCTCTCTTCATGTTCCTCCAAAGTTGCACCAAACACAATCAAGTCATCTAAATAAACAAGGACTTGTAGCAAATTCATGTCACCTACAGCCTTCTCCATTAAACGTTGAAATGTCGCAGGAGCTCCCATCACTCCCTGCGGCATCCGTTCGAATTGGTAGAAGCCAAGAGGACATATAAACGCTGTTTTTTCCTTGTCCTCCTCTGCCATGGCTATTTGGTAATAGCCACTACGGAGGTCCAACACGGAGAACCAGCGGCTTCCAGCCAAACAATCCAATGCATCATCGATGCGTGGTGTGGTATACTGATCGGGAATCGTCTTACTGTTTAGAGTCCGGTAATCAATGCACATACGCACACTACCATTCTTCTTTCTTGCAATCACTATAGGTGATGCGTATGGACTCCGTGACTCTTTGATCACTCCTGCAGCCAGCAGGTCTTTTAGGTGTTTACGCACGTCCTCTATGTCAGCAGGCGTCAGACGTCTGGACCTCTCACGAAATGGTCGGGGGTCAGACAGACGAATGTTGTGCTCCACTCCCTTAGCTAAGCCTACCTCCCATTCATGGAGCGAAAACACATTACGCCGGCGACACAACTTTCTCCTAAGCCTCTCCTTCCATTCTGTAGGAATGGGAGAATCACCAAAATCAATCAAATCTGGATCCATCTCTCCAGACATCTCCTTTCTCACTGGGTGACTTGCCAAATCAGCTGTCTGTACTTTCCCTAGAGGATTGCCTTTAAGTATAGTAGCCTCTCTCTTGGTCTCATTCTGTAATAACAGAGAGAAACATTTGGTGTCAATTGCACTAGCTGGTGCCACTACTGGTTGGAACATTACCCCTTGAGGCAATGGCATGGCATCACTTGCTTCCACTACAACTATGCCTTTAGGAACTGGCTGTGAAAAGTGTACTTGACATGACACACAATGACTTTCCTGTGGTGGGATGGTCAATTGACCAGGACCCATCCATTTCACTAAACCCACAGTCTCATCTAAGTCAACCTCAGCAAGGCTGTGCAATGCAGTCTCTTTTCTAGGCCCGAAACCAGTGACGTTCAACGCACGAGCCAGAGTTTCACTCTTTGAATGGCCACATAGAGCAGCAAGCCTATGAAACAAACTAGCATTAGTGCCTAAGATCACTGGGACCTGATCCGGTGTATTAGGCCCAGGGCAAATCAATGCCAACACCGACAATGTCTCCGTCTTACCGACAAGCTCTTTTGGAAACTGCATATCTACCACAACATATCCTCGGTATGGGTAGCTTGTGTCACTAAGACCCCAAATGGCTAAACCGGTCACTGGCTGAATGGGTATACAAGACAAGTGTTTCTCATACCATTTCTCAAAGATTATAGTCACTTGTGACCCACTATCCAAAATAGCAGTACAGGGATGACCATTCACTTTAACCTGTACAGTGGACGCAGGACCAATCAGACCCTCAGGGAATGAGGCAGTCATCTTGGCATGTACAGCTTGTTTTCTGACTGAGCAATGAGTGGTTTTGCTATCAGGAGCATGCTTGTCTTTAGCTTTGTTAAGTGAAGCTATGAGTTTCCTGATCACCTTTTTCTCGTTTTCAGTGGATGAACATTTCGAAGCGATATGGCCGTCTTCTCCACACCTGTAGCAGAAGCGGTCATCATCACCCCTTTGACTCTGCTTTGGGCTGGAAAACCCATGCCCAGCATTCTTTGTCTCGACAGTGGCAACAGTAACTGGCTGTTCAACGTCTCTGCCTTCCTTAGTCTTTAATTTCTGCTTTAACCTGTTAACCTTTTTCCGTAAAGCAAAAGCTTCAACCTGGTCGTTGTCCGAGTGGAACGACTGAGGTGCTGACTTGTGAATATTAGCTTCCTCTTTAACACAAGAGGGCCTCTTTGCCATCTCAGACACTTGAGCTTTCAGGGCCTTAAAGTCAGCCTTCAGCCCCTCTACAACATCTACATCAGTTGCTACAGACTCATCTTGAGCTGCAACTTTCCGAACACGTGTATTCACCTTTCGCCGTGTGCGCTCGTGTTCTTCTTCAGTCCTTATCTCAGCAAGCAAATCAAGGAAATTCGGAGGGTTTCTCCGTCTCTCTTTCAACCGTAGCTGCAACAGCATCAGATCTGAACCAATTGCTCCCCGAAGCAGCTGTTCTACTCTTACTCTATCTTTATCTGGGACTGAAATTCCACCTTTCTTAACCACTTTGGCCAGAAAAGGTTCAAGTCTCCGAACATAATCTGACAAAGTCTCACCAGCCTTCTGCTGTATGAGACGGAATGAGAAAAAGAGGTCTTCGCCAGACTCTGCAGATCCAAATGCACTTTCCAGTGCCTCTAACAACTCTTCAGAACTGGCACCAGGCTTACTGAGGCGCAAAGACTTCACTACCTCTAAAGCAGGACCTCTCAAACATTCCAATACTCTGCGTCTCTTTTCTTGTTCAGTCAAACCACTCTCCTGAACCATTAAGGTTGCCTGTTCTAGCCAATATTCCATAGATTCCTCCCCAGCAGGGGTGGGAGTGACACCTGAAAAGATCCGAAGACGACGATAACTGTGATTCTCGGCCTGACTTTTACTAGCCCGGCTCACCACGTCAACCATGGCACGCAAAACTGCTTCCTCAGGCTCTTGCAGAGGAACAGAAGGATTACAAAAATCTTTTAAATCAGCCACCGTTTTACCTTCAGTCAATAAAAAGTCTCTCAACTTTGCAGAAAAATCATCAGGGGTAGTGAGGATTCGGTTAGCTATCACAATCCTCCACACCGCTTCACCTTCAGCAGGTTTCACTTCAGGGGGAACCAACTGTGGATCTATCTCTTCTTTACATTCACAAAGAACCAAGAGACCAGCTGCATCACTGTTGAAAATCCTACCCCTAACTCTCACGCGTCCCCAACATCGCACAGTATGTAAGACATCTTCAATTTGGCCTACTGCAAAATCTTCGCCAACACCAACCACTAATATTGCATGACTAGAATCAATGCCTTCTCCTCTACACCATTGCAGCAGCTCGGCTTTAAAACTGTCTTTAGGATATGGCTGAGACATGGCAAAATCACAATATCTCTCAAAAACAAACTGCAACAAAGATATTCTTAAAACAAAGCAACTGTAAAGTATCTAATGTTCAGAGCTACAACTATTCAAAACCCATCCCAGCGGTGCCTCCATTTTATGTAGCGCCCCAATGCCGCAGTAATGGGCATGTCTCATTAATAAGTTCTATAACTCACTCGTTGGGACGCCCTGAGTTCTTTTAACTTATAAGTAGTAATTGTATTTTTTTTAGGTTTTGAAATATAAGCTTCTATGAACTTGTAATCACTCTTTTTTAAGTATCTAAGATCTAATGAAAACATCAACAATTCAAAAAGTATTGTAAAAATATAAAGCTTTTACTTGGCTAAAATATAAATGAAATTACATGTAGGTATCAAATCTTAAAGCATTTACCACCCTTCAGTTCAAAGGAAAATATCCCCAATGGAATCTTTTTACCAAACTCAAATATTATTTAAATGATATACATCACCTTTAGGCACCTAGTGCTCTCACAGTTAGACCAATATATCCAGTATGAAACACAGCAAACGTTCAAATAGCATTAGCAACCCTTGAAATACACACACAATGCATTAACAGTCTCTCATGTGAAAAGATAAATGTACCCTATGCCGGCTTATCAAACTAAAATGTCACCCTCGTTGCAGGCCTGTAAGTTGCTTGCGTTCGTTGAGACCAAAAATACACGGCCGCTTCACTCTTACGAGCAAAATAAACATGGCATGCCAGTTACCTGCAGGTCCGGAAGAGAAGGAAAGTTTTGTCGTTGTCGTCGTGAAGCACGTAGCCGCGTTGCTTCGCGCCAACTCGTTAACACAGGCAGTCAGGCGAATTCTTCTGTATACCTTGTCCAAGTGCACAGCGTTGTTTCAGCCCCTCGGTTTGCAAAGTTCCAGTGCACAGAGTTGTTCCCACAACTCCGTTTGCAAAGTCCCAGTGCCCAATGTTAACTACTGATACGACTAAGAATACGTTGAGCTAAGATGGCGACCATGCATGAATTCGCCACTTGACTGAAACTAACGTGACTTCAAAGTCTATCAAACTCAGAAAATACACCGTCACTGATACTTTAGTTATCTGTCCGACAACTTTAGTCAGCTAAACTCCACTCCAATGTCCTAGAGATAGAGCTATAACCGTGTAAACTTATTCTTTCTGCAGCGAGCTCAGAAAACCCATCCGCTTGCTTTCATCTTCCTTCTTCTCTCCCCCTCTTTCTCCTTCCGTGGCAACAGGTTCCGGTGCATAGGTCAACTTAAACTTCATAACCAATAAGCTTACAGAAAGTAAAATATTCAAATACAATAAATGAAAA
This sequence comes from Alosa pseudoharengus, assembly GCF_046254945.1. Taxonomy (NCBI): domain Eukaryota; kingdom Metazoa; phylum Chordata; class Actinopteri; order Clupeiformes; family Clupeidae; genus Alosa; species Alosa pseudoharengus. The sequence goes on along the minus strand of NW_027468663.1, from coordinate 51,781,476 downwards.
TCAAATACATTTCGGCATAGTACATTCCAAAACATTTGTAGTTATTTATTAATAATTTTAATGTAAAGGTAATCAAAGAAATTATAGCATAGGGCTACACTTGCACACTGCACTATTTGTAACAGTGACTTTAGCATTGCTCACGGCGGGTTAAATGATTGCAAAAGACTTGTTGAGGTGAGTTTAACAAGTGTAAATTAATTTGCATATTACTCAGGCCTATACTAGATGGCTAGTTGCCAAGGCTACATGAAAAGGCCAAACTACCAAAATCTACATATTTTACTATCACAATTTCTATCAATAGGCCTTCCTTATTTGGTGTACTGACTAGACATTATTGAACAAACATCTGAATTTCAGTATCTAAGTAGGTTAGGTTGGGATGTCTGCTATACATTGTTGCCTATAGTGAGTATTGGCAAAACCGTTTATCATTTTTATGTTGAGGCGGTGGGGGTGTTGTTGGCAGCTGCTGAAAGTAACTAATAAAGTAACTTGTAATCTAACTTAGTTACTTTTAAAATCAAGTAATCAGTAAAGTAACTAAGTTACTTTTTAAAGGAGTAATCAGTAATCAGATTACTTTTTCAAGGTAACTGTGGCAACACTGCCTGTTAGTAGCTAAGGCTCTGACCCATCATCTTCTTCCTCGTCGAATTTCTGTCGCTCTACATACATCATCTGGTATAATTGATATGGTTGGCTATGAGCTACCTACAGACGCATTTGATAGACATAGCGCCCAATAAACGGCTCTGGGCATTCGTAAAACACACCTCAAATACGAGAAAATGAATAAGTGGTTCCCAGACCCCATCTCAATGAAATGAGGTCTGGCGTCCTTGTTTTCTGCCAATTTTGTTTGGCTTCTTCATGTTTTCGCTACTTAACCCTTTAGCCGCCAGGGTTTAAAAAGAATAAATTGGATTTGTACATAAAAATTTCAAAAGGCCATGGCTTGCAAGTGGTCAGAGATAAAGTCCTACTGTAAATGTGAAAATCATTTAGTATGAACAGAAGTTTATGAAGGGGGTAAATTTACTCATCTAATTTGCATATTATGACGTCACTGGATGGTAACTGGATGGAATTATGCACATTTCAGTAAATACTAGATGTTGAACATATTTGAGCAGTTTTTCTTTCTTTTTTTGTAATTTCACCGACATAACAAATGAACAGGAATACAGTCACATGTAAACCAACAATAGTAAACTATTACTATAATCACAAACCCTATGCTACTATACAATAAAGTAGCCTGGTCAAATCACTTCCATATCGCGGGTGACTTTGTAGTTCTTCAGAGCCCTATTTTTACAACACCTGCTGTCTATACCACGTCCATTACGGACACTATCATCACTATTGCCACTGGCACCTCCAGCTATGTTGGGCAGAGGGTCGAAATCGGTCGAAATAAGCATGGTATGCTTAGTGGACACTGTCGCAAAGACGTACCTCCATTCACAGACGCACCGTGACTATCAGTCAATAGACGATCGATCATATTCTCCAAAAGGCAGATATTCTCCTTCAGAATCAGAATAGGTGAATAACAGATCCAAGACTTCATCACACGTGAATTTTTTTTTCAACATTTGGTGTATTTCTGCTTCAATTTGTGCAAAACTATGGCCCGCATCGCTTCCTAGTTATGGAGGAAATGCACGTCTTCTTCGTGTGTTTCTTGCGTGTTTTTGCATGCGTCCTGAAAACTTTGAAAAAAAAGGTTGAGCTTGAATCTAAGCTCTGGGTGTCTGCCAACTAGTGGTCAAGAGTACAAATGAGATTTTACACTGTACTCGCATCTATCGTCTGTTTTATTCAGTAATGACGCTTGTCGCAATATTGCAACATGGGCGGTTAGAGGGTTAAATACTATGATCCATAGGCCTATACTAGGTAAATGCTAGGTATGACCCGTTTGCCAAAATGTGGGTTCTTAACTTCTCACAACACAAAATGATATGCTAGCACTAGCAATGATTCCTTCTTTCTCTGCCCTCCTACATACTTCCACTCAAATTGTCCTTTTCCTTTAATACATCATCTGGGTTTGCGGTATATTCGTGGGTTTTCTCCGAGACTCCGCCCAATCTTTACTTGTCCAATCAGCGAAGAGAGGGAGTGGCTGAGAATGATGACGTTGAGGTTGTGCACTAGTTTCAGTGACGAGAAGGGAAGATGAAACCGAAACTTATTGTGATGAACAAAACTAGCTAACACCTACAAAAAATGCAGTTGGAAAAATGTATTACAGCAAAGGTAGACACACATACATTGTTTCCTGACTGTTGATGCTGTTTATTGTCAGTTTGTAAAGTTTAGGCGAAGTAGCGTTAGGAATCTCGGATCAATGTGATTGGTAAGGCTGGACCAATGATTTCAAAGTTAGTGCCCGTCGCGATGCAGGTCTTGAATTTCCCCTTGGGGATCAATAAAGTATCTATCTATCTATCTATCTATCTATCTATCTAGGTGTTGCAAACGTTTCCCAATCGAGAGTTGCCAGACTCTGTTCACTTTGTGAAAGAGTCTGGATATTTCCAAGCTAGCCAACTGGTGCTATAGCTGCAACAATTCAAACTGCCATTTCAATGTAAAAATGCAAAGGTCTCTCTCTAGAGTGAGTGTATTGGTTTGCTCCGTCTGGACTACTGAAATCAGAGCCATATATAGACAGTTACAACAACTAGGGAATCGAATGTTCTAAGCTATCTCCTTAGTGATTGGTTTCGAGGTGATCACGTGTTTCATGGACGCCATGTTTCATCCCAACATTCAGTAAATTCCCATTGACTTACAGTGAACAGAAGAAAACATATGTAAATTATTAAAAAATACAATTATTTATTTAAAAAATGCCGAACTGTTGTGCGTATGACTGCAGTGCAAGACAGCGAAGCAGTAAAAAAACAGTAGCACAATTTCCCCCATCACTCAAAAAAGCAGAAAGTATGGGAGAAGTATGTGTGAGGTAAATGTCAATATCTCTCTTCGACTTATGCTAACACTTTCCATAGGAAAATTACTAATACCTGTCAATCTGTCAAAAAAGTTCTAACACTGCTTTAGCATGAAGTTAAGTTAGCCAAGCCATATCCTAGTATTTTTCGCTAACATTTTCGCAACACTGCTTCGAGACTGATTAGGCGACGTGGTCACTCACTACAATGGGCATTTTACAGGGCCATTTAAAATATTGAAGGTAAATATACCCTGGAATATTTCCGTAAGGGCTTTTTACTGATAAACGTTGATAATATCATTTATAGGCTTTTTAATGGCAAATTTTTATTTCAACATACCGTATTCACCCCATAGGGTTACACTGTAGAATCATCCGACGCTGGGATGAAACATGATGCCCATAATTTGAGTTGTCTGAACTCTCTCTATATAAAACTCTATATATATATATTTATTCCACTGCTTGGTTGAATTTCCCATTGTCCTAGGTAATTTAGAACGACCATTAACCGTATGTTATTTGCACACCTATGAAGTAGATCCATTTTTTGGCCGTATCACACTTGTATATTAATTTGCCAAACTCATTGTGAAGTTTAAATGAACTGTCACGTTGCATCCGAGCTGTAAAATGCAGACGTTCAGAACATTGCAACATTGTAGCATATGACGGAGGTGGCTTTTAGCTAGATGGATGACAGCAGGCTAAGTAAAATAGCGATGTTTCAAAGCTAAAGTTCATCAGAATCTTGGGATACGCCCGCTTGACAACGGGAGAGATAGAACTAACGACTGGCCTTTGGCCGTAGCAACCATCCATTTAGAACTAGTAACGGCAGTTTGTCCTGTGAGTTGAGAAATTAGTTGATATGTGTCAGAAGAAATTAGTTCTACAAACAAGACAGTTTCAGCGATTAAAAAGTTTAAATTGTAACAGGAAATGAACACAACGCAAGTGGCAACAGTGGAATAAGCAGGATAATGGACTCCACGGTGGTCTGTTCACAGAAGTAATGCACTTACGAGGTTTAAACGGCCCTCCGCTTCGCGTCGGGGCCGTTTTACAACCTCGACCGTGCATTAACTTCTGTGAACAGACCACCGTGTCGTCTATTATCCCTTACATATACGGCTCTGGTTGAAATCATAGTGGTGCAACATGGCAAGCTCTATGGAAGAGATCCCGCTCCCATGTAGATTTGGAGGGTTAATTCCAAGGTAAAGAAAACACAACAATGTATAGGTACAGGTGATTTTAGATTTTTATTAATTTAGTTACAGGTGATTTATACACAATTAATACCTGTACATAAATATGAATAAATATGAATACTATATTTGATTATCTTAAAGCATGTTGAAAACTATTACAAGGCTACAGTTCTCTCTGTAACACCAACCACTCACAGATACATTGTGGTGTAGTTTTAGCTTCTTCCATTTCAAGACATACCAGCAGGAGGGTTTTGGATGAGATATAAACTTAGAATGGTGTGTAACTATTCCTATTCTCACCTATTTTTCCACTGTACATTTGATTTTATGACATTAGCATAGATGCAGTTTTGCTGGCAGTTAGATGCCCCATCACCCTTCAAATATGCTGGTACCAAATGCTGTGTCATCAGAGAACTTTATATGACCTAGTTTGTGACAGTACCTGATATCAGACAAAAACAGAGAATGTTTCCCCTGTGGAGAATGTGTGTGTGTGTGTGTGTGTGTGAGAGAGAGAGAAAGAGAGAGACTGTGTGTGTGTGTGTGTGTGATCACGTCCTTGCTGACAGCAAAAGGCACCAGCTTCATCTGCATATCTGGAGATGGTGATGGTATGCAACTGACAGTAGTAATTTACTACTCTTTCACTTTTCACCCAGAACACACACACACACAAAGACAGAGGGCAGAAATCATCACATTCTCACCAGAAACTTGCTGCTTGCATCTTTTTCATGTATTTAGAGTTTAGGGATGTGCGGTGTGTGTGTCTGAAAGAAAAAGAAAGAAAGAAACAGAGAGAGATCTTGACATCTATTGACTGGGAGGCACTATATCATCGCGGCTGCTTGATCACTTTGGCAAATGTATCCTGTCAATAAGAATAGGGTCAACTTTTCAAAATGGGAGAAGATCTACTATCGATTTATGAAGTGGAAAACACAAAGACAGAGAGAAAAGAGACTATCATACAAAAATATAGCTGCAAGCAGCAATGTGGGGGCCTAGCAGTACACTAGCAGAAATGGCGTTGACATGGCATGACCAAGCACCCACAGCAATTTTCATGGCAAGTGGATAAAAATGGCTGAGACATCAGCTCATTTACTTTGTTAGTTAGTTTATTAGTTGTCCCCTTGGGGAAATTCTTTTTCACATTTTCCATACAGTTTTTCATCCTGCATGGTCACGGCACAGAAAGGCACATACATGAACACATACATGGGAAATACTGACATACACCTTACATACATCACAGGCAATTGACACAGACCTTTACATAAAATATTGGGGTTTACATGGGAAAAACATACATTTTTGCACTGCATATTTATCTGTGGGTCTTTGTGTTGTTGAGTGTTTGGATTCCTATGGGGATTAGGCTTCTGCTGAAGCGGGCTTTATTGCACCTTATGCTACCAGAGGGTAGGGGTGAGAAGTAACGGTTGAGTGGGTGGGTAATGTCCAGGGATATTGAATGAGCGATACGTGCGATGGCCTTAGTGTTTAGTTCTTGTAGGTTTGGGGTATGTAGACCTATTATTTTGGTGGCAGTATTGGTTAGTTGGGTGAGTTTGTTACGGTTTTTTACAGTAAGGATGTTGAAGAAGCAGGTGGAACAGTATAAAAGGATGGGTTGGACAATGCTGGTATACAGTAGTAGGAGTAGATGAGGGGCAACATGAAGTCCTTTTAGTTTGCGCACTGCCGACAGTCTTTGGTTTCCTTTTTTCTGTATGTCTGTTGTGTGATGTTCAAAGGTGAGGTTATTGTCAATTGTGAGTCCAAGGTATTTGAAATGGTCTACTGTTTCCACTGTTTCATTGGAAATGATGATGGGGTGGTGGGTTTGTGTGGATCCAAAGGCCATTTCTTTTGTTTTGCTGATGTTGAGTTTGAGATAGCTATTTCCACACCACTGAGTGAAGTGAGAGACCGTGTTGAGATATTCTTGGGTTGAATGAGTGTCTGTGAGGAGGCCAAGGATCGCGGTGTCATCGGCGTACTTGAGGAATATGGTGTTGGATGAGGGGCTGGTACAGTCGTTTGTGTAGAGGGTGTATAGGAAGGGGCTTAGTACACAACCCTGCGGGGCTCCTGTGTTGGAGGTCAGTGCAGGTGTGGTTGTTGTGCTTACCCGGATGGACTGTTGTCTGTTGGTGAGGAAGTTGAGGAGGAGATGGATCAGGCGGGAGGGGACATTGAGGTGGTGCAGTTTCTGGATCAGTAGGTGTCTTTGAATGGTGTTGAATGCAGAGCTGAAATCTGCAAACAGGATCCTTGCAGTTGTGCCTGGGGAATCCAGGTGTTGTAGGAGGAGGTGCAGCAGGCATGCCACAGCGTCCTCAGTGCCTCTCTTGGTCCTGTAGGCGAATTGATAAAGGATCCAGATGTGGGCGGACATGTGGCAGGATGTTTTGTAGCAGCAGGTACTCCAGGCACTTCATCAGGATGGGTGTGAGGGCGATGGGGCGGAAGTCATTCAGGTCTTTGGGACGTGGTGTTTTGGGTACTGGGATTATTGTAGCGGTTTTCCAGAGGGTGGGGATTCTGCATTGATGGTAGACTTCACAGAAGAGTGGGTGGATTATTGCAGAGAGTTCAGTGGCACAGGTCTTAATCACCCTTGCTGTTATCCCATCGGGCCCTGGGGCCTTGCCTGGCTTGCATCTCCTCAGTTGCCGCCTGACATCCTCCTCTGAGAAGGGGGCTGGGTCGTTTGGGTCCAGCAGGGGGAGTGCATCCAGCTGACTGCAGCACTCCTCTGAGTAGTCGACTGAGTCGAACCGGTTAAAAAACATGTTTAATTGATGTCCTTTCTCTGATGAGATTGGTGTGCTGGGTCTGGGTGCATTTCCTGTCAATGTTTTGGCCATCTGAAAGGCTTGTCTGGTGTTCATGGAGCTGAATTTTTGTTCCAGTTTATTTTTGTATTATAATTTGGCTTTGAAAACTTCATTTTTTACTGCCCTATTTGCTGTTTTGATTGCTGTCCAGTCCTTGAGCTTGAAGGCTCTGTGTTTTTCCTTCAGGCTTTTTCTTAGCTGAGGTGTGATCCATGGTTTAGAATTGGGGTATTTTTTTATTTTCTTAACTGGAATGGTGGTCTGAATGCAGAAGTTTATGTAGTCTGAGATGATGGAGACCCTGTCGTCTAATTCCCCATCAAAAATGTCCCAGTCGGTGCATGCCAGGGAGCCTTGGAGTTGAGGGGCGCTGTAGATCTCTGGCTTGAGTCTTTTGAGTTCCTGTTTGTATACCGGAAGTAAGCAGATCATGTTGTGGTCTGCAAGTCCGAGTGGAGGGTAGGAGCGTGTGCGGTACGCATCGGTGATGTTGCCGTAGCATAGGTCCAAGATGTTGCATACTGGTGAAATGTTGGCAAAACAGTGTCCAGTCTGCAGCTGTTATAATCCCCCATGATAAGCACCGGAGCCCCCGGGTACTTAGCAAGCATCGAGTTAGCCTCTTTAGCTACCAGCTCAGATGCTGTCTTGGTGTTAGCGTTTGGGGGGATGTAAACACAGCAAGACACAACAGTGGGGAATTCACGAGGGAGATAGTGGGGGCGCAGTGACACAGTCAGCATCTCCAGACTGGGTGTACATATCCTTTGGTGGATTTTGATATTAGTACACCATCTGTCGTTGATGTAAAAACAGACGCCTCCTCCCCGCGTCTTCCCTGACTGAGCCGTTCTGTCCAACCTGATGATGGTGAAGCCGTCCAGGGTTACCTCGTTGTCGGAGATCGTCCCATCCAGCCAGGTTTCGGTCAGAGCGATGATGCAGATGTCTCTGAAGGCCCTTTCCAGGCGGCATCGAGCATGTAGCATATCCATTTTGTTGCGGAGGGACCGTACATTTGCCAGGATGATGGAGGGGAGAGGTGGTTTGAAGGGACGTCTTCTTATCCTACTCCGGATTCCTCCCCGTTTGCCCCTTTTCCTGGGTCGGAGCTCCGGGGGTAAGGCCGCCATGGGCTTGATGTTGCTTGGCGGGGTGTCCCGTAATGACAGCAGATCTTCTCGGCTGTAGGTGAGTAACCTTCCATCTATCACTGGTCGCAATGTAAGGCCATCGCAGATAAGCAGGTGTGTTGTGAACACCAGAACAGTGAATAATTTAAAAGTTTTTGCCATGGTTGACAAATCGGAGACACGAAACGAGACAAGACAAACTTAGACAGGACTAGACAAGCCGTGGAGCTCGGACGAGTCGCGTACGGAAACTGTGTTGTCGCAGCAGAGCATGCGCCATTGTTAGAGCACCCCTATAGGCCAAATTACACCAATGTCCTTGTGCGTTCTCACAATCAAGTGCCAAGTCCCTGTACCAAGTTTGGCTTTAGTACATCAAAGCGTTGCTGAGATATGAGCTCACTTTCTTTATTACAGCGCCCCTACAGGCCTTATGACACCACTTTCCTTGCACGTCCTCACAATCAACAACAGGTCCCTGTAAAAAGTTTGAACTTCATACATCAAAGCGTTGAGATAGCGTTGAGATATGAGCTCACTTCCTGTATTGCGGCGCCCCTAGAGGCCAATAATGCCAATTTCCCTAAATCTAGAAAGACTGGCTATGAGTAATGAAATTGGCCTAACTTGAGGAGCGGCACCAAGCATGCATTTGAAAATATCACTGCACACAATTGGATAACATTTGTGATTTGTGAATTCAACCTGTGACATGGATGACTCCATCCCCTGACCTACCTGCTGATAGTTCCTTCCTTCCAGTTTATCTCTCCTGGGGTGATCGAAAATACACACTACAAAAAGATTTAGAGGACTCTGGGGTGCCAGGTAACTTGATGGACTACTCCCTTATCAGATGCCTTGCTTTCCACAGTCCCCATACTGTACTGTTCTTCAACCAAAAGTAATGAATATGTAAATTATTGATACTGTGCTATCTGTTGGTGCCCTCAATAGCTTACATTTACCTGGTTATGTTGCTGATCAATTATTTTGCTGATCGACCCGACTCCTCTTAAAGGCACAGTCAATGATTGTGCAGTAAGTCGCATTCTAGATAGCAGCTAGTGTGGCAGAGGCTTGATATTTGAAGTGTTTAAAGACCAACATTAATGCATGAACTTTATTATAATATTGTTTCGTAGCACGGATTTGGGTTGCCTTCTGTAGTCTCTTAGCCTGGTTAAAACCAGACTAATTCACTTTGTGAATAGTCTTGAGACTCATGATTGGGAAATGTTTCCAACGCTAGCATGGTGACGGGTGTAATGGAATGGAAACATTCACGGAAAGAACGTTTAGAGCTTTCATAAAGTCAGAATATACTGCGTGGCAAGGGCGTAGGTTTGGTCTGAGCTTTGGTGGGGACACTACCCACTAACCCCCCCCCCCCCAAATAAAAAGAAAAAGAAAAAGCCACAGCTCTTTCACCAGCCACTATAGATATATAAAATGATTAAAATGATGTGCTACTGTCCAACTACTATCCATGATTAAAATGTGCTGTCCAACTTGATCTAACTATACTGTGCAGCTTACATAATCTGATTTTAATATGTACAGATATGTAGGCTATATTTAACATTTAACATTTATTTTCTATTCGCTTTTAAGCACAGCTCAGTTTTAAGAAACTTAAATACATGCATGCTTAGCATTTTGTGAAAAGAAATAATTAAGGCTACATTGACAAACTCTTAACCGTGAGCTGCCTGTATATTCTGATTCTAATATTTACAGATATCTAGGCGATGTAAGCACAGCTCAGTTTTAAGATATGCTTAAAGCCGAAAGACCATGTTGAATTTTGCTACAATTTATTTCAAAACCGGATTACTCTGGAACAGCTAACTAGCTAACGGGAATGCATTACACCTTTGTGTTCGGTAAGGTCTGCTGTTTATTCTGATATATGATTTGTCATGTGTTGCGTGAAGAGTGTGTAGGCCTACGATATTCCACTGAGACGAATGGATGTGGAGATGGGCGCAGAGAATAATTATTAAATCTCTTGAAGTTATTTTTCTCGCGAACTGTTTATTACAGGCTAGCTAGCACCGTTTAAAAGCTGAGAAAATGCTCTTTCATGTGACACATGTGTGATGAGTAACCTACTTCTCGAGGAGTTCAACAGAGAAGAATCGGTGAATTTGGACGCACTTAGTGAAGTGAAGCTGAAGCGCTGCGGCTCACTGGTAGTTATTATAGGTAACTTCAAATCAGCGCGATTTACCCTTATAGGCTACTGCACATTACAAGATCTGTACGAGATGATCCGCAGCACTGAAGTGAGAAATGATTTAACTCTTTGTGTAGCGCATGTGAGCACTTTTTTCCCCATTTCAACCTAAATATTGGTGGGGACATTTCAGTCGTAATTTGACATTGGTGTGGACACGTCCTTCGGTCCCCACGCAAATGTACGCCCCTGGTAAATGGGAATGTGTGCCCTACCCCCACCTCCCAGCCTCCCAGTCTCTCCAGCTCTGCCTGACCGAGCGACCACAGTTTGTCAGACTGAAGAACTGTCTCTCTGACACTGTGATCAGCAGCACCGGAGCGTCACAGGGAACTGTGCTCTCTCCAGTCCTGTTCACACTGTACACATCTGACCTCTGCTACAACACCGAGACATGCCACATGCAGAAGTTTTCTGACGATACTGCAATTGTGGGGTGTATCAGGAACGGGCAGGAGGAGGAGTACAGAAGCCTGGTGGAGGACTTTGTGCAATGGTGCAAACTCAATCATCTTCAACTAAACACTTCAAAGACCAAGGAGATGGTGGTGGATTTCCGCAGGTCTAAGCCCACTCTGCTACCAGTCCCCATTGATGGGGTCAATGTGGAGGTGGTAAGCACCTACAAGTATCTGGGTCTCCACCTGGACAATAAACTGGACTGGTCAGCCAACACTGATGCACTCTACAAGAAAGGGCAGAGCAATTTGTACTTCCTGAGGAGGCTGCGGTACTTCAATGTGTGCAGCAAGCTTCTCAGGATGTTCTACCAGTCTGTTGTTGCCAGCGTCCTCTTCTATGCAGTGGTATGCTGGGAAGGAAGCACAAAGAAGAAGGATGCGGGGCGAATTGACAGGCTGGTAAGGAAAGCTGGCTCTGTAGTGGGAGCTGAACTGGAGTGCATCACTTTAATATCTGACAAAAGGACCCTGAACAAACTGATCAACATCTTGGACAATGAATGTCACCTACTCCACAGCACTATTGATAAGCAGAAGAGCCTGATCAGCTGGAGACTTCGCTCACTGCCTTGCACAACAGACAGACTGAGGAAGTCCTTTGTCCCCAGGGCCATTGAACTGTTCAATGCTTCACTTAAGGGAAGAGGAGAGATAGACTTCTCTGCATAGTCTGTCTGCCTCTTCACCCCCTCCATGTTTGGATACTGTCTGTCCACTAGCCACTTTTTACCACTATCTTTCTGCCTCACTGTTTGCGTGCTATATTAGCACATTAGCACATATGCATAACCCCTCCCTCCATGCCACAGCCGAACTGTGGCCACACTTACACCTTTTCTTAAAATAGTTAGATATATAGATATATAGACTTATTCTTGCACTGTTGCACTCATTTGCACTATCACCATGACCACTATCACCATTGCACTATCACTGTGACACTCACTCACTCACACAGAGCACCTTACCTTACCTTACTATGCACAGAGAATCACAGGCTCAGTCCCTGCCTCAGTCATCGCAAGCGCCTCTTGATTGATTAATCACCACTATGTGGATACTGCTTTTAGAATTGATTTAGATTAAGTGTTAGTTAGTATAATTTGTATTTTAGTATATTTAGTATATTCTTTATCTTCTACTGTCCTTACTGCTTAGTTGTGTTCTTATATTATATACTTTTAATTACTTTTTCTGCTGTTAGTGAATGTGTGTGTGTTGTCTGTATGCTACTGAGACCTTGAATTTCCCCTGGGGATCAATAAAGTATCTATCTATCTATCATCTATCTATCTATATAAATGGAACACTTTATTAACAGGTATGCTAGGTGGGGTTTTGAGAATAAATATTGGTAACACTAACGTTAACTAGCCTAGCCTACATGTTCTTCTATTTAAACTGACACACATTTTATGTTATTCATCTTGATGTTAAGTTTGATGTTACTATTGCCTAGTAACGTTTGTAAATAGTCAAGGTTGGGTAATTCAATTACACAAGATGCTGGTGTAACATTAACACTGTTGTAATGTTATTGCCATAATATCCTGTTAACTAGACTTCAGCCACAATGTATCAACATTTGAGTGCATGCAGTAACATTAACAGCCACATTTGCTAGCTTTCCATTTTGCGCCTAATGTTAAGCCAAATCTGGCATTATTGCCAGGATATACTAGCCTGGCTAACGCCAAACCTCATCTCATTGAGATGGGGTCTGGAAAATACACATTCATTTTCTCGTATTTGAAACGTGGTTTACGAATGCCCAGAGTCGTTTATTGGCCGCTACGAATGTCTATCAAATGCGCCTGTACGTAGCTCATAACCGCTTTGGTGTGTCGTCATTGTCTTGCTGTCCCCCCTCCATTCTGTGATTGGTTCCTTCATTGAGGTGAAAACAAAGTCCATGGAATCCAGGATGCCTAGCAGTGTGAATGAAATTGCGCGCGTAAGGCAGCATGGGAAAACCCAGGCTAATGATATACTATAATTTAATACAATTATATACTGTATAGTATAATCCTATTATAAAATTTCACTTTCAATACCTGAGCAAATAAACAACCACATAAATACGTCACACCTCTCTACTCTGTATTTTCACCCTGATTCTCCCCAGAGAAAAGACAGATTTTCCTTCAGGTATATAAATATCTAAATGTGCATTTAGCTACTTCTTGAGGAGAGCCGCAGCCTGTGTTCCTCCATCTAAGCAGAAACCCAGGCCAGTGGTGTGTGTGTGAGTCATGTAATCTCATGTGAAGCAAAAATGGCATGTTAACATTCCAGCTGTGCTGCAGATTAAAATTACAATATGTGTGTGTACTTATGAAGCATATGGATGGTGGATAAACATAACACCGGAGTCTGAAGACAAGGAAGTGGAAAATTATCACAAGAGCTGCAATCACTCCTGCCATCAAACTCTCCTGGCTGATTGGCAAATATACTGCATCTCCAGCTATTCTCAGAACACATCTGTGTGTGTGTGTGTGTGTGTGTGTGTGTGTGTGTGTGTCTGTGTCTTGGTGCTGAAACCTGCTAGTCTCAGCTGTCGTACACTAAAGCTGTATTAAGAGCAGCAGTTGTGTTACTGCAGGGCAGATGCTCTATATCCATGACAACAGCACTTTAAGTAATGAAGACTTAAGGCTCTACATCCTCATCCCAATGTCCACTAGTCTCCGGAGCCTCACTTAGGTACACATGAGCAGCCTCAATCCAAAACATATATTTTTTTTCAAGACTTGATTTGTAGGGTCTTTGTTTTTAACCTTTTTTTTAGCCTAAGATTTCTTTTTCTCATCCAGCACTATGCCTACACCCAGCATGTACACTGATGCGGCCCTCTCATTTGTAAGTGTGAGTCTGCTTGTGTTGGCGTGGGCAGTAACAGCTGGTCTGTGATCACGGGTCTCGTGTACGAGTTCATCATCTGAAGCTCAGGGTGCCCTGCTGCTTCACTAACACTCTGGACGCTTATTACACGAGCACGAGCACATCCTACCTGCCTGCTTTGATCACGTCTGCTTCTACCAATCAGCTCAACAGTCCTCACTCCCTCACTCCCATTTCTGGAAGTGTTGTGCCCCCTCTTAGTGTTGTCGCAGACTGTAATTACAGTATAATATTAAAAATGTCAATTGAACTGATTTGTAATAATATATTCGCCATTAAATCATATGTTATACAATATGAGTGGAGGTTTAAAAAATAAACTTACCCCATACCCTGTGGTTTGTTTTGATTGTGTCAGGTCCCATAAATTAGCTGGCTTAAAGCTTCAATCATTTTGTCGTGCTGCTGAATAAAACAGAGTCAGGGCTGAGAAGATGACTTAGCAATTAAGTTGTTTGTTTAATTTAATATTCCTTCCTAGCTTCACATTCACATCTCTACTTTACACAATATAATATTTGTAATTGAGGGGGGAAAGAGGGCAGGACTATGGAAGAATATTAGACTCAAATGTTTTGTACGTGTGTATCACGTTTTGAAACATTGGCTATTTAACAGGAAGTGCCAGAATCGTCTTAAAAGTACTCGTATACTTGCAGAAAATACTTGTGCAAGTGGCAGAGATTCGTAATGGCAGAATAGCTTCGTAATTGAAAGACAGCAACTGTGGAAGGTTTAGTACCTGTGGAATATATTTGTAAACGAAGGACATATGAGTAATACTTAAAATCGTTCGTTGTTAAATCACAAATCATTTTTACAGTTAAAATCCTGATATACACACACACAATACATATGACACGCTTCTCATCCTTAAGGTGGTGCAAAAGTCTGTTCACTTGCAGAAAAGATTTGTAACTGTAGGACAACTTTTTGTGCATAGAATATTGATTTGTAATTGTATAATATTTTTGTAATGGTAAAATATGCTGTAGGATGATTTGTAGCTGTAAAACCGATCCGTACCCGTAGAATAGATTTGTAAGTGTAGGGCATATTTGTAATTTTGACAATTGTACAGATTTTTACAGTTACAAATAATTTCTACAGTTTCAAAACGTGATACACACGTACAAAACATTTGAGTCTAATATTCTTCCATACAGGACCCAAATGATCAGCATTTGTGTGTGTGTGTGTGTGTGTGTGTCATTAAGAATACTTTTGGTCGTGGAGGATTTATTTTGAACATTCATTCTCTAAACCACTTAACCACACATAATGGGAACATACAGGACTTCAGCATAAACACACACACACACACACAGTCTCTTTCTCCCCCACATCCTTTCCATTCCTGGTCTAGATTTAGTTGTGATTAAGAACAATAGAAAAGTACTTTCTCACTCTGGGGAAGTGTGCCCTAAGCAGAGAATGCAGGTCAAACTAATCTTGTATTCCTTGCCACACACCCACACACAAAGAGACGTTTCAATTTGGCATTTCTCCACTAAAGGGTCTCGGGGTGTTGAACAGTTTAGTAAACATTTTCTTTGTGTTTTCTACGGTAGCTGGGAGGGTGGTGGCGTCTCCTTACTCAGGGCGTGCATTGGGATGACCTCCACGCTGATCCACACTCTCTAATGCAAACTCAAATTGACTGGATTACAAATGGCCGACAGTAAGTAACAGAGCCAATAACCTTCATCTGCCAGCAAGTGTGCTCTTTGTGTGCATGTGTGTGTGTGTGTTTGTCAAAACACTCTGCATTCCATTAAACCAGAGGCCACAACCTAGAGTTTAAGCTCTCATCTAAAAGTGAGAGGCGCTGAAGAGGAGTGACAGAGAGAAAGGCGAAGCCAAGGCAGGGGCTGGAAACAGAGAGAGGAAAGGGGGAGGGAGCGGAGAAGCTTTTTCTGGCACTGAACATAATAAGTCTTGTTCTCTAGAGCAGTCCAAACATTACTTTGATAGTCCTGTTAGATATAGCCTGTCAATGAATTTCCCCTTGGGGATCAATAAAGTATCTATCTATCTATCTATATGTGGCAAGTGGTAAGTTAGCTCTCTAATAGAAATGTCGACTACGCCATCTGAGGCCCTGCCCCTCAGAATCTTCAATCAATTGTACTGTAACTGGGTACATGAAGCCTAACCAGGCAACACAGGTTCGTGGTCACAGAAACCCAGAGGCGTGTTTCCAAAAATAAACTGTCTTTATTAACAAATCTTAAAAACATATGGGGAGTGGGTTCTCTCCAGACAGTTAGAACCTTGGTCACAAAGGCACTGACACAAGTGGCCTACAAGGCCTGGACACACACATGTATACACACACAAACACACACAGTCACACACATACACCAGAATGTGCTCAGACTACTGGCTGAGGGATGAGAGGAGCCAGGAACAGGGCTGGAGCTTACCCCAGGGCTGGAGAGTTTGTCCGAGGGAGGGTCTACAGACACACCACACGTGAACATGTCAATATCAAATTCTTAAATTGCACCACAGCAAGAAAAGTGAAGGGACACCACCACCTCGAGATAGCCCGCCACCCCAGTTGGCCTGCAGCTCCTGTCCGACAAGAGAGGAAAATCAGAGTAGCCAATACTCCTAACACACACACACACTGCACAGTATGCAATCAGCTGTGGTGAACATCATGGATTATACAAGGACTACTGGACGAGAGTGTCCGTTGGTATACAGTTGTTCTCCCGTGTGAAAGTTAAAATGTATACAAACATACAATAAACAAAACATGTAAAATCGACCATCACAACTTAGGTGAAAACAAAACAGCAGCGTTCGGAACTTGAACCAAGATGCCTTGATGTTGCCGCTCCTTGTGTTACCGCAAGCTCTGCTACACGAAAAAGATACAATTAAAAACCCACACAAGCTACATATTATTTTGAAGGCAGTTAAAATTACATACCAATCAGCTGAGGTCGGCTATGAGGCCCATGTTCAGCAGCCGACAGCAATCCTAAAACCCCCAAAGTTTGTGTATATACTAGCCTACATCATATAGGAAACGTTACTACTCACGCAATGCCACGATAACCTACCGGAATGTCACTGGATGCATGCAGTGAGCAGGAGGCCAAAAGAGCACAAGGGATCCCGCGGTGAAGGCAGGAGTCAGGTGGACAACCAACAGTATGCAGCTATGACGTCAGCCTTCAAATTAAAAGTTACAATTTATTTAGCCACTTCTCTACGCTAATTGGCTCGCCTCCAAAAGCAAAGAGCCACTTGCAATGGCACTACTGGGTTAGGCAAAGGGCGTGGACCTTGTTTTTTTTTTTTTTTTTTTTATCTGTAGCCTGGGCCCAGGTAGCACCCGATGCGCAATGGACGCACTGTGTTATTCACAGGGAAGCGCTCGTGTCAAGGCAGCTTAGTAACGGCTCCCACACACAGCTGCGTTCCGTCAACACATTCCAGTGGGTGTTCCCGACGGTAGCTATGCAAATGACTTGAAGTAAAACCGTAATGTGATTGGTTGGTGCCGTCCGTAGATTGGCTTGATTGGCCGGTGCCGTCTGTCGGTGCAGCAACAGCTGAACTCCTCAACGCGAGCAGCGGGAGAAACGCGACGAACCCACAATTCAGTTCGGCAACGGATCACGTGAGCCCATGTAAAGTGAATGGGATGCGTCTCCAGCAACGCGATGCACGCAGCTATGTGTGGGAGCCGTTAGTCTCGACCTACATGAGATTTTGAACGTTGTTCTGAGAGTAGTAAATTTCATCAAAACCCGGCCCTTAAAAGCGCGTCTATTCTCCGCACTTTGCGAAGAGATGGTAGCTGACCAAAAGGCTGTACTGTTTCACAGCGAGGCAAGGTGGCTTTCCCGAAGTAAAGTGCTGTCGCGCGTGTTTGAGCTCCGAGTCGCCTCTTCTTGGAGGAACGCATGTTTGAATCTGCAAGCACGTTCGTTCACTAATGAACATTTTTTGACGAAGCTGGCCTATCTTAGCGATATATTTGATATATCTTAGCGATACATTTGAGTTAAATGTCCAGTTACAAGGCAAAGACAAGCACCTACCTCACCTAGCAAATAAGATTACTGCATTCACCAAAAAAACTTGAGTATGGGACAGGCGCCTCGATCGCAACAGTATTATGCCTTTGAGATTTCTGAGCGAAATCGCTGAAACGTCTGATTGGGAGGCACTCTTGTGATCCCATGTATTAAACAGTAGGCCTACATCACATCCCTGCAAAGTTTATTTCAAAAATATTTCCCAACCAGCAGTGCTCAGTATGACTGGATTATGGATCCATTTACTGTAATGCAGCATGTTGGTATTTCATTGAATATATTGTACAATGCTGTAAAATGGCCAATGCTTCCTAATATGTTGCTGGAAAACATAAATATGTGTGTTATGTATTTATTATGACCGCCGCGCAGCGAAGCGGCGGTCATATAGGTTTAGTCAGATTTTTTTTTTTTTTTTCTTTTTCGCATGCCCAAATTTCCGTCAATGATTCCCGGGACACTGAAAGACAGGGGTACACGAAACTTGGTGGGCATGTAACCCCACATGGATAGCATGGAACCATCGTTTTTCGTTTTGATCTGTAGCCCCCCTGCTGGACTGGACCCCCCGAAAGGAGGGTAGGGCAGACACAGTTTTCTGTGAATATCTCGAGAACCGTAGGGTTTAGGAGGACCATTTTTTTTTTTATGTTGATCTCAAGGGGCCATGTCAACCCATTCCATAACCACTCATTTCATGTATAGCGCCACCTAGTTAAACACAAAAAAGTAAAAATGAGGTGTTGTAATCGCAGGTATCTGTGACCTAACATAGTCAAAACTGCACGAAATTGGAAGTGTAGGATCATTATGACACCCTCTGTATGCACGCCAAGTTTTGTGGAATTCCGTTCATGGGGGGCCACACAATAAATTAATTTATGTTACTATACACCAACTGGCCTGTAGGTGGCCGGAGACAGTTTTCTATGAATATCTTGAGAACTGTAGGGCCTAGGAGGTCCACCTTTTTTATGTATGTTGGTCTTAAGGGGGCATGTCAACCCATCCCATTACCACTTATTTCATGTATAGCGCCACCTAGTTAAACACAAAAAAGTAAAAATGAGGTGTTGTAATCGCAGGTATCTGTGACCTAACATAGTCAAAACTGCACGAAATTGGAAGTGTAGGATCATTATGACACCCTCTGTATGCATGCCAAGTTTTGTGTACTTTCGTTCATGGGGGGCCTTACAATAAAATAATGTATGTGTACATTTAGTGACGTACACCAGCAAGGATTCCCGGGACACTGAAAGACCGGGGTACACAAAACTTGGTGGGCATGTAACCCCACATGGATAGCATGGAACCGTCGTTTTTCGTTTTGATCTGTAGCCCCCCCTGCTGGACTGGACCCCCTAAAGGAGGGTAGGGCAGACACAGTTCTCTGTGAATATCTTGAGAACTGTAGGGACTAGGATGACCATTTTTTTCCGTATGTTTGCCTCCAGGGGTCATGTTAACCCATTTCATGTGCACACATGTGCACAAACAGATACACACACACACACATACATTCACAGTAATCATACGTATGACACATACTCACACAGTAGACATATGTACGCTTGCACAGGCACATACGCAGGTACACACACAAGCACGCACGCACACACACACACACACACACACACTCACACACACACACACACACACACACACACGACATAAACATGTACATGCACACATGCACACAATTCAAGAATTTCTCAGAATTATGAACAGGCAAGATGGAGGTGGGGTTGTATAAAATGAATTTTACATGTGAAATCTATGAACTAATCATGTTTTGGTACTTGTTGTCTAGCAGATATCAGTGAGAATTGAGTGTGGATAATGCAATTTAGTGAGACAGAATCATATAGGCCTTTCAGCGTGATTTCTTTTTGTGGAAAAAATGTGCTGGACTGGGCGGCGGTCATATTTTGTACCGCTCTGCTGTACATCTAGTTTATTATTCTATCTGCAGCACCAGCTGATTTTAACTGTTGAAAAGGATATATTTAGAACTTGTCATTATTTCAATAAATTTGACAATTTTAAGCTTGACCTACCACTTTCTTAGAGCGATGAGGGACAGGTGGGGCTCGAGAATGCCCCCTTGATCAAAGTGGGGAATGAAAGAAAAAGTTTGAGAACCACTGGCGAGTCGCGATAGTCTGTCATTTTTAAAAAGTGGGTCCCCAGAAAAAAAGTTTGAGAAACACTGATCTAATGCAACACATGTTGGGCCTGCATTTGCTTTGCAAGCAGCCAGGAGAGACGAAGCTGAAGCAGTCAGACAGTCTTTGGCTTTCTTTTGCCTCTATGAGGTAGAGAGACAGACATACCCACTCCAGTATACAGTATAGTCCTGGCCAATATATCCTGGCCATTTTGAGGTGATTAGACTTCATTGGTGTTCCACTATAGGGACTTACAGTATAGTGGAATACCAATTTGAAGGTTATTTTCCGTTTCTCAGTTTGATGGGTAAAATGGCATGTTACTAACAAGAATGGTGAAGCTTGGCATGGATTTCTGGTTGTAATACTGTTGTGTTGTACCCTGGAAATCCAGAGTTCTAGCGAGAGCACAATGGAATTGTCTCTGCAACCCAACATTCCGGGAACCAGCTTAACTGATGAAGACAGCGCTGCAACGTTGGAGGACAGTACACATTGGTCATAGTGTTATCCGATTGTGTCAAAATCCGAAATCATTCAGAGTAAACATGGTCTAGTGTTATCTAATTGCGTGCAGTGAGATCTTTAAATGCATGCTTGTTGCCACCCCTCGAGTTGGGCCATTACATTGTTCTTGGCCAGACCCTTAATCTTTCTAGATTATCAGGTTCTGGATTTTCCAGGCTAGTTGTGTTGTACATTTGTCTGTATTACAATGTCTTAACAAAGTCCTTGTCATAAACATGAAGTTAGATTTAAGTTAACATGATTGCTGAACCTCTGCACCTACACAGGTTTTCTCATATCTATGGTTCACTATATAAAGGCTTTGTATGTCTGGGGTTCAATGGTTAAGAGGTAATCTGTCCCCGACGCCCAGGACCGCTTTGTATAATTTAATTTTAATTAAAGAAAACAAGCATAAAACAGAAAAGTATTTGACTGGTCATTTTTTTTAAAGCTCCTTTATTTGTGCTAGATTTCCAAGAAGGGACTTGAATTTGTCATAATTATGATTTCCAAACTCGGAAGTAAGATCTTATTACAAGCACTTCAAGGCAGCATGAGCCTTCAAAGAGACAGAGAGAGCGAAAGAAAAAGAGTAAGAGAGAGAAAGAAAGAGAAAGAGCAGAAGGGTGACTTAGAGAGGAGGAGACAGGGTGAAAAAAGGCTAAGATGAAAGTGACACGGGTTAACAATTGCTCTGCAGGAAACAAAAATATAAACAGCATTTCTTTGCTGCATGAGAAGACTCCTGCACACACACTCAGACAGACACACACACACACACACATACACACAAAGTCTCACACACAGATAAGAGGTGCTTACACATCTTCACTCCCTCACCACCCTGCATTTGTGTGTGTTAGTGTGTGTGTGTGTTGTCACAAATGTGTGTTTACAGCGAGGGATTAAATGTAGGTCTCATGATAAGAAAAGAAGCATTTGATATTCATGAAATATTCCCTCTACCTTACTAAAGATGTAAGCCGTGCCGAGCCTCAGTCCAAAGGCAAGTGCCTCACTATTTCCTGAAAGCTGCCCCAGCCCTGTGGAGCACTAACAACACAGCAAACCCCTCTCCTTCACTGCACTGACACCACAGCAAACCCCTCTCCTTCACTGCACTGACACCACAGCAAACCCCTCTCCTTCACTGTACTGACACCACAGCAAACCCCTCTCCTTCACTGCACTGCTGCCACAATCGACTGATTGAATAGGTGTGCATACAGTACATTCCCGACCACACACACACACACACACACACACACACACACACACATGCAGGGACAAATCATAGATTCACGGGTGGTCACCCTTGGTACAGCACTTTGGTACAGCACTGGCACATTAGTACTATGGGAGACCTCTTTGACCAAGTTACCCAACTTAGCATCTTATTACACATAATGATATTTGGCTATACAAGTGCATCTCAGAAAATTAGAATATTTTGGAAAAGTCCATTGCCTTGCTCAGAAAACAATCGCCAGTGTTTTGACTTACTGTAATTAGCTGATTAGAGCTCTTCTCAGGTCGACTTTTCTGTATTATAAATTCTTTATTGTAATACTTTGAGATACTAGATTTTTGATTTCCATGAGCTGTAAACCATAATCATCACGATTCGAATAATGAAGATTAAAACAAAAAGTCTTGAAATATGTAATTTTGTAATGAAGCTAGATTATATGAAAGTTTCACTTTTGAGGACTGGAAAAAAGCACACTTTAAGGATTTTTTTTTACCCTCAGCTATTACTGCACTAAACAAACTCCTGTGACAATCATCCATCCCCCCTATTCTTTTGTGTTTTATGTTGTCTGCACTGTCCACCTTTTTGCTTGTATGGTGTTGGGGGGGGGGGGGTATGGGATGTGTTATGTTATATGTGATATGAGGCTGTGTATATCCTGCATGGAATGTAATAATGATGTGTGTGAAAAGGAATATCCTTATAGGACAATAAAGACTATACAATAAGCTATACAATAAGATGGTATGCTGTGTTGCTATTCTATTGGGATTTATTTTCCCAGCTACTATTGTGTAGTCTGTGCTCTTAACATATTTTTCTCAAAATATCTTTGTTGACTTGTTTAGGTGGGATTGCAATTCCAGTTATATCCAACAAATAAAACACGTAACATTACTTTGCACTTGCAAGTTTAGCTTTGCCATATTATTATGATGCTACAGTACTTACAGATATTCTAAGTATGTAAATGTATGTATCATAGCTCACTCTCCTCTCACTCACTGCTTGGTGGGGTCTGTGTGTATAAAATTGATTATTATGCTATCTGCTCTCTCATTATCTTTCTGTATTTGTAATTCCTTTCCATTCACTGGCAAGGATATGAAAGAGCTGAGGCCACAGAACACACACACACACACACACACACCAGCTGAAATCAAGTAAATTGTGCTATACTCAGTATATTCAACTCTTAGCCATTTTACACCCACCACACAAAGAGAATCTAATTGATATGAAATTTGTAAAAAATATACTCTGGGGGCATGTAGGCTACAGTACAGAGCTCACGGATATGCCCTCAGACTGTAGCGCTGTAGCTGCCTGGCTGTGTTAGCTTCTGGCTGTAGCAACTCAAGCTAGGTAAAACCCATTGTTTTTTTTTTGGGGGGGGGGGGGTGTACCAATAGTACTCGATGACCTTGAGAAACAGAGATCTATGTGAAAACTTTCCGGATTTCTCCTTGAGTTTTTCTGGCAAATTTTTCTCGGAATATTACCCCCTTCCTCCTCCAGGTCAGTATTTTTTTATTTCAAATTTGTTTTAATTTATGGGTAATTTCACAATCAGGGTGTGCGCTTGACATTTTTCAGACACAGGCCTGTGTACCCCTAAATATGTCATAATATTCCAACATTATATGTTATTATTAATGGCTGGACTTAGGAGCACCTTAACAACTGGAAAAAAGAATGGTAAAAATACAATTTCTTGGCACAAAATGCACCTTTCAGTCATTTTTCTGCACAAATTGGTGTTTCATTTTAGATCTAAACCACTTCCGCAACTCATATTAGGAAAAGTATACTATGGACAATTTGACCGCACCAGGCCATTTTGTAACATCTTACAAATGCAATGTGAAAAAAGTTTAGTGAACACATAATGTTAACAGACATAGTGGGTGTTGTAAGTAAAGGTAAAAATTCCGTCCAACAGAAATTTGACATTAGTCTTAGAAAGAGCTCAACAGACTGACCCCATTTGGCAGAGGATATACCTTTGCTATACTTCATACCAAGCAACAACCTCCCAACAACATTCCCAGAACCAATTTGAACATCAGAAGCATATATGCTTCTGGGAAATCACAAAGATTAGAATAAACAATCATGTTTTCATATCATAAACCACCTTATCGCTGTCCCTTTTAGCCATTTGTTCATATTTGGAGGGATTTCTCCTCTGTAGATTCCACACATGCACTGCCCTGTCTGCTTTGACCATGGGGTTTTGTCATAGGAATTCACAGGTGATTTTGGTTTTGATCGATCCCTGAGTTGAACCTGACACTTTCAGGGTTTGTAGTCAATGTAAAGGCTCACTTAATGAAACTGAACCCCATTTGATTCTGTTTACCACCTTCGCAGAGGGTGAAGCACAGTTGATTGAAATTACAATTGTGATTACAAATGCAATTAAAATAGCATAATTATGCACCTTTGAAAACATGCACATCGATACCTTAATTTTATCCAAAAAAAAATGTTTGAGACAGTGTCAGCATTTTACCATTTTAGAAGTAACATATTAATTATCTGTGTGTTTAGACAAATAAATACTAAAATGTCCACTCCAACTCAAATGTTTGACAGTCCATCAGACACAGCTCAAAGATATATCTATTTTTTTTTTTTAGTTGTCTAACAACACCAGAAGCTTTCAAATGAGAGCCAAGTAATCATTTAAAAGTGGTATGACTATTCAGTGCAAAACAAATTCCACAAGCGTATTTTAAAAAATGGGTGTATTTGCCACAAAAACCTTAATTAGGGCAGCTGTGGCCCACTGGTTAGCACTCTGGACTTGTAACCGGAGGGTTGCCGGTTTGAGCCCCGACCAGTGGGCCGTGGCTGAAGTGCCCTTGAGCAAGGCACCTAACCCCTCACTGCTCTCCGAGCGCCGCCGTTGTAGCAGGCAGCTCACTGCGCTGGGATTAGTGTGTGCTTCACCTCACTGTGTGTTCACTGTGTGCTGTTTGTGTTTCACTAATTCACCGATTGGGTTAAATGCAGAGACCAAATTTCCCTCACGGGATCAAAAAGTATATTTAATTATACATGTTTTACGTCATATTCACATAAAAATACTAATATTTATTGTATAGGACAGACTGTGTTACCCATGAGTAGGGTTTAAAATGCTTCAGATGGGATATTTACTCATGTAGACAGACAATATAATACTTTGATTTTTCATACGTTTTTCCCAATATCATCCCTTCTTGAGTGTTTTTCCTAAATTTATCTGTGCGCCTATGCCTTGAAACAACTTTTATATCCTTCTACAGACATATATTGAATGTGTTAAACCCCAAAAATTTAATTTTTAGATGGTTTAATTTTTGACCCTTTTGAAACAAAGCGCACACCCTGATTGTGAAATTACCCTTATGTCAATGGCCCTATATGCCTATATACGTATGAAAACAACATTTTAGTATAAAAAAGGACCCACTAAGGCTCATCCCTGCCTATGAAACATTATGCTTTTATTAGATTCTCATGTCACATTCTCCAGATTCATTTCACTACAATTAAGCTAGGCTCAACTATTTGATGTGCAACAACTACTCAAACAAACACGCCACCTTCACACTATTTTGGCACAACCATTGATTGCCTCATCGCTTTACATAGCAAATGAATGGTATCCGTCATACGGAGCAGGCTTGCCAGACAAGTACACTATATTAGCATTGACCTTGTACAGCATCCCAGAAAGGTTACAAACACAACATTTGAAAATTGGAAACAAAGTCAGAAAACACTAACCCCCATGCCATTCCAAATGATTACCAACATACTGAAAGGAGGGATGATGCTTATTTGAGAAAATTATACACTCTGCCTGATGGCAGTAGGATAGTTAGCTATTTATGGAATTATTACAATATATTTATGGTTCTGTGTTGTCTTGTTAATATTCCAGATGACTTTGAACCCAAGTACTTGATACCTGTAATTTATCATGTGCTTATTCATTGATACAGCTGACCTGGCCTTGACCACATTTATGTGTGTTTGTTTGTGTGTGCGTGTGCTTGTGCACGCATGTATGTGTGTGTGTGTGTGTATGTGTGTGTCTGTGCACGCTTGAGTCTTCAAAGATCCCATAATGCTCAGGGTCTGCACTTCGAGCGAGAAGGAGTGATGATGACATATTCTGCAATTCTCTCTCCCCAACTATCTGATATAGGCTACTCGTGAATGCACACACACTCACACAGAAGGCTGTGAATACTGTCACACACACATGATAAATATATGGTTTGTACAATTTTTTCATGAAAGCACCTCTGGTATCCTTATGTCATCTGAGTACGATCTGAAAAGGTGAACTGAAATGTGTGTGTGTGTGTGTGTGTGTGTATGTGTGTGTGTGTGTGTGTGTGTGTGTGTGTGTGTGAGAGAGAGTGAGCGAGAGAGAGAGCTATTTCCACTGCAGTTCCGTAACACTCTTGTTATTTTTGTCTTTCGTCTTTCTCCATCTCTTTCTCCATCTCTTTCTCCATCTCTTTCTCCATGCTAACCTCTGATTCTTCTGTTGTTGTTATCATTTATTAAAGGCTTTTGTGAAGAGGTCAGGGTGCTCCTTTAAAAGGGTCAGACAATGGTTTGGTATTGATCGAAACCTTATTCTTCTTAAATGCCTGTTAGTGTTTGTGTGTGCGTGCCTGTATGTGTGTGTGTGTGTGTGAGCGAGAGAGAGAGAGAGAGAGAGAGATAGAGCATATCTACACTCTCACACATAGTTTGCACATCCCCCAAAGAGTTCCTCTAAGATAACACAAGGAACAAATGAAAGAGTACTCTGTGTGTGTGTGTGTGTGTGTGTGTGTGTGTGTGTGTGTGTGTGGTGTCTATATGTCTCTCATACATATGTCCTGTAGGCTGGCCACCAATGACATATAATCTTGTAGACTACTATTGACCTGTGTAATTGTGTACGTTAGAGGAAAATGTCTCCTTGAAGATGTAGCACTTGTGATAGTAGAAAGATAATAAGTAAAGGTTAATGTACACCTGCATTCCCATGTGCTCGATCTCTCTCTCAAATTTTAATTCAAAATTGCTTTATTGGCCTGGCGAATTAGGTATCTCCCTCTCTCTCTCTCTATGTTTATGTGTGTGTGTGTGTGTGTCAGCAGTCTTCAGGGCTAATGGAGGAGCAGTATCATATGTTTAGCCACCAAATGAATCTGTTTGCCTTTAAAGTGCTTCAGTGTTTATTCATTCTGCCCCATGCCTTATGCCTTCCCTAATGTCTTTACCAATATACTAGAGAGAGAGGGAGGTGTGTGTGTGTGTGTGTGTGTGTGTGTGTGTGTGTGTGTGTGTGCAATGCGTGTCTTATGGACTATGAACCACTGAAAGCCACTAACCATTTGAAAGCCTTTATATTGTGAGCCTGACAGGCATTTGATTAGAGTTCTTTTTGTGTTTTTTGTGGGTGGCAAGCAAATAAGATGAGGTGTGTGTGTGTGTGTATGTGTGTGTGTGTGTGTGTGTGTGTGTGTGTGTGTGTGTGTGTGTAAGAGAAAGGCAGGGAGAGAGTGTTTGAGTGTTTGTTAGTGTATGTATTTGTTTGAGTGGCTTGGTAAGGCATGTGATCATTTAAACCTGGAGCCAAGTGATGAGGACCTTGTGTCCTTTTGTAATGTCTGTCTCTCTGTCTACACAACATACTCAACAGCCTCAACAGCTGTGGCTTCATCATCCTGACCTTTGACCTTTGGCTTTAGGGGTTTCATGAGGTCTTAGAGGTTTCTTAATGTAGAGAACGTAGAGAAGTTATGTAGAGAATGACTGTGTAATCTTGAGCAAAAAACTATAGAAATAAATGTTACTTACTTATTTATAACTTATTACTTACCCTCTTATTGTTTTTACTTTTATGGGCCAGACAACAAAGACTGTTTGGTGAGATTTGAGTGATAGAATAAACGTGTAGCAGGATTTAGAAGGTCAGACATCCTGAGAGGGTGTGATTTTCCTCATTGTAAACAGCATTGGGTTTAATCATTGTGTTTTATATGGTGCACAATGTTGACGTGTTTTGGTGATCTCTTGTGCTTAATCTGATGTAACCATTTTTACACTTCATAAACCCCTAAAAGAGCTCCAATGGTGAACAATGAAACCAAGAGATGATAATGATCACACGCACTGTTCGGAATTACTTCACTGTATTTTTCAGTAGCCGTTTTCTTTTGTCTAGATGTGATACTAATATGTTCCATTTAGTGAGCACGTAAAATGTAAAATGAAATCAGTTAAATCAAGCAATGAGAGAAAAACAGAGGTCTAATTAGACTAAGAAGTTCTTGTATGTGGTATGATAGTCCCTTGAGGCAAATCTCTCTCTCTCTCTCTCTCTCTCTCTCTCTCTCTCTCTCCATGGCAGATCAGTATCAAACAGCAATATTGCAATAGATATGTCCTCAGATGTGCTCTCTGAGTGGAATTTCATAATTCATTTTTTCGCTGGAGCGTCTCACAGGGCACACCAATGAATACATCTCCTCTCGCACGGCTCACAGCCCAGACCAATGAATACATCTCCTCTCGCACGGCTCACAGCCCAGACCAATGAATACATCTCCTCTCGCATGGCTCACAGCCCAGAGGAGGAGCCTCTTTAATGCACTTACTCACAGGGTAGCCCCAAGCAGCCCTCTCCAAATGGACCAACATTTAGCTCCACTATTCACTTATTTTCTACACCTGCTTCACTGCTGGCTTTTACCTAGCCTGCCACTGGCTGGCTAGCCACCCCACAGACTTTCATTATGCTCTATTTTACAGAGCTAAATTACGTTATGCTCTGGCTCAGGCTTATCAACATCACATCTGAGACACTGAGACTGATTTTTCTGATTTCGATGGCAGCCATTATTGTTGCACTTTTTTAAGCCACTCTCCATAGATGTCGACTATAACCAGGACAATCAGTTATCTGTTAAAGATGTCTTGACTGTAGTGTCTGATCCAGGCCAGGTCAGGATTTACCCAGCATTGTTTGATCATCTAGATCAGATCTGCTTTCCCTCAATGAGGAGAGGAAGCCATATCTACACAGTGGAGGGGAGAGGAAGCCATATCTACACAGTGGAGGGGAGAGGAAGTCATAGCTACACAGTGGAGGGGAGAGGAAGCCATATCTACACAGTGGAGGGGAGAGGAAGTCATAGCTACACAGTCGAGGGGAGATAGCAAGACAAAGAGGAAGAGAAAAAAAGATGAGAGCAGAAATCAAAAACCTGCACTCACTAATGATGGCACACTTTTGCATGAGGGAGTATATTGTGAATTCAGTTGAATAACTACTGGATAGGTACTCATCTGAGCAGTGATTAGTCTGTTCTTGCATTGGCCTGATATATCACCCTCAGCCCTCACCGTCTGCTCCTCTTCTGTCTCCTGGGTGACAATTACAGGACCAATCACAAGATCTATTCCATCATTTGAACTAATAAAATGATGTAATATGTGACCGAAGCTGTTGGGCTACACATATTTGATAGATGAGCACATTCGGCTTACGATGGAGTACATGCCATGACAGGTTTATGTCAATTTCTATTCATTAAGGTGGATCTTTTGGAGACTATGTTATTATAATTGAATATGATTGTTTCGCTTGTTTAAGCACAAGCTTATGTTCCAGTTTTCATGTGGAAGAAGGAAGAGTGAGAGGAGTCAGAAAAACTGGGTGACTGAATGAAGTTAACTATGTCCAAAATTCACACATGACCACAAACATCATGCACACAGACACACACACACACACACGCACATGCTCACATACACATACACACGCACACGCACACACACTTGCACACATTTGCACACACACACGCATATGCACACATACACACACACCCGATGATGCTAGTCATTCTATGGAGCCCTGCAGCCAGTGAAATGGATCCTTAAAAAAGATCATGCTTAAACATATAGCTAAACTCCAACCATGCTTCACTCCTCCCCATCATGCTTCACTCCTCCCATCATGCTTCACTCCTCCCCATCATGCTTCACTCCTCATGCTTCACTCCTCCCCATCATGCTTCACTCCTCCCCATCATGCTTCACTCCTCATGCTTCACTCCTCCCCATCATGCTTCACTCCTCCCCTTCATTCCTCCCCATCATGCTTCACTCCTCCCCATCATGCTTCACTCCTCCCCATTATACACTGGCCACACTCTACTCACACTAGCCAGATGCCCCCCACCACCACTTGCACACACACACACAGACACACACAGTCACACACACACACACACACACACACACACAGACACAGACACACGCACACAAAGGCACACGAATACACACACACACACACAGACACACACACACACATGCACACACAGTCACACACACACACACACACACACACACACAGTCACACACACACACACACGCACACACACACACAGACACAGACACACGCACAGACACACACACACACACGCACACACACACACACACACACACACACACACAGACACACTCACACACACACACAGACACACACACACACACGCACACACACACACACACACACACACACACAGACACACTCACACACACACACAGACACACACACACACACACCGCTGTCGTGCAGCGCTCCTGCTCATTAGAGGCAGTGCTGTGACAGCTGCAGACATGTGTAAAGCTCATTACTGTACACAGAAGCATCATGGTGATTTATAATAGGGGCCGGGGACTAGAGGCAGGCCTCTGCTTTAATGACTAGATGACTATTGTGTAGAGGGTGTGCAGCAGGACAGGGAGATGATGTCAAGTGTGCAGATTGAAGTGATCATGGTTCTCATGGTTCTCATGGTTCTCATGGTTCTCATGGTTCTTCTGTAAAGGCTTACTATCTTGTGAAGTGACAGTGAACATAGAGCATAGAGAACATAGAGCATAGTAAACATAGAGCATAGTGAACATAAAGCATAGTGAACATAGAGCATAGTGAACATAGAGCATAGTGAACATAAAGCATAGTGAACATAGAGCATAGTGAACATAGAGCATAGTGAACATAGAGCATAGTGAACATAAAGCATAGTGAACATAGAGCATAGTGAACATAGAGCATAGAGAACATAGAGCATAGAGAACATAGAGCATTGTGTTATTGGAAATGGTCAGGAACTTTCAATGTCCACCCAATGTCCACCCAATGTCTTGAACTGTCTGTCCACTAGTCACTTTACATTTGTCTTCTGCCTCACTTTTGCGTGCTGTATTAGCATATATGCACAACCCCTCCCTCCATGCCACATATCTTTCTTAATATAGTTATTTATGTATAGATATATAGACTTTATTCTTGCACTGTTGCACTGTTTGACTTACTCATTTGCACCATCACCATGACACACAGAGCACCTTACCTTACCTTATGCACTGAGAACCACAGGCTCAGTCCCTGCTTCAGTCATTGCAAGCGCACCTGATTGATTATTCACCCACTATGTGGATACTGTTTTTTTTAATTGATTTTGATTAAGTTTTATTTAGTATAATTTGTATTTTGTATATTTAGTATATGTTCTTATATACGATGTTATATATGATCTTCTACAGTCCTTTTTGCTTAGTTGTGTTTTTTATATTATATACTTTTAATTACTTTTTCTGCTGTTATTGAATGTGTGTGTGTGTTGTCTGTATGCTACTGTGACCTTGAATTTCCCCTAGGGATCAATAAAGTATATCTATCTATCTATCTATCTATCTATCTATCTATCTATCTATCTATCTATCTATCTCAACCTGGAGGATTCAGGCACAGACATGCACATGCACATACAGATATATACACATGTATCCACACATACACACTCACATACACACATATACACATGTATCCACACATACATACTCACATACACACAGTACATATACACATGTATCCACACATACACACTCACACTCACATACATACACACAGTACATATACACATGTATCCACACATACACACTCACATACACACCACACATACACACTCATGCACTCATGTCATGCATACATTGACACATATGTCCACACATACACACTCACATACATACACATTTACATACACACTCATACACTCATGCACTCATACATGTCATACATACACAGACACATATACAGTATCCACACATACACATTCACACCCACATACATACACATTTACACTCACATACAGTACATGCATGTTTGCTGTTTGAAATAAAGTGGAGCAGGCCTATCTGGAGGTGCCTGCAGAGAACAGAAGCATATGGCTGCAGTCTGTGGGATTGCAACATTAAGGTACCTCAGTCCCTTCATCATAAATCCTCCAGAACACACACACACACATACAGCCATGTGTTGCTCTTTCAAGCCGTGTGTGTGTGTTTGTGTGCGCGTGCGTGTGTGAGTGCGTGTACATGTGTGTATGTGCGTGTGTTTGTATGGGTAGAAGTTTGCCTGGGGCCATATTGTTTCAGAGAGTGATGTGAAGAGTCATTAACACTGTGTCACTGTTTCGTCCACACAGCCTGACGAGGAGCTCTGTGCTCCTGTTTCTCTGCTTAAGTCCCATCTGCATCTGTGAGTGTTCCTGAGCTTAGTTTTCGCTGAGTCACCATTGTTAACCAGAGGTTGTGCATCTGTGAGTGTTCCTTAGCTTAGTCTTCGCTGAGTCACCATTGTTAACCAGAGGTTGTGCATCTGTGAGTGTTCCTTAGCTTAGTCTTCGCTGAGTCACCATTGTTAACCAGAGGTTGTGCATCTGTGAGTGTTCCTTAGCTTAGTCTTCGCTGAGTCACCATTGTTAACCAGAGGTTGTGCATCTGTGAGTGTTCCTTAGCTTAGTCTTCGCTGAGTCACCATTGTTAACCAGAGGTTGTGCATCTGTGAGTGTTCCTTAGCTTAGTCTTCGCTGAGTCACCATTGTTAACCAGAGGTTGTGCATCTGTGAGTGTTCCTTAGCTTAGTCTTCGCTGAGTCACCATTGTTAACCAGAGGTTGTGCATCTGTGAGTGTTCCTTAGCTTAGTCTTCGCTGAGTCACCATTGTTAACCAGAGGTTGTGCATCTGTGAGTGTTCCTGAGCTTAGTCTTCGCTGAGTCACCATTGTTAACCAGAGGTTGTGCATCTGTGAGTGTTCCTTAGCTTAGTCTTCACTGAGTCACCATTGTTAACCAGAGGTTGTGCATCTGTGCATCTATGAGTGTTCCTTAGCTTAGTCTTAGCTGAGTCACCATTGTTAAACAGAGGTTGTGCATCTGTGAGTGTTCCTTAGCTTAGTCTTCGCTGAGTCACCATTGTTAACCAGAGGTTGTGCATCTGTGAGTGTTCCTTAGCTTAGTCTTCGCTGAGTCACCATTGTTAACCAGAGGTTGTGCATCTGTGAGTGTTCCTTAGCTTAGTCTTTGCTGAGTCACCATTGTTAACCAGAGGTTGTGCATCTGTGAGTGTTCCTTAGCTTAGTCTTCGCTGAGTCA
>NW_027468663.1:51730703-51740703 GCF_046254945.1 Alosa pseudoharengus | reverse complement strand
CGGCCGAGACCAACCCAACACACGGCTTAGACCAACCCAACACACGGCTTAGACCAACCCAACACACCGCTGAGAGAGGAGACAGCACATGGCTGAGAGACAGGGGACAGCACATGGCTGAGAGACAGGGGACAGCACATGGCTGAGAGACAGGGGACAGCACATGGCTGAGACAGGGGACAGCACATGGCTGAGAGACAGGGGACAGCACATGGCTGAGAGACAGGGGACAGCACATGGCTGAGAGACAGGGGACAGCACATGGCTGAGAGACAGGGGACAGCACATGGCTGAGAGACAGGGGACAGCACATGGCTGGGGACGGAGAGACGGAGAGGGTGGAGCTAAAGCCTGTGACTTCACCACAGGGGAGAAGCTGCAGATGTCCTCCTAGTTGGCGTGTTTCAGTGTGCACACCACGTGAGTCACTCTGCAGGCTGTGACTGTCACCACTCTTGATTAAGTTCCAGTTTTACTTCTGCATGTGGTTAACATGACAACGGGGCTCCAAGTGACAGCACAGCCATATCTGTCACGGTGAAATCAGAGTGTGCTCAACCCAACGTACATAGTGAGTGGAGTCAAGATGCATGTGACACAAATCAAATCAGAACCACAAATGTGACCCTTTGGAAATGCAGTTGTTTCCCCTTGATAATTCTTCTTTTTTTATCCCTGGCTTCTATGTATGGAAAAAAACATAATTATGTACTTCCTTTCTTCTAGGAAAAAAAAACATACATTAATTGAGATGCACATTATTTTAGTATATTTTTATATATTGTATTAAGTGTTAGTAGAATTTGTATTTTAGTATATTTAGCATATTCTTTATCTTCTACTGTCCTTACTGCTTAGTTTTGCTTAGTTGTGTTTTTATATTATATACTTTAATTACTCTTTCTGCTGTTAAAGAATGTGTTTGTGTTGTATGTATGCTGCTGAGACCTTGAATTTCCCCTGGGGATCAATAAAGTATCTATCTATCTATCTATCTATCTATCTATCTATCTACATGCTTGGGTACAGGCATATACAAACAAACACACACACACACACACACACACACACACACACACACATACACAGACACACACACACAGACACACACACACACACAATGTACAAAGAGACTGTAAGAAATTGTGCTGTCCCTATCTGCACACAGAGATGTGTTCAACACATTTGTTTAAGAGTGTAAAGCCACCAATCACAGTGGAGTGCACAGGGTATGTATGTTCACACATACTAACATCCACTTATGTGAGAAAGAAAACAATGTATAAGTAGAGAGAAAGAGAGAGAGGGAGAGAGAGACTCACTCAGAGGAAAGGAGAGGTGGGTAGTGAGCATGGGTGAGAGAGAAAGATGTGGGTTGGGAACATTGGCTTCTTCAGAATGGAAGAGAATGCTAAGAGAATGAAAGGGGAGTTTATACATTATTAAACAGAGCAATTTACCTCTGCATCTGCAAAAGAACACTCTCAGCACAGCCTCGGCCTCGGCCTCAGATCCAGCCTCAGCCTCTTCTCTGCCTCTTCTCCGCCTCTCTTCTTCTTTCCTCCTCTGACTCTTCCCATGTCTACCAGCTCTTCCCTCCACCCAGACTGAAATAGGTCATGCCTAAATTTAGACGCCTGGAGAGAAAAGTGTGTGAGGAAAGTTTGCTAGGCACACTTTTCAAAAAAGCAGCTTTTCTGACATCAGCCTTTAAGTCGGAGCAACAACAATATGCCATTCTCCTTCCACCGAACTTCCCCTCCTCTCACAACTCACTCAACTTTCATGAGGGAAGCGAAAGGTATGTGTGTGTGTGTGTGTGTGTGTGTGTGTGTGTGTGTGTATTTGTAGGCTATTAGTCTGCAACTTGTTATAGCTTGGTCCCTCTCTCTTTCTTGACCCCTTGACTTTTCCAAAGTGTTAGGAAGTTTAATCACATTGTATTTGTTCAAGGCCTATCACACACAAACACACACACACACACACACACACACACACACACACACACACACACACACACACACATCAAATGACCTGTTATGTCAGCCAAAGGCCTCACCTGAAGGCCAGCGTTCAGCTCAAGGTCAGAAGTAAGCACAAAGAGCAAGAGGAGGAACACATTGCAAATGCACAGCAAAGGCCTAAGCAATCAGAAGGGCCCTAAAGTTAACCACAAGCCTCTTCTATATCTGTGTGTGTGTCTACTCTGTCAATCTCGTAAGTGGGAAAATTGGACGAGTTATTGAAATGGTATATCACCCCAGCCCCTCCTCTGTGTGTGCGTGCGTGTTAGTGTGCATGCCTCTGTGTGTGTTTCTGTGTTCATGAGATAGAGAGAGTCAGCTGATGCTGTCATTGATCACAGTAGGGGTTTGCTCTTCTGGAAGGGACCGTCTGTGCACACACACACACACACACACACACACACACACACAAATGCACTTTTCTACGCATAAGCTTAATGAACTCCTATGTCATGATAAATCCCACAGGTTTTACAGTATACAATATATGTCTATAGTGTTTCTAGGAGAAGATTGTGCATGTGTGTCTCTGAATGTAGAGTTAGCCAGTTAGGCTTCTGGGACATGCTTGCCTGACTCTCTAGGCCGCGGGCTGCTTATTTGTGGCCCGCGAGGTCATTATTCAATCTGTATTAGAAGTGGCCCGCCGCGTAGTTTATACAGCGCATCCATATCTGAGCTGGCCCGACAGTATTCTCTTCAGCGCATCCACGTTAGAGCTGGCCCAGCACGCTATTCTATTCAGCGCATGAGCGCAGCCCAGGGCAACGCAGCCCATCGAGTTGCTACATACTGTACAGTGTATCATACACCGATAACACTTGAAATCCCAAAATGCGTTGCATTGTTAAAGCCGCCTTTTCTGTTCATAAAAACACGTATCCATGCAACCAGACAAACTATCAACGAAAAAATGGCGAAGCGAAAGATTGATAATAGGAGCTTTCAAGATAGGTGGGAAAACGATGTTCATATTATTCAAGAACAAACCCGTTTGCTTGGTATGTGGATTCACCGTAGCTGTCACTAAAGAGTACAACATAAAACGGCACTACGTTGAACGTGAACTGTCATGAGTTCATGACGTGAACTGTCATGAACTGTTAATAGTTACAATTACAATTTTGATAGTTGTTAAATATTATTTACAACTTTTATAGTTCACCTGCAAAAATAGGCTAATATATTTTTTCTATTCAGATATTCAATATATTTTTTCTATTAGGGTATATTCAGAAATGCCTGCATTCTATTTTTTCTTGTGTGTGTATACAGTTTTAATTTAATAAAAACATCGGTTATTCAATAAATGTTGAGCTTGGCCCGCGACATACTCCCAGTTCTTAACTTTGGCCCCCTGTGAATTTGAGTTTGACACCCTTGCTCTGGAGGGACTGCCTAGCTCACACACATATGGGCCGCGAGTGCGAGTGTGTGAGAGTGAGTGAGGACCGTTTTCGGCAGCATGTGTGAAGTATCGTGTGTGGAACTGTGATCTTGCACTGGTGTTGATGGATGCTGATTTGACGTGCTGAGAGATTTCCTTAAATAACTGGAGTCCATGGTGAGTAATTTCAGGCTTCTGTCTGCATTGTTTGTGTGCATGCGTGCATGTGTGTGTGTGTGTGTGTGTGTGTGTGTGTGTATGTGTGTGTGCATAGGGAATAATTTGCAGGCACTGTCATTCTGATTTTAGCTGAGAGCATGATGTCTGATCCCTGCTTTGAACTTCCACTCAGTTTAAAACCTGAGTACCGCATGCAATTACTACTATCATCAGACGTCTCTAAAGAGATCGCCGCACACACACAGACACAACACAGAGACCCAATCTCCCCCAGGCATCATATCCTGTCTCCAGCACAGAACACCTCCTCTCCTAAACACCTCGAACGCACTCAAGACGTCCTGCTGCAAAGGCGAGAGGAGTTCAGACGGGAAATGGTGATATACAGTGATGGGCAATTGTTGGTAATTTTGATACCATAGATTTAATAGAGACCCAGTCAGACCAATAGTATGAAAAATCAGGAACAGAGTTTATTTACAATGATGCGCATCAAGGGAGAGACAGCATGACTTCACCTAAAGATCCATCAGCTGCATCTAACTAGACAAGGAAATAGTTAGAGTTTAAGTATCCTTCCAGGCTGATGGGAGATGGCGTTGGTCATCCCATCTCACGTGGACTACACTGAATCAGACTCTGATTAGTGGCAACCTGGCAATCCGGAGCAGATAGCTACTGACGCAGCCATGCAGAACAGTGAAACACTGCAAAGTCATAATATTCCTGCTTATCTCTAAATACAGTCACACACAGATATACACAGGGACAGTACAGATATCATACAGTCATTACATAGAATCATACTTTTAGTGTCAAAGTGACCCACTAATGAGAAATGCAGAACATTAAACCACATATTGAATATTGGACATAATGTTCTATTCCACTTTCTCTCAGCATTTAAGGGTGTGTACGAGAGAGAGCATGAAAAGGCTCTGATCTTCTGACGTGAGCTCACCTGTCTGTGTGTATCTTTAACAGAGATCACTTTCAGATTCACTCATCTGATCCCATCAGTGTGAATTAATGATCCTATTGAATGAATGAATGACTGAGTGAATGAATGATCCTAGTGATTGATAATGACTGACTGACTATTATTGTGTTACATGCTCCAAATGTAAAGCACTTTGAGCTGCATTCTGTGTATGAAAGGTTCTATACAATTAAAGCTTATTATTATTATTATTATTATTATTATTATTATTATAAACTTTCAGTGACAGGACTGATCATCCATATCACAGTGCTATGGGGTGCATGCTTCTACTAGGCCCTGGCAGGCATAGAGGAGGACTGTGTGCACTTGTGCTGCTGAAAGAGGAAGTGGTGTGTGTGTGTGTGTGGTAAATCTGTGTGTTGCGGGGAGTGTTTCTACTACGCAATCAAATATATCCAGTGTGTGAGCAGCCCAGCGTGTTGTTTTGCATGCACCTCTACTCATTGGTGCCCTAGGCAAGTGCCTATGAAGCCTGCACCAGAGAGCTCCGCTGATGGGGAGACATGCATGGCTTTGATCAGCGGCTGAACAGGTGTCTTCACTGCTGCATTGTTTTCCGCCCTCCAGCATCAGAGACATCAGTGGCTGAGTGGTGCTGCTCGTCTAGAGGTTGTGAGAGTCAGCTTGTGATAGGACGGTCCAGCAGTGAGATTGTGAGAGTCAGCTTGTGATAGGACAGTCCAGCAGTGAGGTTGTGAGAGTCAGCTTGTGATAGGACGGTCCAGCAGTGAGGTTGTGAGAGTCAGCTTGTGATAGGACAGTCCAGCAGTGAGGTTGTGAGAGTCAGCTTGTGATAGGACGGTCCAGCAGTGAGGTTGTGAGAGTCAGCTTGTGATAGGACAGTCCAGCAGTGAGGTTGTGAGAGTCAGCTTGTGATAGGACAGTCCAGCAGTGAGGTTGTGAGAGTCAGCTTGTGATAGGAGGGTCCAGCAGTGAGGTTGTGAGAGTCAGCTTGTGATAGGACGGTCCAGCAGTGGTCCAGATCCTCGGCATCGTTCCGCTCCAACGGCTAAGACGCGTGCTGGTGCACAATCTTTCTCTCAGCGCTGCTCACATCAGGGAAAAGACCTGTTGTTGTTTACTGATACCTTTCCAAGGAGAGATGAGTCTGTGGCAATTGTATATAATCTCACACACACTAACTCACACACACACACACACACACACACACACATACATACATATAAACAGACACAGACACACACACACACACATACATATAAACACACACAGACACACACACACACACACACACACACACACACACACACACACACAAACACACGCATGCGCACACACACACATACACACACAGTTCATTAGCTGGCCAGAGGTGAAGTCCTGTTGTGAGGCACCAATAGCCTTGGCTCCGTATCAAGCATACATACTGGTGCACACACAACGAACAAATGGATTAGAGATTTTAGCACATTTTTCACACAAACACATTCTAAAACCA
Source organism: Alosa pseudoharengus (assembly GCF_046254945.1). Lineage (NCBI taxonomy): Eukaryota > Metazoa > Chordata > Actinopteri > Clupeiformes > Clupeidae > Alosa > Alosa pseudoharengus. The sequence goes on along the minus strand of NW_027468663.1, from coordinate 51,734,650 downwards.
CAAAAGCCAGATGGAGGGCCAACAAATCAGGTAAAACATGGAAACACATCTTCTTGGTTTGTGGTCAGGGTGCATGTTCACATCGGTGTAGATCCTTATTCTGGCTGTATGATCAAATGTATCATCGGAGCTATGCCTCATCTCTGGGCGTTGACCTCTTATGACCACAGTTTACTTTGCATCTTGGAGAAATGGACCCTGTCCCCTTTTTAATTTTTTGTTTAAATTCATTTGCATAATCATATCACAGAACAAGAGAAAGTGGATGTGGTCAAGCTTTTGACCCAGCTCAAACTCACCTGTAAAAATGTCTATACTGACTGTTGATAGAAACAAATGTGCCTTCACAATGTCTGTGTTCAGGGCTGTTTATTACGTGGACAGAGTCTGGTGCTTTAGGGCTGTATGTAGACTGGGACAGGAGATGTGTTCTGTAAATATCAGTCATTCCTGATGGCCGTGCAGCTGAAGTAATAGGGAATGATGAACAGCATTATGCGACTTTATAAGTGAAGCTAAATCTGAGACTGTTGCCTTAGATGAAGTGCTTTAATTAAGTGTGGTGACGAGCAAACACCATCTCTCACCATGCTCACACACACACACACACACGCTCACACACACACTCACACACACACTCAGACTGAGCAAGAGACATCTGTCAGGTGTTGAAACAAAAGGGCTAATTATGGAAGAGATGCAGCAATCTGTACTCCTATGATCCAGACGATCATGTGACACACAAAACACACAGACCCACCTACATACACATACTCTCTCTCTCTCTCTCTCTCTGTCTCCTGACCTTGAACTGAAGAGTCAGTTCTTCAGGTTTTTGGCTGCCATGTGTGCAGCAGGTAACAGGTAATTTGTGTGTGTGTGTGTGTGTGTGTGTGTGTGTGTGTGTGTGTGTGTGTGTGTGTGTGTGTGTGTGTGTGTGTGTGTGTGGTGTTTGTGGGTGGCTGACAGATGTCCCTCCTCTTTAGCTGTGTGATTTATCACTCTCCCGGTGGTCAGGGACCCAAAGAGCTCTGAGCAGAGGTGACATTGCACTTCCCCTCTCTCCTTCTCCCTCTCAGTCTCTGTCTCTTTCACTCTGTCTCTAACTCTCTCTCTCTCTCTCTCTCTCTCTCTCTCTCTCTCTCTCTCTCTCTCTCCGTGTTTTCCTCTTCAGATCCCTCTTTTCTGTTTCTCAGCCTCACTGTCTCTCTCCACTGATAACAGCATATAACACATTACTGAGGATGTCAATTATTCAATGTAAAATGTTCAGCTTAGTAATAGCTTAGTAATAATGATTTTGATTTGTCCCATCAGGAACAGCTCCAGTCCCGAATTTCAGCCACAGCCTCATCGGCCTTGTCAAGTTGTCAATGGCCAATAGTAGGCTACTGTAAACGCACCTAGAGCAAAGTGTCCAGTGCCGCCGCTAGCACCACGCGCATCTCGCACTGTGTGCACGGCACCAAGGGACAGAGGCGGCACACACAATTTAGCCAGAGAAGCTTTACTGCAAACTGCTTTTCACTCTTCTTAGAACGATTACAATGTCAAAATGCAACAACAGCATCTTACATAAGGATGATACCTTTTGGGTCCTCTCTCAGTCTTCATTATGCAGCAGTTCTAACTTGAACTTTAACTGAACGCAAACGAGAAATAGAGGGTGGCAGGTTCCAGTTGGCTTGTCATTGTTGATAATTGATTTCACCTTTTTAATATAAAAACAAAGGAAATCATGAGGACAACAAAAGCAACGCTAGAGGAGATTGCGGAGTTATCCAGTTCCCATCACTGTCCATTTATAAAATGTGAAAGGACACTTTGGCATAGGCTGCACGCACTGTGATTTGGACTGTATGTGATGTATATGAAGAGCGGTCTTTGCCTTTGTGTAATGGTGAGTCTTGAAGTCTTCAATAATCCGTTTCCCTAAGCATTTACATGAAGCATGATATGCCAATTGAAACACATTACACTCAGATAGCTAGGTGGCTACCAGGTTCATAATTCACTTTTAATTGTAAACAGAACATATCTAGCTAGCATCATGTAATTACATAGCCTATTTCTATTTCCACAGGCATGAAGGTTGTTTACCAACTTAATACTATATAGGCTATATTTGAATGGAGCTGGCAAAATAATATGAATAGGCCTACTGTGTAGCCAGACAATGCTCTTAAAGTGACAGTGCACCATTTGTAAACGAGTTAAACAACATCAAATCGGTAGCATTTCTTAAGAAATGTACATTTTCAAAACTTGTTTTAAACTTACTTTGTAATTATTACCATTTGAATATTATATATATATATATATATATATATATATATATAAATATATATATAGAGAAATTCAAATATAAAAGTAATGACTGGTATCAGACCATGTTATTGCATGGAAGTAGATGTTCTATAGATCTAACAGCTAAGCTGCAGCAATTTCTCAACGAGACATGAGGTAGGCCTAGGCTATGTAGCCTCAATCAGAGCCCATCTACGGAGAGTCTGTTCACTCCCATTGTATCGAAACTGGTTGCAGTTCACCCCCAAAAAAACATTTGGTTCAGTTTAAAAAGAAGCTATCCTACCCTGCTTGCTTTTGATTTTGTACTTGATAGCTTGTCATTTCTTCAGATAGTGTGTATTTTAGTGTCAGACTTTATTCTCATCACATCCCTTAACAAAATGTGAGATTATATCTATTTTGTTCATTCATTAGCTTGCCTGACTACACACGCACTGGATGGGAAGCTTTTCAATTACCCCTTATTATGACCGCCGCACAACGAAGGTTTAGTCAGATTTTTTTTTTTTCGCATGGCCAATTTTCCGTCAAGGATTCCCGGGACACTGAAAGACCGGGGTACACGAAACTTGGTGGGCATGTAGCCCCACATGGATAGCATGGAACCATCGTTTTTCGTTTTGATCTGTAGCCCCCCCGCTGGACTGGACCCCCGAAAGGAGGGTAGGGCAGACACAGTTTTCTGTGAATATCTCGAGAACCGTAGGGTTTAGGAGGACCACCTTTTTCTTGTATGTTGATCTTGAGGGGCCATGTCAACCCATTCCATAACCACTCATTTCATGTATAGCGCCACCTAGTTAAAAACAAAAATGTAAAAATGAGGTGTTGTAATCGCAGGTATCTGTGACCTAACATGGTCAAAACTGCACGAAATTGGAAGTGTAGGATCATTATGACACCCTCTGAATGCACGTCAAGTTTCGTGGAATTCCGTTCATGGGGGGCCATACAATAAATTAATTTATGTTCCTGTACACCAACTGGCCTGTAGGTGGCCGGACACAGTTTTCTGTGAATATCTCGAGAACCGTAGGGCCTAGGAAGACCACCTTTTTTGTATGTTGGTCTTATGGGGCCATGTCAACCTTTTTTAATGTATAGCGCCACCTAGTTAAAAATTAAAAAGCAAAAAAGTAGGTGTTTTAATCACAATATCTCTGGCTGACATGGTCAAAACTGCACGAATTTGGATCATTATGACACCCTCCGAATGCATGCCAAGTTTCGTGGTCTTTCGTTTATGGGGGGCCATACAATAAATTAATTTAGTGACTGTACACCAACAGAGTTTTCTGTGAATATCTTGAGAACCGTAGGGCCTAGGATGACCAATTTTTTGCGTATGTTTGCCTCCAGGGGTCATGTTAACCCATTCCATATGCACACATGTGCATAAACAGATACACATGCACACACATACATTCACAGTAATCATATGTATGACACATACTCACACAGTAGACATATGTACGCATGCATGCACATGCACACACACAGGCACATACACAGGCACACACACAAGCACATGCACGCACACACACACACCCACCCACACACACATAAACATAAACATGTACACGCACACATGCACGCAATTCAAGAATTTCTCAGAATTATGAACAGGCAAGATGGGG